>NW_027397073.1:20620979-20912043 GCF_003265705.2 Callorhinus ursinus
TCATTTTCATTGGTTTCCATGAATTTTTTTAATTCTTCTTTAATTTCTTGGTTGACCCATTCATTCTTTAGTAGGATGCTCTTTAGCCTCCATGTATTTGAGTTCTTTCCGACTTTCCTCTTGTGGTTGAGTTCTAGTTTCAAAGCATTGTGGTCTGAAAATATGCAGAGAATGATCCCAATCTTTTGGTACCGATTGAGACCTGATTTGTGACCTAGGATGTGATCAATTCTGGAGAATGTTCCATGGGCACTAGAGAAGAATGTGTATTCTGTTGCTTTGGGATGGAATGTTCTGAATATGTCTGTGAAGTCCATTTGGTCCAGTGTGTCATTTAAAGTCTTTATTTCCTGGTTGATCTTTTGCTTAGATGATCTGTCCATTTCAGTCAGGGGGGTGTTAAAGTCCCCCACTATTATTGTATTGTTGTCAATGTGTTTCTTTGCTTTTGTTATTAATTGCCTTATATAATTGGCTGCTCCCATGTTCGGGGCATAGATATTTACAATTGTTAGATCTTCTTGTTGGATAGACCCTTTAAGTAGGATATAGTGTCCTTCCTCATCTCTTATTACAGTCTTTGTTTTAAAATCTAGTTTGTCTGATATAAGGATTGCCACCCCAGCTTTCTTTTGGTGTCCATTAGCATGGTAAATGGTTTTCCACCCCCTCACTTTCAATCTGGGGGTGTCTTTGCGTCTAAAATGAGTCTCTTGCAGACAGCATATTGATGGGTCTTGTTTTTTAATCCAATCTGATAGCCTGTGTCTTTTGATTGGGGCATTGAGCCCATTTACATTCAGGGTAACTATTGAAAGGTATGAATTTAGTGCCATTGTATTACCTGTAAGGTGACTGTTAACTGTCTGTTGTCTGTGTTCGTTTCTGCTCTTTGCTGCTTTTAGGTTCTCTCTTTGCTTAGAGGACCCCTCTCAATATTTCTTGGAGGGCTGGTTTCGTGTTTGCAAATTCCTTTAGTTTTTGTTTGTTCTGGAAGCTTTTTATCTCTCCTTCTATTTTCAGTGATAGCCTAGCTGGACATAGTATTCTTGGCTGCATATTTTTCTCGTTTAGTGCTCTGAAGATATCTTGCCAGTCCTTTCTGGCCTGCCACGTCTCTGTGGATAGGTCTGTTGCCAATCTAATGTTTCTACCATTGTAGGTTACATATCTCTTCTCCCGAGCTGCTTTCAGGATTTTCTCTTTGTCTCTGAGACTCGTAAGTTTTACTATTAGCTGTCGGGGTGTTGACCTATTTTTATTGATTTTGAGAGGGGTTCTCTGTGCCTCCTGGATTTTAATGCCTGTTTCCTTCCTCACATTAGGGAAGTTTTCTGCTATAATTTGCTCCAATATACCTTCTGCCCCCCTCTCTCTCTCTTCTTCTTCTTCTGGGATCCCAATTATTCTAATGTTGTTTCGTCTTATCGTATCACTTATCTCTCGAATTCTGCCCTCGTGATCCTGTAGTTGTTTCTCTCTCTTTTTCTCAGCCTCTTTATTTTCCATCATTTGGTCTTCTATATCGCTGATTCTCTCTTCTGCCTCATTTATCCTAGCAGTTAGTGCCCCCATTTTTGATTGTACCTCATCAATAGCCTTTTTGATTTCGATTTGGTTAGATTTTAGTTCTTTTATTTCTCCAGAAAGGGTTTCTCTAATAACTTCCACGCTTTTTTCAAGCCCAGCTAGTATCTTTAAAGTCATGATTCTGAACTCTAGGTCCGACATCATACTAATGTCTGTATTGAGTAGGTCCCTGGCTGATGGTAGTACCTCTTGTTCTTTTTGCTGAGGTGATTTCTTTCGTCTTGTCATTTTGTCCAGAGGAGAATAGATGAATGAGAGAACGAAATGCTAACAGGTTTACAACGTCCCCAGCAAATATACTGTATATAAATCAGAAAAGACCTGAAACCAGGGGAAAAGAAAGGGAAAGAAAGAAAAAAGAAAGAGAAAAAAGAAAAAAAAAGATAAAAACAAAAACAAAACAATACAAAAATAGCAGAATATGATCAAATATGATCAGGCTAGTGCATAGATCAGTGCCACACACTAGATTTTGGGCGTATTTTGGTCTGTTAGAAAAAAGTGCCTCCTAAAATTTTAAAGGAAGAAAGACATATGTACAAAATAAGGGTTGATACAATGAAGGGATGGAAGATGACTGTAAAGATGAAAATTATAAAAGGTTTTATAAAAGGACTTGGTAAGATAAGTTGTTTGAAAAAAGAAAGAAGATTTAAGAAAAGAAAAAAAAAAGGAAAAAGGGAGAGAATGTGATCAGGCAAGAGACTAGAACAAAGCCATACACTAGTGATTTAGGGTATATTTTGATCTGTTAGAAGAAACTGTACCTCAAAATTTTAAAGAGAGAACAACTTATATATATATGCCAAAAATAAGGGTAACTACTATGAAGGGATAAAATATGACTCTAAAAATGAAAAATGAAAAAAAACAGTCAACAAAAATTAACTTTGATGAAATAATGAATCATGGTTAAAAAAAAAAAAAAAAAAGCCATGAATCTATGTGCAGTATTCCCCTAGCGCTGGAGTTCTCCCGTTCTCCTTGATCGATCAACTTGGTCTTGGCTTGCTGGCTGTTTGTGCTGATCTTCTGGGGGAGGGGCCTGTTGCTGTGGTTTCCAAATGTCTTTGCCGGAGGCGGAATTGCCCCGCCCTTGTCGGTCCGGGCTAAGGAAGCTGCTCCGGTTTGCTCTCAGGAGCTTTTGTTCCCTGCAAGCTCTCCGTACAGACTTGGAGGACCAGGGCAGAAATGGTGGCCTCCCAATCTCTACCCGGAGGAGCCGAGAACTCGGGGCCCCGCTCCTCAGTGTGCCCCCAGAGAAAAGCAGTCACTTCCGTGTCCCCGGTCTCTGGCCGCACTCCGTGCTCACCCGGCCTGTGACCGAGCGTTGCTATCTCTGGTACCCGACCCCGCGCAGAGTCTCCAAACCCAGCAGATCCCTGCGGTGCGTTCCCGCACCGCTCCTCCCTGGGAAGGAAGGGGAGTCTCCCCGGATCTGCCGCCTGCTGGGTCCCTGCTGGAGGAGCCGTGCCCCGACTGGGCCGCGGGTCACAGTCTATGGCAACCCCGAGCTGAGAGCCCGCGACTCTGCTCCGTCTCTGCAGCCGGCTTCCCCGCTCTGATACCTGGGAACTCTGCTGCACTCAGGCTCCCCCGGTCTTTCTGTGACCCCGAGGGTCCTGAGTCCACACTGTCCCGGGAGGATTCCACCCCCCGCTTAGCCACTGCAGCGACGTCCCTCCACGGAGCCAACTTCTAAAAGGTCCGATTTTGTGCTCCGCGGCTCTAGCACTTGCCAGAAGCGGCCGGCGGAGGCCCCTCCCCCGCCGTCTATCCTCCCGAATATCGCCTCGGATTCACTTCTCCGCACGTCCTACCTTCCAGAAAGTGGTCACTTTTCTGTTCAGAGAGTTGTTGCTACTCTCTTCTTCGGTCTCCTGTTGAGTTCGTAGGTGTTCAGAATGGTTTGATCCCTATTCAGCTGAATTCCTGAGACCAGACGAAATCCAGGTCTCCTACTCCTCCGCCATCTTGCTCCGCCCCTTGAGGAGCTTTGTTTTAAGGAATTATGTGGTGGTGAATTCAGAATTCACAGGAATGGATATTGTGATTGTTTAATCATGTCTGCACAGGCTTAGCAGGGGAGTATAGGTGGTGGGGTGCTTTTCATGAACTTGCCTGCCATGATTTCAAAGGGAAAAACTAAGAAGCATAGACAGAAAGTGGATTTTGGAGAGTGTAGGAAAGGGAGCCAGAGGTGGACGTAACTCAGATTTCCAAAATTAGTGACTGAGTAAATGTCCTACTGAGAAGCCTACTGGTAAAGGAGAAGTAAAGGTTTTGCAGTGTGTGCATATGCATCTACTTTGGGGGACATTTATTTTGATTATATTGAGGTAGAGTTCCCTGCACAACATTCAGGTAGAGATGTCAATTAGAAAATTGACTGCATAAATGAATCTGAAGCTAAGGGGGAGTTGAAGAATCATATTTAAGAGTGATTAACTCTTCAGTTAAAAAAAAACGAGGAAACATAGAATGAAACAAAATATGAAAGATTTCCTCAATATGTCAAGATTACCTTAAAAGTCTTAAAATAGCGAAGGGCAGAAGTCAAATCTGTAGTCTATTTCTGGTATCCTCCAGGGAAGATAATTAATTTTCCTTAAGCTCAACATTTCTACATCCAAAATAGAAACGATATAACTAACTTGTCTTTTACTTTTATCTCAGCAATCTTGAGCCGGATCATTCCAGTTCCTAATCTTTTAATTAATCCCCCTTGCAATTGGGTTAATTCTTCCTAGATGCTTAGTGAATGTTGTATTAACAATTCACAGCCCTCATTGATGGCATATTTATAAAAGTTCCTACAAACCCTAACTTTGTTTAGAGAGTAAACGTACCTCTCATAATCAACAAGCCAATCAGCCAAACCAGCCATTATGATTATTACATTTTAAAAAAATTTTGAGGAGGGGAGGGGCAGAGGAAGAAGGAGAGAGAGAATCCCAAGCAGGCTCCGCACCCAGTGCGGAGCCCAACATGGGGCTCGATCTCACAACCCTGATATCGTGATCTGAGCTGAAATCAAAAGTCAGACGCTTAACAACTGAGCCACCCAGGTGCTCCTGATTATTCTATTTTTATTGATGATACCAACCTTTTCAGTAAAAGGATGAGAATTAGCTGCCCCCCCCCCCATTCTACTTCTCAATTCCCCAGGATTTACCTTAAGATAGAACATTTCCTCATTTACTCTCATTAGATATCCTCACATTAGGGATCATTTTCAACATTTTTTTGGACCACTTGTAGGATTATCATCTGTTTTATGCATCCTGCCTGTGCTGGCCTATGTTTCCAGAACTTGCATTCTTTCCAGAATATTGAGAAACTTTCCCATCAATCACCTCACTCTCATCTTCTCAGAATATGTCTTTTATTAGCAAACGTGAGATGGAAAAGAAAATAATCTTTAGCTGTGACAATAATGCCTTGGTTTTATATTTTGTTATTTATTTTGTATTTATAGATTTTTTTTCTTAATAAGCCCTTCTTTCAACTCTTGGAAATTCTAATGTCTACAAAATATTATAATTATTAAGGTACATAGAAGCAGTGTATTTGTCTAATGCTTTTAATATTCTTATGTTTTTACAGGATATCAATATAAGGATTAATTATATTGCCAGATATTACAGACCTAGGCAGGGAATGGGGTCAGATAAATACTTAGATGATCAATTCTAAGGATGAATAATAGATTGATAAATGGGAATTAGTGTGATTTGAGGTTGAAACTTAAAGAAAAAATGCCTTGTACCTACCACTGGAATTAAATATAAAAGATGTTAATGATGGTGTTATTAATGATCTGATTCTAGGATGTGCATGTCTGTCTCCCGTAAGCCAGGGGGATCAATCATTTCAGAATGGAGAGATGCTGAAAGACTCTGACAAGTGGCAGATTTAGTTTGTAAATTTAGTTCTTGAGTCATCCCTTGATAATTTATCAATGAAAAATAGATTTCCTTTACAATAAGAAGCAAAATAAACACACTAAACCCTTAAAATTTAAAGGAAAAAGCCTTATCAGTAACAGTAGGTATTTCAAAATATGGAGCCTCTGCGGTGATTGTAGATAAAACCTGAATAATCCTTTGTTTTTGAGTCGCAAGTGGCCATAAAGAGCTGTAAAAGCAAAAATCCAGTAAATGACAACGGATAGGAAGATGTAGATTTTTCTTTTTTTAAAGATTTTATTTATTTATTTGACAGAAGGAGAGAGCATAAGTAGGCAGAGAGGCAGGCAGAGGAAGAGGGAGAAGCAGGCTCCCTGCTGAGTAGAGAGCCTGATGCATGGGGCTAGATCCCAGGACCCTGAGATCGTGTTTTTGAGCTGAAGGCAGATGCTTAATTCACTGAGCCACCCAGGTGCCCCAAAAGATACAGATTTTCTATTCCAATAGGGGATCCAAATCTTGATGATAGTGACATTTGAATTATGAGGCAATGGGCCATTTAACAATTAGAGTAAGGTTTTATGTTCTCAGAGAAATCACAATAGGTAATGTGTGGATAGTATTTCTGAAACCAGTTATTTTGTCTTATCTCAAATTTACACTGCCCTTTTAAACTAATTTTAAGTGTAATCAAGAAGATAGTTGGAAAGCAACAATCCAGTGGACCTCCCACTGTCCTGGATCATGGGTTCTAGTTTTAGCCTAGTCTTCTCTCATGCAGACAGATATCAGCCAAGACTGTGGCACTTTTGGAAGGCGGCTGTTGGGTTGCCAATGATCAGAGACATTGCCACAGTGCTATGAGAATGCAGGGTGAGAAATGAAAAATATTGTCTAAGAGGTGAGGCGGCCAATTCTCAGGACATCTTTGAGGTACCTGAGGGGAATCCCAGAACTATTTGGGAAGAATGTTTGGAGAGGCTTGAGTTTGAAAAGAGCAGAGGGCTGAGACAGAGGAATACCCTTACTGTCACTTTACTCTTACTGCTTTAGAACATATGACCTTAGAAAAATTTGTTCTAGGTAGAAAGTATATTTTAGTCAAATTATCATAATCCAGGTGTATTAGTTTCCTATGGCTGCTATAGCAAATTTCCACAAACTTGAAGGGTTAGAACAACAGCACTTTTTTTCTCGGAAGTTCGGGAGGCCGGAAGTCTGAACTCAGCGTCACATGGCAGTGGGGCCTCACTCCCCCATCAGCTCTGGTGGAGACTCTTCCTTACGTCTTCTGGCCTCCGTGGCTCCTTGGGGTCTAATCACTGAAGGCTCTGCTCCTACTTCACATCATCTTCTCCTCTTCTGTCTGCATCAACTCTCCCTCTGTCTCTCTCTTTATGGACACTTGTGAATGGAGTTAGGGCCCATCTGGATAATCCAGGAGAGTCCCCCCATATCAATATCCTTAATTTAATTGCATCTGCAATGATTCCTTTTTCTTGTGAGATAACATTTATAAGTTTAAAAAAAAAGGACCTGAAGACATTGGGTGGCTATTAACCAGGTAAGAGAGGGTAACAGCAATGACTAATTAAAAAGAAATAAAAAGGGAAATCATAGGCCACTAACTTCAATTTCCATTCCTTTTCTTAATTTCCTGTTCTTAAAACTGTATTTTCATCATCATCATTATCTCAGGCCATCCTCTCCACTTAATTTTGTTTCATCATTCTAACAAATATTTTCCACCCTGGCTACATGTAAGAATCACCTGGGCACTTTTATAAAACTACAGATACTCAGGCCCAACCTTAAGCTAATCAAAATAGAATCTCTGGGACTAGGGCCTGGTATCAACATTTTTAAAAGCTTCTTAGGTGATTCCAACATGAGGCCAAGGTTAGGATTTACTTCAGTAACGGGGGACAAATTATGCTTGGTTTATGGGCCTGTGTCATATCAGGGAAACCACTGGCTTTGAAACTGGAGTTTGAATCTTGTCTGACATTACCTAGCTATGGGACCTCAGACAAGACATTCTGGTGCCCAGATTTATTGTAAGTTAATATAGATATATATATATGTGTATGTGTGTGTGTGTGTGTGTGTGTGTGTGTGTGTGTATACACACACAGATATTTATCTATAATATACTTAACATTTATGCATATTCATTTATAATATAAATATGGATAATGTTTGTTAAATGAATGTCAGGAACTATGTGAAATGTAACACCATGGTAAATGATAGTGATAAAATAAAGAGGAAAGCAAATATGAATCCTGCCCACGTGCAACTTATACTATAGTGGAGAAAAGGACATTAATCAAATAAAATCTCTCAAAATGTGATATTGAGGCAAAACAGTGCTATAAAACTCTATAATGCTATTGGTAGTGTTTTTCCTCAGTCAAAAACATTCTGAAAAGCACCTCTAAAGAAGTGATAAACACTGTGATAGAGAGCTGAGATCAGAAGGATAACATTCCTTTAATAACTCCAAGCAGGAGTTATTAAAGGAATGTGAAGAAGGAAAAACACTCTGGGAAAAGGGACAGGTGTATGCAAAACCCAGACTGTGAGAGACCACAGTGAGGTCATGGTCTGGAGGTAAGCCAGGGACCAGTTGAGAGAGTGCAGTGACAAGTGGGACAAGACCAGACTGGGCAGGAGTTCAGAGGAAGTTCATTCAGGGACTCCTAAGCCATATTAAGGAATTCTGCCTATCAGAGATAGTCAGGAAATGAGGGTGATATGTTACCTTGGGACTTGGAGAGAGGCCAGAGTGGATGCAAATAAATGAGTGTGCTATTGGCATAGTCAAGTAAAAGATGGTGGTAGCTTTCTTCAGAGTGATGATAACAGGGAAAGGAATGGGTAGATTAAAGAAATAGGCAATAAAACTCACAGTGAGGAAGAGTGTGAGGGAAACCAGTGAAGACTCCTACATTTCTGGCTTCTACAGTTGGGTGAATTGTGAGCCCTTCACTGTGATGGAAAACTCTGGAAGAGAGTCAAGTTCAGAGAGGAAGATCAGGAGATTTGGTTTTGACCTTGTTTAACATTTCTATGAACTATTTAAGAGGAATCACAAGATGGCATTTGGGTAGGCAGGTCCGTAGTTAAGAAAAGAAGCTTAGGCTGAAGATAAGTATTTGGGAGTCCTGTGAAAATGGGCAGTAATTAAAGCAGCAGCTATAAATGAGATTTCTCAGGGACAGAACATTGGGTGAGAAGATATGAGAAATCAAGGCTGAGTGCTGAAGAACTCCTGGCCCAGGCAGGAAGAGACAAACTTGAAAATTTGACAAAGATTATCAGAGCAGTAGGAAAAGAATCTGGAGAGTATTTATCAAGCAATCCCCCAAAGATAACTATACTTACAAGAGTGTACTCAAGAAATGTGGATGTTGATTGTAAGTGAGGTAAGATGAAGACTGGGAAAAGTCCACAGGCTTTAATGACATGAAGGTCACTGGTGGTCTGTGGAAGAACACTACCAGGGAATAAATAAGCAGAAAATTAGATAGAAAATTATTGAACAATGCATGGGAAATAATAAATTAAAACACAGGGTATAGATGAATGGTTTGAGAAAAATGGCTGTGAAAAGAGAGTACATTACCAAATGACATTGAAAGGTTGAGGGATTTTTGCTTTACTTTCTGTTTGTGTGTCTTAATGGGAGAGACTGAGATCATTTAATAACTGCGAAAAGGAACTACATGGGAAGAAGAGGTTGAATTATAAGAGTTAACAGTGTGTGTTCCTGAGAAGGAACTAGATTGGTCTTGGATAGGAGCTAGTTCTCCTTACCTAAAACAGGAGAGAGAATAGAATGGAGGCAGATGAAGTAAGTTTACATGCTTGGTCTCAAGGAAATGGACATGTTTCTATGTTAGAGTTTCTATTTTCTTTACGAATTCATCTACTGAATGGGTGGTGGAAAGACAATGATCAGAATTTTGAGAAGAGGGGAAGATTTGCAATAGACTTGTGAGAGTTGAGAAGGAGGGACTGAATTAACCAAACACAATAGGATTTCTAGGTATAATGAAGGTCCCAAGTAAGGTTGCTGTTTTTTCAGAAGTTCCAATCTTGTATTGTGTCATTTCCTCAAAAGCTCAGCTGTTCAGGGCAGAGTTGAACTCATGCAGGGTTGGAGGGGAAAAGGAAGTTGGGCATGTATGAGAGTATTAGTTAAACAACACAACAGACTAGATCCTCTATAAAACCAATAATCTTAGCAACTCATTCTCTCCTCACACTGGTCATGCTTATTTCAGACTTTCCCCTCCCCTCAAAGTTCTAATCTTTTGCTTCCTTCCACCACCTGCTCAGAAGATGAAAGCCCTTCCCACTTTCTAGAGACCACGGAATGTGAACTTCATAATGAGGAGAGTGAAGAAATGAGAGGTGCTGATGGATTGGAGTTCCCATTCTCCACTTAATTTTTACATAAATATTCATAACCTCGTCAAATTTCTATAAATTCTTTTTAATATAAATATTCTAGTGCCTTAAATAATTAGAAAATTCCTCTATGATCATTTCCACTTGTGATCTTTCACTGACTTCTTGTAATGAATTTTCATGGTGAATAAAGAATGCTTTCAAATAGCCACCATGTATGTGTAGTTTGGACCCCTCTCATGTCATGTCTAGTGGTCATGACAGTGGCTGCTGCTTAGCTCACATGTTTAGAGGATGATGCTAATGAGGTTTGTTTAGTGTCTCTCCTCTCTGGCTTCAAACTGACCTCTCCCCTCCTCCTCTACTCAACTTTCTTACAAAAGGAGATCATTAGTCTTGCAAGGTGGATGGGGTAGAGCGGAGCAAACGTGACCACAAACACATCAATGGTATGGAAAGAAAATGCATTCCTCTTGCTTTCTTGATGGGCTGTTCTTTACAAAAGCATCAACTATCTTCATAAATGGGTTTAGTGTTTGTGAAGTGCCTTCGTATCTGTTATCTGCCAATTTTTGGAGGTAAAGAACATTATTACCTCCATTTTTCAGATGTGAGATCTGAGATTCAGTGGTGTCAAGGGGCGTACCATCAAAGCAGTTGTATTAACCATGTCTTTATTTTCTGTATTGCCGATGCTCTGACATCTGGGGCCTTGCTGACCTTGGAGGGCCCCTCCCAGGGACCAGCAATTCCTAGAGCTAGGAAACAACTCACTTGTGAGTGTGCTCTTCAGATACAAACTGGCCCATCCAGAGCCCACGCCCCAAGTATCACCTCTATCAGGCTCTCACACTCTGAGTTACCATCCACTGGCCCTAATCACCCCAGGGCCAGGTACTAGACAACTAGGGACAGCCCCTATGCTCCAGGGCCTGTTGAAATTGTTCAAACTAGCCAATCATAAGTCTGCTTACCTTGCCTCTCCCCAGTTCCTTCCTGGGGAAACCACGATGAAGGATCCTGCCCACAGCTCTTCCCTCTCCTTCTACCTCCTTACCAACCTTGATGATTCCTAGTGTGGCTCCTCCTGGTGTGTCATGCCTCTCCTCTCAGGAACTGTGAGTAATAAGGTTTCTTTTCTCTCTCTCTCTTTTTTTTTAAGATTTTATTTATTTATTTGAGAGAGAGAGAGAGCTCACAGGAACGGGCAGGGGGCAAAGGGAGTGGGAGAAGCAGACTCCCAGCTGAGCGCTGAACCAGGGAGCCAGACACAGGGCTTGATCCCAGGATCATGACCTGAGCCGAAGGCAGACACTTAACTGACTGAGCCACCCAGGTGCCCCAATAAAGTATCTTTTTAATGGCTGTTGTCTCCTGATCTGTTGGCTTTGCAATACCTCGGATTTTTTTATTAATGCACTCTATTTCACAAAAGTAGTTTCACTTGAAAGTTATGAAAGCCAGATTTAGAATCCAGGTTTGGATTCTTTCCATTTTACCACTCTACTGCACTGTGGATAGTGGGGCAAAAAAATCACATCCACTATTAATTGAATTCATTCATACATTAAATATGTATGTTTGGAGCACCCATAACATGCTAGGCAATTGCAAACACTGGGTATATTTATTGATAAAATAAATTATAATAAGAGTGCCTGGGTAGTTCAATTGGTTAAGCGTCCGACTCTTGATTTCAGCTCAGGTCATAATCTGGGGACCACGAGATCAAGCCCCAGGTCTGGCTCTGCGTTCAGCATGGAGTCTGCTTGGGATTCTTTTTCTCTCCTCCTCCCTCTGCCTTTCCCCCCACTCATGTGTGTGCCCATGCTCTCTCTCTCAAATAAATACACAAAATCTTTAAAAAATAAAATATTAATAGACAAAGTGGGCAGACAAAAAAAACAAGTAAATACACATATAGATATATAATTACAAATTGTGACAAGTGCTCTAGGTGACAAGGAATACTCTAATGTATGTTGTCTACTTCAGATTGGAGGTCAGAAGAGATTTTCTGAGGAGGTAATATCTGAACTATGACGTGAAGGAAATGAAGGATCCAGCCAAGTAAAAAACTCCAAAGCCTTAGATAGGAATGATCTTGGTTTCTAAGAGAATGGAAAGAAAACCACAGTAGATACAACATAGGAGAGAATGGCACAATGTGAAATTGAAGAAAGAAGGAAAAGTCAGGTTATTTCAGGATTTTGTGAGCTATGGAATTTGAATTGTTTTGCTAGAATAATGGAAAACTACTGAACGGTTTTAAGCAAGGGAGTGTGACATGATTCCTTTTTTTGTGTATAAAATTCACTTTGGCAGCTGTGGAGAATGGATACAGAGTGGATAAGAATAAAGTTATTTTAATAGATCAGAAAAAGATATGTGTGGCTAGGTCTAGGGTGATGGCTGTAAAGATGGAGAGAACCAGGCAGGCTTAAGATATATTTTGGTGATGGATTGATCATATGTGTGAGGGTGAAGTGAGGAAATCAGAAGAGCAACTTGAAGGGTTTTCTTAAGTAATTAGTCAGTTGCTGCTGCCATCATGTGCTCTGATGGAGAAGACAGAGGGAGGAACGTGTGTGTGTGTGTGTTTGCGTTTATGCATGTAATAGGGATGAATGAGGTGGAAATTGAGAATCCTGTTTTAAAAACACATGTCAAGTTTGACATGCCTCTGAACTCTTTCAGTGGAATAGTAATAGATGGTTGCCTATAAATCTGCATTTCATATATCAGAAGGCTGAGCTGAAGATATGTTTAGGAAGAAAATGCACAGAATTAGCATTTCACAATGCTAAAAGAATGAGTTCATCTGGGGCCATATTTATAAGAGAAATAGAAAGGTCCACAACTGGTTTCTGAGAAGCTATAACATTTGTAGGTTAAGGGCAAAGTCCTGGAAAACGATAATCAGAAATGGGCAAGAAAAAATGAAACCAAAACATGTGGATCACTTTGTAAGGTAGGAATTATCAGTATTTAGCAGGTTCAGAAGCTAATCGGCTAGCAAGTGGTAGAATTGAGATTTAAGCTCAATATGTCTGATTTTGACATTTCTATTCTGGTTGCTCTACCAGCTTTCTTTCTGAAAACAGTGATAATAATTGAGCATCACATATTCTCAATGTTTTCTAAACTGACTGGTTGTAAATGTCTCCTGGAATTCTTATTGAAGAGCAGATTATAAAATCCCTCTCTTTCTGATTAAAGATAATTCCTGTTTTTATCCTGAAACTACAAGCTAAATATAAGTTGATATAAAAGTTAAAGAAGATAACATAGTTTGATCTAAACTCGCTAGAATCAGAGTGGTTAAATGACCTGCCCAAAGTCACACAGCTAGAAAGAATTGGCATTTGAACTCAGGACCACTTGTCTTCAAAGTTCTACTTAATGGCTATTACCTCCCCAGTATGAATAAAAACACTAATCAGTTCCCATGAACTCCCTTGACTCTGCTGAAAACCCATCTAACCTCCTTTAGATTATATATATTTTTTTCTATGAAGTTTTTATTTATTTATTTATTTATTTATTTATTATTATGTTATGTTAATCACCGTACATTACATCATTAGTTTTTGATGTAGTGTTCCATGATGCATTGTTTGCGTATAACACCCAGTGCTCCATGCAGAACGTGCCCTCCTTAATACCCATCACTGGGCTAACCCATCCCCCAACACTCCTCCCCTCTAGAACCCTCAGTTTGTTTCTCAGAGTCCACAGTCTCTCATGGTTCGTCTCTCCCTCTAATTTCCCCCCCTTCATTTTTCCCTTCCTACTATCTTCTTCTTCTTTTCTTTTTAACCTATAATGTATTATTTGTTTCAGAGGTACAGATCTGTGCTATGGTGATCTATTGAGTTTTAATTTTGATGATTTTCCCTTCATTTGGATGCCTATAGTATTTATTATCACTAATGTTAAATCATCACTCAACATAGGTTCCTTTTTGTTGCTGTATTCTGTCTCCCTTGGACTGTAAATTCCTTATGGTCATGACTTACATTCTGTGGCCAAGTCTCCTAGCTAACCACCAAAATCCATTTTCTTTTTCTCCCTAGTTACTGAAACTAAATTCTCAACTGCCCTTGCAGTTAAGTGTGACTTTGAAACAAAGTTCTTGCTAATGGAGTAGAAGTTTAATATGCCTCTTTCAGGCCTAAGCCATAATAATTTCCATGAGAGTTCCACCATGATCTTTCCCCCTTTCTATGTGCCCAGATGGTCATAACCAGTGTTAAATGTGGTGGAGTCACTGCTAGCCTGGTTCCCTGAGAGACTGCATGGAGCATAACTCCCTACCAACCTGAGATGCTCTATAATGTATGTGATTTATACAATTTATTACTGGTTAAGGCTTTGAAACAAAAAAGGTAGGTCTCAAATTATAAGATATATATAACAAGAATAATATTTTTATGAAGCAGTTAGGGGAAAAATTAAATTAAACTATAGAATCAACCAACCAACCAACAACAACAACAAAAAAAGATTTTTAGGTTTCAATGACATTACTCAGAGAAATAATTAGAGTAAGATATAGAGAAAGCATTGGAGTAAATGCTTTTTTTTTCTTTGAATTATAAAGTGTGTTAAATTAATTAGGAAGAAGTTAGAAGAAGAATAAACAATTTTTTTTCTGTTGACTATCAGCTAAAACCTGATTTAACTGAAAGAGTGATTATTTTGATTTGTATTATGTATTGTGTTATGAAAGTGATAAGTGATCAAGTTGACTGTTAGAACTTAATGTGACTAGTATATACATCATCCCATGTGTAATTTGTGAGATCTCAGGAAGTGGTTGAGGGAAAGAGAGATCCAAAGATTCTTCAATCCTCCAGTTCTGATCTATTGCTTCTTTATAGGCAAATATCTCCTGGGACCTACAGGTAACTGGATACAAGTGAGACCTTAGACTGTTAAGGGAAGTCCCCACCAGAAGCACTGGTTCACAGCTTTCTTATCCAAAGGTGGATGAGTATCTCCATCCTTCTCTCAGGAACCACAGGACCAAAGGTGGTTGGATTCTAGGGAGAGTTTTATCCACATATAGCTGAGGGTCTCTGGGGAAAGACTGACAATGGACACATACATGATCTCTCTGGACCCCAAGTGTCCAGAGAAGCAAAATGGACAAGCTAAATCCTATTTCTCTTGGAAATTGAGACAATAATTAATTACCTGAAGTTGGAGAAAATTCTTCTAGGTAGTTTAGCAAGGAGGTGGCTACCTACTTGTTTTTAAACTGCCAGCCCTGTAGAAGAACATACAAGTATGTTTTCCCCTATTTGTAGGAATATCACCACTCAGGAAACTTTTATCATCCAAACTGATATCTGATGACCGGCAAAGAAAGAGGAAGAAAAAGTTGATTGCATAGTATCCACAGTAGTAATACAGCTGCTGAAAAAGCCCACAATCTGAATAAGAAACTAACAAGAATGCTTAGGTAGAACCTTAAGGGAAGCAATCATACATGCATATAAACACTTCTCTTGACTTATTCTTAGAAATCCTTGAGTTGTCCATGAGAATATTTGAATTTTGAATGTTTAGATCAATAATCAGACTCTTAATATAAGCATATTCATAATCACATTGAAAACTACCTTAAAAGAGGGTACAGCTCTATGATTTTAGTGCCTGTATTTTCATTTGTATTTACGATCATGATGAAACTTTTAATGAATTAATTTAGTATCACCTGCTAGTAAGAAAAAACTAAAGAGGTAGGTCTAATAATATTTAATGATTCACTTAATGAATTCCATATGAAAAAGGTTTTGCAATAAATGGGAAATATTTTTAAAAATGAGTCATCAAATGATGCAACATAGAATAGATCAAACCCAAATGATTCTGTACAAATTCCTATTCAATACAACATTCACATTGTAAATGGTAATGTAGATACAACAAAGTATTATACATAACATTAAATTATTATTTATTTGATTTTTATTGGTTTTGTAGCTGTTTTTATTTTGTAAACTTGTTTAAGTTTATAGTTGCATCAGAATTAAGAACATAAGCTTAGTTTTATGTCTGTATATATTTAACTGATTTATACCAACAATAGAAGTCTACTCTATTTTTCCCTTTGGAGGAGGTGTCTGTATACTCAGACTTGAGAAATATTGCTTTATATATGTGTATATATATATTGTGTATAAAATATATATATATTTAATGTATTTTTATTTCTTATCCTCAGTTCAAAATATCATTTTCCATTTTATATTCATATAATATCTTAAGATATTTCCTAAATTGCATTTTCATATATTTAATCTGTAGGCTATAGATACTTTTTACTTGCAGGTAAAGCAAAAAAAAAAAAAGTAATCATTTATTGAATTCTACTTCCCAGAATTCAGAATTGTGATGTCAAATCAATATATCATGTGGCTGTGAGCTTTTCTTCCATGTCCAGACACACTGTCACATGTTCCAACAACCCGTAATACAATGGGCTTTTCAAGAAGCTGAAAAGCATTTTCCAGAGTCCAGCTACTGTGGGATCAAAACATCTCAGTTACCACCAAATCTGTGATTGTTTACAAAACAAGTGGAAAGGTAATTCTTTAGAGATGAGGTTTACTGTCATCTATTAAAATAAAAAATATCAGGAGAATATTATATTCCAATGAGAGGTGAAAGAAAGGCAAGCGGTGCTTAAAATGATGTCTTTAATAGAACTTGTTATTCTCATGTCTACATTAGTAATTATAAAATGTAGTTTCTGACTTCTTTATTAGAGCTTAAAGGAATGATATTATGTGCTTGTTTTCCATTCTTACTTGTATTTCTGTTCTTGGCCTCTCGCCCCACCCCCTAAGAGTTCCTAAATAACAGGAACAGTTGAGGAAGTTTCTTCTTGAATCATAATCAAGACTTAAATGTGGCTCCGAAGCAGACCTAATCCTGTGGCAATGATTCTGCAAATGTGTCCTTTACAAGATATTTACCTTTATTGAGACCAGCTGGGAAGGGAGGGAAAGCATAATTTTGACCAATTCAGATAGCATAATTGCAGGATTATATCCTAATATCTTGCTCATCAAACACTGGCCCACTGAATGTTAGATTGACAGGAAGCAATAAATGCTCTCTTTAAGAAATACTTTTGAGTGGTTTCCATAACTGACTTGAAAATGGAATTCCTAAAAACAATAACAAAGAAATCATTTCAAAGGAGCACATCTGAGCTGTCACTCCGGCTCTCCAAAAGCTCGATTCTCTGTTGACAACATTAACTCAGGCCATCTGTAACTTGTTCCTATCTCTTCCCAGTCTCATCTGGCCACTTAATATGTCTTGGGTCTGACGCTTGAAGAGTCTTCGGTGTGTATAAAAAAATTGATACATCTTGATTCAGCTGATAGAGCATAAGATTGCTCTTACAGATATATTGCAAGTTTAAAAAAAATTATGGGACTTCAACAGAATGGAAGACACTGTAAATTTTACACAATGAATGAAACATGTTTTCTCAGCTCTTTTCATTCTGTAGAAAATTATGTATCACCCATTTCAGATGGTGCACACACTTCACTCATCTCTTTGATAGCTGGTTTCATTTAGCTAGTGGGGAAGGGAGAAAGGAGAGCAGAAACTCCACTCATTTGTTCATCTTTCAGAAGAAAATTTGAGACACTTACAATAAGCAATTTAGTACCTTTTTTTTCTTCGTGTGAGGTTTTGACTTATGACTTCAGGTAAGAACCCCATCAGAACCCAGCAATTCACAGGGACTTACCCTTGGGCAGTTTTTGATTGCCATCTACTTAGAGTAAATAAGCGGACACTTCCAGGAAATCTATTTCCTTTCAGTGCTATAAGATTCACACCATATTTTGAGATAAAAAGGAATATTGCGGGAAATATAAACTACAGTGACAAGGAAGAATTGCTTAATTTAGTAGAGAAGAAAGATTCTTCTTCAAAAATGTGAAAGTAGACAATGTATTGTTCCAGGGTGATTTCAATTTCATTTATATGCAGCTTTCAAATGGAACTATTTCAAAAATAATTAAAACTAGGAGGCTAGTCTCTCATATCTTGAATGAGCTGGTTCTGAATTCCTTTCCTTGCAGGAATTTTTCTTTTTTAATCCTACCTGACTTGCCTCACTTTCATGCTCATAATACCAATCAAGATATGATCACTGGCTCTTGTTGGGTCCCTGCTGAATGAATTACTTGCTTTCCGAGGATTTGGGCCTAATTTCTTCCACTATATCGATAGCTCTTTTGAAGATCAGTATGCTGTTTTCTGATTGTCCCTAATCTGTTTAGCCCTTCTTTGCACGCCGAAGAATTCAGAAAATGTTAGGACGTGGTCACCTGGATTGTCTTTACAGGTAGCTTTTGTCCAATTGTGCACATCCAGTGCTGCTTAAAAGAGGCTACTACTCAGTCCTCATTGTCTTTCACCCCAGTTTCTGTTCATGATGGTGGAGCATATCCCCTTGGTTATAGGCAATAGTGTACGGCCGACTGGCATTTTCTTGAACCAATGCCTGTGTATTATCAAATGAGGAAATTTGGTCTTTGTGAAATGTTGAGAGCACCTTAGTATCATGATACATGAATCAGAGAAGCAGCTCTGCCTATCTCACTACCACCCATCGGGTAACACTGTGAAGCATTGCATGGTAAAAATGGAACAATCTTTGTACATGTTGGGTGGGTCCCCGAAGGTTAAAAAGAAAACCACCTGAAAAGTAGCTCCCATAAGGCGTATTCTGGACTTGATATGAGCTTCTTTCTTATTTAGATAAGGCATTTTGGTTTGGGGCAATTTAATAGGGAAATGATAAAGTTGCTACTCTTTCAGGGAAATGTCAGGGGAATTTTGATTTGGGTATGGGAATTTGAAATGCTCAGGAGGAAAGCAAAGCTCTTATAGAACAGTAACTACTTATTAGGTGACATGAGGATCTAGAAATGAGATGGGGTTACAAGTGGCTGAAAGTATTTGCCCTATTCTCTTCCTTTATTGCTTATTGGATTTACTTATTGTGATCATTAATTTTATATGTCAAATTGACTGGGACACAGTATGCCCAGATGATTGGCTAACTGTTATTTCTGGGTGTGTCCGGGAGGCTGTTTCCAAGTGAAATTAGCATTTGAATCAGTAGATTGAATAAGGCAAATTGCCCTCCCCAGGGTGGGGGGGACATCATCTAATCCCCCCCTGAGAGTGTGAATAGAACACAAAGGTCGAGGAAAGATTCGCTCTTTGCCTGAGTAGTTGAGCTAGGGCATTGATTTTCTCTTGCTCTTGGTGCTGCTGCTTCTTGAGCCTTCAAACTCAGATTGGAATCTATACCACGGGCTCTCTGGCTCTCAGGTCTTCTTAAGATACCACCCGCTTTCCTGGGTTTCTATTTTGTAGACAACAGAGTGTGGGACTTGAAAAGCTCCATAATCACACGAGCCAAATCAGTGTGTGTGTGTGTGTGTGTGTGTGTGTGTGTGTGTGTGTGTGTGTATTTTATCGGTTGTGTTGTACCCTAACTAGCACCCTTACGTGGCAAATATGAGACAATGCTTATTTTCCTTCAAAATTTAAAATCAAGAGCACTTTTTAATTCTCAATTCTTGGGATATAAATATAAAATATGCTTAAGCCAGAGAGAATATATTGGAGCAGAATCATTCTCAAGGACATAATGAATGAAATAAGGACTCAAATGAATACTTGACTGAGAACTGGGATAAACTATGATATACTCCCAGCTCTGTTTCTAACTAGAGGTATAAATGTGGTGATGTCTCCTCCTCTTTCTGGGTTTTAGATAGCTTATCTTCAGATGAGGAGGCCGGATTGTATCAGTCATTCTCAACTTGGGACAGTTTTGCTCTCAGGAGACTGTTGGCAATGTCTGCAGACACTTTGGTTGTCACAAGTGAGAGTGATGGTGATGTTACCAGATGATCTATCATAGCTGCTAACTCAGGAAACAAACAGATGAGCCCTGGTGCTTTCGTGGCCAACTGCTCCATCCTGGAGAATCCTGAGGGGGCTGAACAAATCCAGAGCATGGCTCCTGTCTGGGTTGGCTAGCTCTGTTGCCAAACAAACTTGGATAAACTCGTTGCAAGAGAAGCCAGTAACTCAAGAGATGAGGGTTTGGAAAAGAGAAAGGGAGAAATTTATCTTGGGTGTTGGCAGCTGGGGGAGGTGGTAGGCTCAAGCCATAACAACCACCCTTTCTGCCTGTAAGATGGACAACTAGAGTTGTATAGAGAGAGGTTGGGGAAGAGAGGAGTCAGGGAATACATGATTGTCAGTGTGGGTATTGGTATGCATTCAGCCCAAGATCACAGATAGGGAAGGGGATGTGTGTGGTGTAGTCTTCTGGGTATTCCATTGTTATCAGAGTTTTTCTGGTCTGGTGGTTGGAACGTTCCAGTTATTGTCAATGCCTCCAGAAAGTACAATAAGAAACATTGTTGGGATCTATAGTTGAGCAAGAGGGCCTGCTGGCGTCTCATGGGTAAAGCCTAGAAATGCTGCTAAATATCCTATAATGCACAAGACGGCTTCCCACAAGACAGAATTATCCACCTCCAAATGGCAATAGTGTTAATGTTGAAAACCCCTGGTTTAGATTCTTTTTCTTGCAGTCCTAATCTTTATGAATCTAGCAATCTGCTCTCATTGTATCAGTTAAAGTATTTGAACTTTGAAGGTTATTTTTTTAAATAAAAAGAACAAATCATGGTGCATAATTAATATGAAAGAAAATTTTACTAGTAAGAAATATAGTCTCATTTATGAAATACTCCCCTGGATGTATTAATTTAAAGCATACTTTCAATACCAACCACGTTTTCCCAAGAAATATCTTCTTTCATGGATCTCTATACACACAACTTTTTAGTAAAACTGTGTTAAGGAGGGGACTGAATTCTCTTTGTCTTAAAGCTATTTTTGTATTTGTTACTGGTGATGAAATCTGTCAGAGGAAAGTTGAAAAGAAGTAGAGAGAGGTTCAAAATGACTAATGGTCTGAAAATCCCCTTGCTTGAAAATCTTTTCCACACTGCCTCTAACTTAGATATCCAGTTTGATTAGCAAGCTCTTCCTTGGAAATACAGACAACCCCTGAGAACGAACGGACATCACTGTCTGTTGGTATGAATCTCCTTAATCATAACGATGCCTAAGGACTCAGAGTTTTGTTTGGAAATAAGGAAATTTGGAGGTGGTGCCTGCATGGATGGGACTGTTTGAGACTGTGACTCTCTGGTGGACGGACAGGAAAGAGAAGGTATTGGAATAGAGGGTGATGGGAGGAGGGAGAATGGAAGAACACTTGTTCTTTGTGTTTCTGCTTCTGGGAATCACCCAGTAGGTGTGAATGCTTAGCAAAGACAAAGAGGAAGAAGCCCCCAAATTCTCAGTTTGGACATCCCTTCTTCACAGCACATTTCTCTAGTTGTGTCCACTGTATGTTCCAGAGAAGAAAAGGGGAAAGAAATGTCCCGTGAATTCTTCATTTCTTTCATTTTCTTTTTTTGTTTTTATTAGTAGTAGAGTTTCATTTTCAGAGGGCCTTTGAAAAGGTTATTCAGGAATGCAGGAGGTTTATATTTGAATTTATGTAACAATCAAAGGTGACTTACCTGTCCTTCGGTCAGCTTAGTGAGTCCCCTGACTTCCTTGAGCTTATGGGTCATTATCCTAAGCTCATGGGAGTATGGGAGTATTGTTTTTACCTCAGGATTCACCTGTAAATATATATATTTTCTTAAAATATAATATTAATATTAATGATTTTATATATTATGTGTAATTTATAATTATTAATAATTATGTTATAGTTATAATAATTGTAATTATACTGTAATTTTATATACATAGATATATACTTTAACAAGTAAAATTCTGATCAGAACGAGGTCAAGTGGGCATTGCTTTGATTGCTTGAAGCAGATCTACTGGTCCCCAGCTGGTAGGATGAGCTGGCCTCCCATTTCAACAGTTTCTAGTTTTTGTCCTCCACAAAGACACATCCTCTATTCTATCAGGCAGTAGATATACTTCTGAACTCCTATCCCTTTTGAAACTTACACTAAGGTGTCAGTGACCTGTGGGCTTTCAGTTTCCTTTCTATGGCATCTAGAGTTATATTTAATAGCAGGCAAAATTAAAAGAAATTAGGGCATGAGTTAAAATTGTTGAATTTCAGATATTAAGAATGGATAGTTGAGATATAAGGGGCTTTTCAAGTCTCCTATTGAAGACTTTTTGTTCCTAAGTTTAGCTAACCAGCAAGTCTTTCTTTTCCCTTTCTGTTCCAGAGACTTCTAGCTCTGTATCCCATAAAAAATACAGATCTACTATACCGAATCTGAAACCTCAGAGCCTGATGTTTTTCAGAATTCATTTTTTCTGAAAGATAATACAATGAATAGGGGGAACACAGAGAATTTGTAGGGCAGTGGCACTACTCTGCATGATACGTTCATGGTGGATACATGTTATTATATGTTTGTCCAAACAAATAGAATGTACAACACCAGGAGTGAACCCTAATGAAACTATGGACTTTGGGTGATAATGTGTCAATGCAAGTTCATTGATTATAATAAATTACCACTCTGGTGCTGGATATTGATAATAGGGGAGGCTACATGTGTGAGGGGATAGAGAATATATGGAAAATCTCTACCTTCTTCTCAATTTTGCCATGAACCTAAAACTACTCTAAAAAATAAAGTCTATCGTTTAAAAAGATAATATAATATATAAGCCATATATATTACAAAATCACTAGTAGAGTCTGAAGCAATACTCAGTAATCAAAATAATATCTTTACAGTGAAAATTTTGCTCATTTATGCTAAGTGGGATAAACATAGTGTCTAAATAAGTATATAAATAGCCTCAAGTCAATTCAGGTCAGATTTTGCCTCCAAATGAGTTTGCATCAAACTTGCAAAAAAAATGTTTTTCTGAGATCTTTGGATTTTGAAATTATGGGGATAAGAGCATTCTCCACCCACTTCTCCATTTATATTGGCCTGAGAGAATCAGCCAATTCTTACTAGCAGCTGCCCAGACTTCCTTGTTTGGTGACAAGACTCTCAACTGACATCTTGGGAGAGTCATCCCACATACCAGCTCCCCTATGCCAGGGTTCCCCATGGCCCTGTCCCCTGGGGTATGCAGAGCTGCAGATGGTGACAGTAGGTGAAACAGGAGAGGATGATCTTCTCCTATCCAGGTCCTCTCTGTTATAAATCATCATAAAGCTGCCACTGGATTTTGGAGACAGGAGTTCACTGTTCTATTCCTTTGTCTCTGCTCTCAGGAAAGGGCAGCTTTACCCATACATGTCTGGGTAAATAAATGTGCTTTGCTCTCGGGCAATCCTGAACTTATCAAACAAGATAAAAGTCACAGTTGAGTTTTTGCTGATCACCAAATAACCCAGAAAGTAAAACGCCAACTTCATGTGTTTTTATATTCTTACTTCCAAGCCCTGATCGATTTCTTGTGAAAGTGAAGGCTTACACGTGTCCCTTCTTTTATGAATTAGTTAGCTTGTTCCACTAAAAGTAAGTTTTTAAAATGTAAACATATCTGAGAAGTATGCTACTCACATAAATCCCCCAGTGTTTTTTTTTAAAAATAATAATAACATTTATGTTCATTGTAGAGGAAAAGTTTTAGACTGGAAATCCAGAGGCAGGTCTGATTTCTAGTCCAATTTCTGCTTGTTGTTATCCTTTTCACCTGGGACAGGTACCTCTGATTCCTCATGCATAAAATGAGGATGTCTAAGGCAAGGCCATCTCTAAAGTTTGTGGCCATAACCTGGGTCCGTCTTCAGATGGGCCTTAGGGGGTCTGTGAAACCATTGTTAAGTAAAGTGTGTGTGTGTGCGTGCATGCACACGTGCACGTGTGCCTTCGTGTGTGCGTATGTGCGCTCATGCATATGATATGAGCCTTGGGTGAAAGCAGCATAACTTTCATGAAATTCTAAAATGGATGTATTCATTTTGCCTTAAAACTTTTATGATTTGGTAAGTATAAATTTTCCTATGTCAGATTTGCTTAAAACAAGTTATAACTGCAAATATATGGCAGCCTTAGGTGGACATTTACTAAGTCAGTAGGGCCCCAGAAAGAAATAGGTGGCATACTCAGAGAAGTTTGAGGAATGTTTAACGAGGAAGTATTTACAAATGTACAGATAGAGTTGAAGAAAGCAAAACGAATAATGCAACACCCAGGGAGTAGTAATGGGGGAAGAGGAGTCATTACCACTTTTAGGCCTGAAAGGGGTGAGGGGAGAGAGCCATTATTACAATCCCAAGGAGAAAGTCATGACCTTGAAAGGAGCAGTGACTTTTGGTCCAGGGTTGCAGCTGTTCTTATGTACCCCTAGAAAGAGAACTGGGAAAATAAATGCTTCAACCATCATTTCCTCCATCCCTTGGATTTCTCTCCCTTTTCTGCAATGGCCAAATTCAAATGTAAAACAGAGGTAAAGGAATCCATTGACGTAGGTGAGCATCCCCAGACAGAGGAAAATGGATCTAGACAGGCGAATAGAGGCTACCCAGCCAAGCAATGCAGAGTAGATTAGGTGGAAGCAGCTAAAGCCTGGAGACAGAATGAGTCTTGTCCCTGCTCTGTGACCCAGACCTTCCATGTGATTCTGTTTCTTCATCTGTCATCTAAGGTGATGACAGGAATATACCTTGGAGAGTTGTTTTCAGAAATGACCAATCAAAAATGAATATAAAACATTGTGCAGATATAAAGTGCCATATGGATGCTCAAAATTTGTGGTTATAGGTTTTAAATTCCATAGGAGGCATGCCAAAAGGAGGGGTGGGATGTGCCCTGGTTGCTCCATCTAGGACCGAGCCAGCTGTGGAGAAGGACACATTGGCAGCTTCATGGACGTTTCTGCAGGGTGAGATCTGTCCTTTATATAGTTCAGTCAATATACTAGAACAATTAATGGATTCAATGACAATATCAATAAAAGACTGGTCAAATCAGCTATTTACTTCTCCCAGTTTAAAAACTTCCATTTTTAACTAATTGATGGTGTGTGGCACTAGTGATTGCCAAGCCAAAATACAGATTTCTGGGCCTCAGCCCTGGAGATTCTGACTCTGTTTATAAGGCATAGACCCCAGTAACTCTACAACAAGGTTGCCCAGGTGATTTTTATGAGTGGGTTGGTTCGGGGACACATGATGCAGGCAAACATGGGAGGCCTTACTGTGTCCATTCCTTTGTCACAAAAGGGAATGATTGGGAAAGAAGAAGGAAGAAGCAGGGAGTTAATTTATTCCGTATTAAGGTTGCTTGACTTCCTAATCCAGACTATTGGCAGAGTCAGGAGATGCTGTGTATTATTTGAAGGTGCTAAAAGACTGCTCGAAAATGACTCTCTCACTGCTCACTCAAAAAATCTCACATGACTCATTCTTCTGCACTAGGCCATGAAAGCTTCATGTTCAAATGCAATCATTATCTACAAGCCAACACGGCAGATTGGAAAGGTCATTGGACTGGGAGTCAGAAAACCTGGTTCTGCGATTTATTGTAGTTCTCACCTCTTGTTATCTGTCTCTAAGACTCCTGGAGCCTCAGGTTGCTTCTTTATAAAAAGGAAACAGATGAGATTAGTGGCTTTCCGGGGTATTTACTTATTAGTGGAACTCCTTTGTCAAATTAAAGCTTGATTTGACAAAAGGTCACGATATGTCAAATAAGGAAAAGTTGAGTCATTTTAATGACAAAGAGGGCAGAGGACTGAGGAAGAAGTCTGTTCTACTTTTTCTCTTGCCCCCCTCATTGTTTCCATTGTGATGCTTCCCCAGAACTCTAGGATTCTACCACCCACATTTAGAAAAATCACTGCCAAAAATGAAATCTAGACTCTCTTCATGTCTAAAAAATTTTATTCCATTTGGATACATATTAAACTAGTATAACAATTATATTTTGAGCCATCAATTCAGAAGTTTATTGGAAAACTTACTTATCTAAAAATATCCGGAGAAACTAGAACATTTAATAAGTATATTTTGAGGAAGCACAGAAATTAGGAAAAGAGAGCCAGACTCTAAAGAGAAGGACCTGAGCAGGGAGCTGGATGGAAGAGGCTGAGACACCCCGAAAAGGGTGAAATGTGAAGGCAGTGGGCTCTTTGTCAGGAGGACGGGATTCTTTTTTTTTTTTTTAAAGATTTTATTTATTTATTTGACAGAGAGAAAGAGCACAAGCAGAGGGAGCAGCAGAGGGAGGGGGAGCAGCAGAGGGAGCGGGAGAAGCAGACTCCCCGCTGAGCAGGGAGCCGGATGCGGGACTCGATTCCAGGACCCTGGGACCACGACACCAGCAGGGCTGGTTGAACCCCTCCATCGTCCATATCAGGGTTTCTCAGTCTTAGTACAATAGAAATGTTGGGCTAGGTAATTCTCCGTAGGGACTGTCCTGTCCATTGTAGGATGTTTAGCAGCATCCCTAGTCTCCACCCTCTAGATGCCGGTAGCAACTTCTCTCCAAAGTTGTGACAACCAAGAATGTCTCCAAACATTGCCAGTGTCCCCTGTGAGGCCAAACCACTCTTGAATGAAAACCAGTGCTTTACATAAAATAACTGAGATGCAGAGAAACCATGAGAGAGGACTCCAGTGGCATAGCTGTGGAGTTAGGACATTTGTTCTTTACCCGTACAATGTTGTTTGAAAAGGATCATTTCATTTCTTTTCTTTATATTTTGCTTAATTTTACATCCAATCCTGGCAACAATTATATCTCCCAACCTTCCATACCTCTTCCAGAAAATACACTTCTAAGACCCCCCTTTTTTTTTCTTCTAAAAAGAGAAGTCCTGACTGTGAGGGCAAATTTTGGGCAAGGATAGAATCAGGCATGTACAAACCTAGCACTCCTCGCTTGAAAGAATATTTGCTTTAGAATTGAGCCCAGGGCTTTTGGGGGATGCTGGTTTTGACAGTTGATATGTTTATAAAAGACATCCTTTGGTCCATTATTAATTCAGCTGTCTATAAGCCTTGGTGCCTCCTGTGTGTTCCCTCTTCAATATTTTCTGTTGAATCTTTAATAGCCATTTAGAGAAATTAGCCATTAGTTTCAAAAAGCTCATCATGGTAATGAATTTCTATACCAAGGAACTGATACATGGTCTATAATTTTGAACCTTGATTGGACTGGTATTAGAAAAGGAATTTATGGCTTTGAAGAGTTATAGGATCAATACACTTGGAATAATGTGTTGGGTAACCATGCCAACACAACTTACATACAAGGCTGGAGGGCAAAGTGGTTTTAAAATAATTGACAGAGAGATAATTAAGTCTAGTTGTGACAAGACATAAGATAAATGATGATTCACTTGAAGCCCTCTGGTATTCCTTTAGCTGAAGAAAAAATAAGGCTAGATAGCAAACATTAAATCTAATAAATGATTCTCTAAATAAGGTTTTCCAGAGTATGTCCCTAAGAGGTGAGTTTTCCTTTATTTTGTGTTTCCCCTTTCATATTTGGGCTTATTTCATTTATCCTCTTCTCAAGGACTGTAAGGAACTCATTTGTTTCATGCTTGAGAGTACAAAATGGAAGGGTGCCTGGGTGGCTCAGTAGGTTAAGCGTCGGCCTTCAGCTCAGGTCATATCCCAGGGTTCTGAGATTGAGTCCCACATTGGGCTCCCTGCTCAGCAAGAGAGTCTGCTTCTCCCTCTCCCTCCCTCTCTGCTTGTGCTCTCTCTCTCTCTCTCATGCTCTCTCTCAAATAAATAAATAACATCTTTGATAAACATGCAGGGAAGTTATGGCAATTGGAGTCAAATGTGGTAAAATTGTGATATTGTTGAGTTCTTCATTGGTGGACCTTCCTCCTCTTCAGCACCACTCTCCTTTCTCAATCTTTCTGTATTTAACATACTCTCCAACTGATATCAACCACTCCCAGCAAAAAATCTCCAGAATGCTTTCCTAGATTGTACCCTACGCCAACAGTTCAAACTGAGGTTCTTCTATCTCTGAGAGTGCATGAAAACTCTCTTAGAGGTACCCTGGCATGAATAATATTAAGTGAATCAATTTCCAGAATTTCAGTTTCCATATGATTTGCCCAGAATATCTACAATTGGGATGCCAATTCTTCTCCACATTCCATCTTTACCCTTTCATCTCACCCATCCAGAATCTTACTATGGTCCATTGCCCAAATTTACTTAAAAAAAAAAAAAGCACCAGGGTACATGGGTGGCTCAGTTGGTTAAGCGTCTGCCTTTAGCTCAGGTCATGATCTCAGGACCCTGGGGTGTAACCCTGTGTTGGGCAACCTGCTTAGCAGTGAGTCTGCACCTCCCTCTCCCCCTGCCCCTCCCCCACCCATGCTTGCATGTGCACGTGTGTTCTCTCTCTCAAATAGATAAAATTTTTTAAAAAGCATCAAATAAAAGGATAATTTAAAATCAAGAGACCTCTAATCAAGAGACCATAACCTCCACTTCCACCCATACCATTAAGAAAAACATTTTCAATTCTATTTTTAGATTAAAAAGTATTTTGCATTTATTTGTTTTGAATAATTTTATAATAACAATAATTATAATAAAACTCAATCCAAATGAATTTTTTATAACTTCATAGAGCCTTAGGGTCACAGGAGAAAAAAAAATATATATGTATCTTTTACATATATATGTAGTTGTTCTTGCAAAGAAATATGATACTATAGGTGCCCAATAACACTTTTAAATATAAACATTGTATTAGAATGGCATTTTGTGGAAGAAATAAATTGAAAATATGATTTTGAAGTATACAAATAAAATATAAAATTGTTCATGCATTTATTTAAAATGGTTGATGGTGAGTGTCAAATTACTATGCTATTTACATCCTATTGAATATATTTAAAGAAGTGATACAATTACTTCAAAGCATTAATACTTACAATATGCTGGAAGATATATCCTTTTTTTCAAATTTTTTTATTGTTATGTTAATCACCATATATTACATAATTTGTTTTGGTGTAGTGTTCCATGATTCATTGTTTGTTCATAACACCCAGTGCTCCATGCAGAATGTGCCCTTTTCAGTACCCATCACCAGGCTAACCCATCCCCCCACCCTCCTCCCCTCTAGAAACCTCAGTTTGTTTTTCAGAGTCCATCATCTCTCCTGGTTCGTCTCCCCCTCTGACTTACTCCCCTTCATTTGGAAGATATATCCTTAAGATGGTGTATGAGCAAAATGTTTCAAGCTTATTACTATATGCCATGGACCACTTCTCCTTTCAAAGCCTACTTATCTTGTGACCTCATACTAGATAGACACAACTGTTTTCTTAATTAATGTCAAGTAAAATACTAATTATAGGTGAAATGTAACATACATTTGCCTTGTAATGGTGCTTTAACCTGAACCTTTGAAATCTTATGTCCCTTTTTCGCTGGTAGGACAGGTGGGCATTTTGTTACTCTTCATACCATGTATAATTAGTTCACTACACTGCCAATCCTTGAAATTTTCTGTGAAGAATCAAATAACTCTTCAGAAAATGTGTCTACCTTAATTTTTACTTTCAATTGTCGGTGCTAATTTTTTAACTTTAAAGTATTACATTTGTTTTAATTTTTAGAATTTCCTGTATCTATAGACTGTATTACTTGACTGAAGTAAGGTAAAAAGACATCCTCCAATACCGTGTTTCTTGTTGCTTCGATTCTTGAAGGAATGCTGCAATTAATAGGACTTCTACAGCGGAGTAAAGACAGTGGAGATTGTGAATTAAAATGTTTTGGGAAATGTATATTGAATTTCAGTTGTCCAACGTGTCTAGGCAACATGGAAGCCATTGGTCCTATTCAAACATAACTGGTGGTTCTGAGTCATTTAACTGTAGCCAGGGCTTCATTTATTTAATGACATATTCAAGTTACTGATATAATGAAGATGGAAATAAACATTTTTTCTGGGACACCTGGGTGGCTCAGTCAGTTAAGCGTCTGCCTTCTGCTCAGGTCTTGATCCCAGGGTCCTGGTATCGAGCCCCTCATCGGGCTCTCCGCTGCTTCTCCCTCTGCCTGCCACTCCCCCTGCTTGTGCTCACACTCTCTCTGACAAATAAATAAAATCTTAAAGAAAAACCCCACATTTTTTTCTCTTTTCAAGATGCTTTACCTCTTTGTAGAAAGGAAGAGAAGAAAGGAATGTCTAATTTTGTGTGCAGCAGTATGTTTCCCCTCTTCTCTTGAATCCATGTCCTTGAACAATTAAAGATGGCTACTGTCTTTAAATCACATGCTTCTGTGACTTCTCTAAAGATTTACTCTTGAGTATACTGATGGTCCCTGACTTATGACAGTTCAATGCAGGATTTTTCAACTTCACAATGGTGCAAAAGTGTTGTACATTCAGTAGAAACCATACTTTGAATTTTGGATATGGATCTTTTCCTGGCTAGTAATATGCAGTGGGATCCTCTCCTGTGATACTGGGCAGGGGCAGGGGCTGTAGCTCCCAGTCAGCCACGAGCATGAGGGTAAACAGTTGGTACACTGACAACCGTCTGTACCCAACACCATCCTGTTCTTCACTTTCAGTGCAGTAGTCAATACATTACATGAGATAGTCAATGCTTTATTATAAAACAGGCTTTGTGTTAGGTGATCTTGCCCAATGACAGGTTAATGTAAGTGCTCTAAGCTTGCTTAAGGTAGGCTAGGCTAAGCTATGATGTTTGGTAGGTTAGGTTTATTAGATGCATTTTCAACTTATAGTATTTTCAACTTGTGATGGATCTATCAGGGCATAACCCCAAGGGTAAGTCATGGAAGATCTGCATATGAAATGTGGAATGGAGGACTTACACAAATAACCCAATAGACACTGAGCCACTTAGAGAAAGGCCCACTTAGAGAAAGGCGGCATCTTATAAATTTTTGTGTTCCTTGTGCTTCACTCAGTAGCAATATCATAGTAGGCAATAAATAAAATTGTGTTCAATTTCCTAAAGCAACATTTTCACTCCAGAGCTAGTTTTAATATACTGAAAACATGTCTACCAATATATGAACTACCCAAATAATTGATGAAAACTATCAGAATCATTCATATAATTGCTCTAGGATCTGTTTCCAGTTTTATTATATAGCCTCACCCCTAAGTTCAAGATTATTGCAAATACAGTTTACAGGTTCTTTAAAAAATACTTAGTGACATGTACAGCTCAGCTGCCTAAATATATTCTATTTATCCAAACTGACAAATAATTCACAGTCAAGGACAGTGGGAAATAATCAAGCTTTTAATCCTTATCATTTTCCCTGGCACCATTTAAAATGAGGCTGTGGTTCCCAGAAAGATATATATATATATATATATGTCAATTATAACTACAAGCAATTATTTATATAAAGATATATATGTATATAAAGATATATACATATAAAGACAAAGATCTATCTATCTATAAAGATATATATATCTTCTATATATCTTAAGTCCTGCTTGTTCCTAGTAAAAAAAAAAACCATTCTCTACCCTGGCCAAATCTAAACTGAGCTGGTTGGGAGAGGGGAAAAAGCACTGTAGAATGTTTGCACTCTACTGAGATGAGATGCACCTGCTTATTTTTTTTAATAAAACCCTTGTTTGTCAAAACAATTTTCTTGAGTTGTCATAAATTATACTATGTAACGGTTGTGGTCCCAAGTTCAATCTGTAAACAGTATGTTCACAGCTGGCAAATCTGTTACATTTTGCTTCTGGCTTGTAGTGTTTCATTTTATTTAAGAATAACATCAGCTCAGAGGGGGCACTGGGGCACAGACTTGAGAAACTTGGTATGTTTGAATCCATCAACCTACAACCTGAACTTGCTAACTAGACATGCTGAGTTCTGAGTTTTGCTATACACCCTGGTCCCCAACCCCGGGCATGGGTACGTGCACACACACACACACACACACACTTTTTCTTTTCCCCAAATGGCCATATGGGTAGAGTTGGCTATTACAACTGAATGGTAGTCAATAACACTATAAAATCTGAGCTTGATTTATGTTCTCCTTATTTAAGGAAAGCACACTGCATTCTATCCAAAACTTAAATTGTAAATAATAACTGCAACCACAATAAAAAAAATCCTGTCTAAGGAAGTTCTCTTTTATAGTCCAGGATGTGCAGGACAAGAGTTTCAGTCCTCAAGAACTGGCATCTGGAAGCTCAAAATCATTTTCAGGATCCAGGATGAACCAATATCCTGAAAAGAATGGGGTCGTGAGTTAGTTCTCAAATGACACCAAAAGTCAGGCCCAGGAGTAAAGCAACTCTCCTCAGTGGCATCAAAAAGAAAATGTGCTGCTAAACACCATCACCCTGTTGATTTTGCAGAAAATCTTGGACTGGCTCTTCAGAGAGCATCCACATCTCGGCCTCACACATCACACATTCTGAACTGCAAAACTGCCAAGGGGATGAGCTCAGTCAAATACGAAGGCATTGGAGGGCTAGCTGAGTACCAAATTTCTAAGCTTTTTCTGATTTCCTAGTTTGAATACAAACTAGGAAAAAAAAAAAGAACAAATAAATGTCATTTCCTAAACACCTACAAGTATGTGGCATTTCACCCCTGCTGTAGGGATTGTAAACAAGTTTGAAGTGTCTCTGACCTCACCGAGTTTATTTTCCAAATGCAAAGAATAGATGTCCATATATGAAATGGTAGCAGAAATACACACATAAAATAAAAAAAAAAGATGAGAAAAGACAGTAGAGTGTGTTATTAAATTCTAGACCACATACAACAAATTCTGAGTCGGCATTGCAGGGGCAGGGATACCCACGAGGGATGCTGGAAAATGTCATGGGTCTTGAGCAAAGTCTGCAGACATACACAGTGTAGAACTAGGCAAAAGAAAGAAAGGAAGACTTTCTGGTTGGGAAAATAGAGCCAGGGGCTGGTATGTTTAAGTTCAGTAATGAGATGGTGCTGACCTTAGTGGAAGTGTACTTGCAACATTTTTTATTTTTCTGTTTAGTTTCACAACTTTTCCTTAGCAGGGCACAGCAGGATTTGAGGGGATGCAGATGCCTGGATCATGAAACCAAAGATGAAAGTGAGTTTGACATTGAGTCGGCATCCTGATGAACTGAATGGACTCCAAAAATGATAGTAGCCATCACTGATTGTTTATTAGGACCAGTTATGCTTCTGAGTGTTCTGCACGCACTAACTCTCAGTTCCTCTATCTCAGGCAAATCCTGTTATTTGACTGGTTTACAGATTAGGGAACTCAGGCACAGAGAATTTAAGTAATTTGCCTGGTCACACTGGGCGAAACTGTTACGGAAATGCAGGGTTCTTGTCTCACGGAGTCGAAGGACAAAGGAGCGTGAGTAAAGCGATAGAGTTTTATGAAGCCTGGAGACAGCAGAAGCTCTCTAGAGTGAAACTGGTCCTGAATGGGTTGCTACTGAGGGCTTTTAGTGGGACTTTTATTGAGAACTGACTGGGAAACTTGTGGACTTGAGTTTCTTGTGCCATCTTGGTTTGAGCACGGACTATTGGTAACACCCTTAATGACTTACTTCTTTGAGGGTTAGCCATTTCCTATGATACACTGTAACTGCCAAAGAAAAATACTCCCGACCGTCTGAGGCCAGGTGATCTGTTTCCTTATCTCTTGTTCACTCTGGCTTAGCACTTCTGCCTGCCAGGAATAGTTTCAGATCCCAGCAGGGGCCTCCTACCTCTCCCTGTCTGTACCTTAACCCTTTCCTTATTCAAAACTAGAACTCCAGGCAGCGTCTCTCTCAGCCCTAACCTTCTCACTCTAACATAGCTCCCAACAAGACACTGGAAAATGTCACACAAAACCATCTGTACTGTCACAGACTGCCTGGGTCCACAGGCTTCTCTGATTGCTAAATATCTTTATATTTTATCTTATTTAGTTCTTTAAAGTTTTATTCTGTCTGTTCTTTTTCCCTGGCTTAGACTTTTATTATCATCATTTTAAACTTAATTTTTAATTTGTATCTCTGCTTAAAGAATATTAGCCATATCATCTTATATCTTTGTACCCAAATCATTAAAGAGATTTTTTAAAAAGATTTTATTTATTTACTTGAGAGAGAGAGCACACAAGCTGGTGGAGAGGCAGAGGGAGAGGGAGAAGCAGACTCCCCACTGAGCTGGGAGCTCGATGTGGGGCTCGATCCCAGGACCCTGGGATCATGACCTGAGCCAAAGGCAAATGCTTAACCATCTGAGCCACCCAGGCTCCCCTAAAGATGATTTCCTAAACTTATACTAATATACATGTGATCCTGACAGTTTGCTTGCTTAAATCAGATTGGTATATGTCTGTTATATCCTTCCCTTCTCAGTACACATACATAACCTAAAAAGTGATTTGTAATCCTTGTGCAACAAAGAGAACATTATGAAGTGGGAGTACATGCCCGTGGCTAAGTTGGGAAGAGCTGGAAAACCACAGTGCCTAAAATTAAATCTTGCCCCATTCCTCCCATTTAACTTCCTACATAACTTTGCACAAATCACTTAACTTTTCTGTGCTTCAGTTTTTTTAAATTATTAAATGATATAATATAACCTATTTGATAGAGGTGTTAGGAATATATTTATAAAGCACTTGGATAGGCTTGGCACTAACAATAGTTACTACTACTACCACCACCACCAATGACAATGACAAAACATAACATTAAATGTTAGCTATTATTATTATTAATATTAAGAAGCTGCTACCAAAATTATCTCATGAAGAGAACTGACTCCTTTCAAGATTTATAATATATTTATAATAAACCCTTTTATCCAAAAGTTGAAATCCCAGGACATAGCTATAAATGGGACAACAACCAAAAAAGAGTTAAGCTGCTCTATATAAAGAAGTGAAGGAATTATTTTTTGCTACTATGAGGGGATAAGAGAGAAGGTGTGAAGCTATTAATACAGTGAGATTAAAGGCCCTAAAGAATTCTCTTGTTGTGGTTCAGAAAGAAGCCAAACAAAACAATAAAAACAATCAAATCATTCCATAAAGTATTTGCATTCTTCATGATAGCTGCTCTGGTTTCTTCAACAGGTGAATGCTGATTCAAAAAAAAAAAAAAGGAAGAGAGTTTGAGCTATGTTAAAAGAGACTCTCGAGAGTATGGAATCATTAGTATAACAGCGGAAGACTGAATTATAATCTCTCCATATAATTTCAATAAGCCATACCCCATGACTACACCATAACTGAGAGAAGAGAATACTGGGAAATTAAATTCCCAGGTAAGAAGAAAACTGAATGGCCTAAACCAGCGGCGTGATCTCTGGAGCCCATTGGCAAAAAAGCAGCAACTGTGATGAAGATAGGAGAGTTCAGTGGGGTTCTACTAATAGCACACAGATAACACCAACCAGCGTTCATTCCTAGAAGGAAAGGGTTATACCCTGAGTCTGAAAAACTTCACGAACAATTCTGCAATCTGGTAGAATAGAGTACTGGTTCATAGGATGTGCAACGGGAAAAGTTTTGAAATTATTGAACAGACTGAATGTTACTAAAAAATAACACTTCTGTAGAAAAGAGCGCCAACTTGGAAAGAGGAGGTACCTCTTGAAGGGATGGTGGTAAAAGGAAAGAGGAGGCAATGGTAGTTAAAATCCATAGTAAAACAAGACACCAAGAAGAATGCAGAAATAAATCAACAAAAAAGATGCTATTTTTTAATTGAAGAAATTGTACTTTACTATAGCAGCAGCAGAAGACAGTCTTAAACTAAGAAACCAAATAAGTCATACTAACCTCTCCCTTTGGAATGCCTACTATTCCAATAAAAACTAATTATGAATTTAAATAAAGAGAATTTAATATTCATGTGGAATTTATATAAGAAGAAAACAGAATATGAGACAAAAACACTAGCAATAACAACAACCAAAAGAGGGTATGGGAAAAAAAAAAACCTATAATGCAACACTGTAAGTTAAATGTAATTAGATAAATCAAAATAGAAATGAAAAAACAGGAAGACATAAATAGGGAAATGATCAAACTGAAGAAAAACATGAAAAAAAGATAAAAATGTATTAGAATATATACCAAACTATATTGAATTAATTATTAATGTACTGATTAAATGACCAGGGGAGAATATCATATGATTAAATTACAATAAGTGGCACAGAAAATAGCAATGCAATCAAGGAGATAAGAGTCCAATAAAAAGGGCTGAAGTGTAACCTAAGAGAAAAGATAACAGGGATCAAATAAAAAGTTACTAATCAAGAAAATAGGCAAAGAAGATCCAATGTGTATATAATTGGAGTGGCCAAAGACTAGAACAATGATGACAGAACAAATATTTAAAAGGATATTTAAAGAAATTCTCTCAATACAATTAAAGAAATGAAATAAGATCTGAATAGATGTATTCAGATAGATAAGACCTATTGGTCCATTCTGAGATATAGTCTAGTAAAATCAAAAGATAAGTAAACTTAAATAAATTTCTCTGTGCATCCAAACCAAAAAAAAACTAAAAATCCAAATCATCTACAAAGGAAATAATCTATTTGGCATAAGACTTTTCAAAAGGAATATACAAGTAAACATAAAAGAGCAACATTTTAAATCCAGGAAAGAAAGTAAAGAGCCAGGGATTTTATGTCCAGGCGAATTCATCTCATAGTATCAAGGCTGTAGAAAAATTGGTTTAAAGTTGGCAAGAATGTTCTGATCATAAGCCTTCCCTAAGGAATTAACTGGAGGATGAGCTTGATTCAACCAAATGATTATTGGGGAAATTGGCATGAGAACTGTGGGGTATCAAATATGTTCTACCATAAATATAAACCTAAAACAAAAGTGGTTCTGAGGGTGAACTAAATGTCATATGCTCTTGAAGAAAGGAAATAACACAACTTAAAACTGGGAGAAGGGAAAGAGGCAAAGGGAAAGTATAAGAAACTCAGTGAATGCTGCATGGGCAGTGCAAGAGAATAAAGATACCATTTAATGTTAACAAGTGGAGTAGTATAAGACTAAGTAATAAAAAAGGTGAGTTGGGGCATTATATGAAGTGGTTAGTAAAAGTCATTTAAACAAACATATATATGTTTAAACACCAAGCAAAGCAAGTCTTAAAACACAAAGAAAAAGAACCGATAGTGAAAAACACAACAAATATAATACACTCAAAATATTCAAAATAGGGGCGCCTGGGTGGCTCAGTCGTTAAATGTCTGCCTTCGGCTCAGGTCATGGTCCCAGAGTCCTGGGATCAAGCCCCACGTCGGGCTCCCTGCTCCGCGGGAAGCCTGCTTCTCCCTCTCCCACTCCCCCTGCTTGTGTTCCCTCTCTCGCTGTCTCTGTCAAATAAATAAATAAATAAATAAAATCTTAAAAAAAATTTCAAAATAAAATAACAGAATAGAAATGAAGCTAAATGAATGATGTCTATCAATAAACGCAAGTGAGCTTAATTTGCTTAATAAAATAACAAGGCTTTTAGAGAGCTCCCCAAAGCTCAGTTTGATGCTGTTTACATGAGGGATACCTAACACACATTGGTTCAGAATGATTAAAAATTTCCCAAATTCCCCTTTACAGAGGTTGTATACCTTTGCATTCTTACTATTAAGGCATGAGAGTCTTTTTTTCACAATTTTTTCATTTTGTGAAAAAAATTTTAAAAATATGGTTAAGTTCATTTGTTTTTTTTCCTTATGAATTGCTTATTCATATTTTTGTCCACTTTTCATCAATTTTGGAGGGGGGAGTTACTTTTAATTTTCAGCTTTTAAGAGCTCTATTTTATATATCAAAGGTTAAAATTATATGTGTAATGTACAGTGCAATTGTTAGCCCCCAAGTTGTCAGTTGTCTTTTGACTTTGCTTTAAGTTACTGTTGCTCACCCTGAAAATACACCACCACAAATATGCATTATATATATCACAGGCATTCTTTTTAGGAGTAAAAGACTAGAAATAAATCCAGTGTTAATCACTGGTTGAATAAAGTATGGATTATTCACAGAATGGTGTTCTCAAAGTCATAAAAAAAGAATAAAATATTCCTATAAGTAGTTTTGAGTGATCTCTAGAACACATTTTTTTAAGGTTTATTTATTTATTTGAGAGAGAGAGAGAAAAGGGGAATGGGAAGAAGGAGAGGAGAGAGAGAAAACCTCTCTGAGTGTGGAGCCTGATGTGGGGCTTGATCTCACGACCCTGAGATCATGAACTGAGTTGAAACCAAGAATTAGATGCTTAACCAACTGAGCCACTGAGGACCCCTCTAGAACACGTTTTTTTTTTTAAAGATTTTATTTATTTATTTGACAGAGAGAGACACAGCGAGAGAGGGAACACAGCAGGGGGAGAGAGAGAGGGAAAAGCAGGCTTCCCGCGGAGCAGAGAGCCCGATGCGGGGCTCGATCCCAGGACCCTGGGATCATGACCTGAGCCGAAGGCAGAGGCTTAACAACTGAGCCACCCAGGTGCCCCTAGAATACATTTTTAAGGGAAAAGAATCAAGGTTCGGTACAATGTATATGGATAAATAAGGAGGGAGAAAAACAAGACATGTTTTATATATTCAAAACTTGAATAAATTCAAAGTGGAAGCAAAATGCATAACTGAAAATAAGCTAAAATAAAACTATAGATAAACCTGATAACATAATCACAGAGGAAAAAATAATTCTGAGTTACCTTTCACTCTGATAGTACTTTCTTAGTTGGATATATTCTAAGGAGACAAACTGAACTCACTAGTTTCATTGCTGTTAGTTTTATTTGTCTAGCTAATTTGAAACTGTTTTATAAATATTTTAGGATAAAAAGTAAACATGATAATGTTATTAGGATCCAAAATTTTCAGGAAAAAATATTTGGAAGAAAATAAAAGAGATTAGAAATTTCAATACAAATTTATAATTTTTAATGTATGTTTCCTACGTCTGCTCACTGAAATGGCCCATGAAGGAATGACACTCCAGTAGTGAGGACCATACCTAGTTTCCCCACGAGAAGGAACCAGGGCTCCTTGGAGAAAAAGGTGATTGTCAGTCTAGAGCAGGTGAACCTAGGATGTCTCATTTCAGAAAACAAGAAAACACTCAAAGACTGAACTTGCTGGGATTTCCACTAGCCAAATTTGTGATAATTTGAATATCAAAAGGAATAATGACTCTAATTGATTGTAAAGCATTGAACAAATTAAAATCTATGAACCCAATAGTCACTAATCAAAAGAATAAAACTCATTTGCCACCCTTGGAGATAAATCTTCCTCTAAATCTTTACTCTGAAAATTGCTAATTAAAGGGAAGGAATTAATCATTTACTTTGTCTTTTGGGGAGGAAAGATATCTCCGTTCAGATTGATAATAGAAAGCTTTTTTTTTTTTTTTTTTACAAAAAAAAGACAGCTAATAAATACAGAAGAAGGAAGAGAATTAGAAATCAACGTTTTGCAGTCCTCCATGAAATAATTGGCTGAGGCAAGGGATTATTGGAGTATGCCTAAAGTAGTATGGGAAAGTTGTTACAAGGTAGAATATTTACATCATACACATACACTTAGAGTGGAATAACCTGTCCTAATATGCACCAAAATTACCTGAATCTAAATAAATCTTTTACCTCCATTTACAATAACCTCTGACTTGAACTCTTCAAGAAGTCAATGTCATTTAAAAAAAGTAAGAAGGGGGTGGCCATTCTAAAGTAAAAGAAAATAAAAACCATAGCAACCATTTGCAATATGTAAACCCTGGTTGGATCCTTGGATTTTTTCTTTTTTCTTTTTTTAATATAAAAGGTATAATTCTATGCAAAATTAGGAATGCAAAAAAGATATAAAAGGCATTTTGTGTTTGAGGAAATTTGATACAGAATATTAGGAAATATTAGGAAAAATGTTAGTTTTCTTAAATGATAATGAAATTGCAGCTTAGTAGGAAAAGTAACTTTTTTAGGAGATGCATGGCTGGAGTATTTAGGGATAAAATATCATGGTGTCTAAAGTTTACTTTCAAATAGTTTATAAAAAAAAACATGTGGTACATAATATATACATGATAAACCGGACAAAATATAAACAATGTTTGAATCTAAGTGGTATGTACCTTGGTGACCATTGTACTATCCTTTCAACTTTTCTATCTGAACTCCACAATGAAAAGTTAGGGGGGAATGACTTAAGAGAAGTAACAACTCTATGGTATATGCTGGAAAGTGAGTTTGTGCAAGCATATCTTGAATGCCCCTGTTAATCACTATCTTGAAAATGTAAAGACCCTGTCCTCCCTCTATATTCCCATCAAGCATAATGTACAGAAGACCATGTTGTTCAGTGTTCAAGGTCAGGGCTCCCCGGGTGGCCAACCCAGAGCATCTCTCTTCTAACAAAGAGTGTCTAAGTGGCAGGCTTTACTCTCCTTGGAAATGCTGGTCATGCAAGGTGGTGGGTGGGCCACTGAGAGTTACTAGGTTAAGTTGCTATGATATTAAAATTTGCTGCACGTAGATCCCAGCAAGGGGATGCCTTGTCTAGTCAGTCGCTCCTGGAGTTCCTGTATATAAGTTCCCTCAATTAACCTATGGCTCGATTGCCGTCTGGGTGTCTTTTCTTTGGTCTCACCAGGCCATCACCCACACGAGGCTTAGAGTCTGCTGGAATGTTGCTCCACAACAACCAGTTGAAATATGTGGTCCTAAAATGTATCCTGAATTAGGTAGAATATTTGTTTATTCTTTTATCATTTGGGGAAGATTAATGATGATAAAAATTAATTTTAAAATATTTTATCAGGGGGCGCCTGGGTGGCTCAGTCATTAAGCATCTGCCTTCGGCTCAGGTCATGATCCCAGGGTCCTGGAATGGAGCCCCGCATCGGGCTCCCTGCTCCACGGGAAGCCTGCTTCTCTCTCTCTCCCACTCCACCTGCTTGTGTTCCTGCTCTCGCTCTGTCTCTCTCGGTCAAATAAATAAAAAGATATTAAAAAATTATTTTATCAGTAATGAAGTTTAAATTCTCTTATAGTTCCAAAGGATCATGATAATTCAAGACCTACAGTTTGGTTTTGTCAGTTTAGCTTGAGTGGACATCTGGTTAGAGAAAACACACCCAGAGTGGTCTCCTCACATCTGCTGGCTGACTTTAATGAGTCTCTGCTAACGGGTTTCCCCTGTTGGATGGCTGAAGGGTATCAGGTGTGGACATCCTGTGAGTGCTAAAAGAGAACAGTAAAAGAGAAGATATCCTTTAGGTATTACTAAAGGGGCTATAGTAGGTAAGTGACTGTGCGCTTTTGTGATATGCTAGAACGATAACCAGATCATTAGGTAATAACTCAAGAAATATTTGTTTACCTAGCCTTGTGATAGCTATCTGAACAGAAATATGAAACTAGATATATTTGTTATGTTTGGTGTAATGTATTTCTCCTGTAAATCCAAATAATCTGATTTTATTTTCATAAATTATATATAATAAGAAAGCTGTCAATTCTGTAGAACCAACCAGTTTACAACATACTTTCCTATACAGTGAAGAAGGCAGTGAAATAGTTTTTAATCTTATTTATATGTGAAGTAACAGGCATGGAGACTAAATTATTCACCTAAAGCCACGTGGCTAATAAAGCTAAACCTTGGGTAAGGCCTATAAGCCAACCCCTCTTCCTTCTTTTCCAGGCTGCTTTTTTAAAAATAACTGAATCCCATCAAACTCATTTGTACTTGTCGATCCAGGCTAGGGCTCAGCCTGACTGGTGATGAAGCAGAACACTGGCACTTCACAATAATGAATTCTCTTTGCCTGATATGCTTTACAGAGTAAGACATGGCCAAGGGTACGTTTCAGGTTTCAAGGGGCTGTTTGGTTGTGGAGACCTATTTTTAGCTTCTTTTTATTTTAGTGATGCTTGATCACTCACATTCTTTTCATTTTGCATGAGAAGAGTGGTGGTATTTTTCTGTTGACTTCACCTAATATAAAACCCCTTAACGAGCTGTGGCACTGGGTGGGCAAGTCTGCCTTTGGTCCCTTCTCCGTGGAATCCTTGGCCCCAGTTGAGCTTTCTCAGTTCATTGCTCTTTTTAAGGAACTGTTAAGGAGCTTGAGGGCTCTTGAACTTTTGATGCCAATGGGTAGTGAGACACTCTCTGGGCTTAATAGGTTCTTTCCGGAATTGCTAGACTGTATTTGTTTCTCAATACTAGCAGGCAGGGATATCCAGAGAGGATCTTTGCATGGAATGCAGAAAACATTTTTTTTCCTGCTTGTTTTAGTTCTGTTGCTTTGTGGGTTTTTTGTTTTGTTTTGTTTTGTTTCTGTTTTTTTTTTTTTCCATCTCCATTTATAGCTATCCGTGCATAAAACACTTGGTGTGTTTAGCTAATGTCTTAGAATAGAAGCTGAATGAGTGTTTTCAATTTTTTTCTTTCCTTAACAGACAGTGATTTTCCAGACCAAGAATTCTACCGTGGAGGAAGTCAGGAGTTCATCTTTGTATCCGCTTCATTTAAAGGGATTGAACACATTTACTCAATTGTAATATCCACCTATGACTCACCTTTACTTTGTGTGTGTGTGTGTGTGTGTGTGTGTGCATGCACACACACTCATATGCATCTAGTTAACTTCAAGACTAAGATCTTTGATTCATTTATGGTTTTCAGTTTTAAAACAGTAGCTGCTCAAATATAATTTCTCTTTTAAAATTAAACAAGTTTAAACATCTATCAGCATGTGTAGTATTTTTTACTTGTTTTTGGCAAAAGAGATGATTTCTTCTCTATTATTCTAATGAACAGTATAAAGAACAGAATACTCTTTTTTTTTTTTTGCATCTTGGTGATCACATTTATTGAAAGGGTTGGAAAAAAATTAAAATGTCCTTTAGCTTAAGAATTTTTTAGTTATCCACAAATCAACTCGTTTCAGGAGTGGAAGAATCCTTGGTCATTTCTTAATATCAAAATTTACGCAGGTTTCTCTTTTGAATGTCTTCTACATTTAAAGAGGCAATCATACAAAAGCTCCTATATTCCATACATGATAAATTCTTTGTTTCAGCCAACTCTTAAAGGAGGGCAACTAGTACATCACCATCTCCCCGGACAAAAAGCATTGGAATATTCCGTTTTGTTGATTTATATATCTCTTCGTATGTTTCCTCATCAATTTCTATAGTAGTCACAGTTTCTTCCACATCTCCCAATATCATATTTAAATGCTGATCATAAGCATGTAATCTGCCTCGAAGCTCTCTGTCATTTCTCATTTTCACATAAATTCGCTCATCCAGGCTGAGCCTGATGAGATCCAGGGGCTCTTCTACGGTGTTGGTAGTTTGTTGCTGGTCCATGTCGTCCGCCATGTTTCAAACCCTGGGCCTTTTCCCCGAACAGAATACTTTTCTAAGGGAAGTAGTTGACAAGAATTACATGTTTGTGTGTGAAGAGAGCTATTTCTTTGATAACATGCTTTTTTTTTTTTTAATCAGTCTATACTAACAAAAATTAAGTGGAGAGGACAGGAAGTAAGAGGGGTATGGAGAATGGGACAGAGAAAGTGTTTTAAAATATAATGTATTTAGTAGAAAACTTGAGATATAGTAGGACCAATAGATTAGAAAATTACTGTCCTAGTTTGTTGTTCTCAGTTCCCAAGAGGTAAGAACACACCAGGCCATGGGGGCGCCCACAAACGGAAGTACCACCATCAGGTAGGAGATGGAAGGAGAGGGAAAACTGGGCAAGAGCCTTTATTGTGGTTTCTTCAGGAGGATGTGCACAGCAGGATAGGCAGGTTTAGGAGTGGCTAGTTTGATTAATTTCAGTGTAGAGGGGCTGTCCTTCATTGTCTGGCATCTAGCCTAGGGTGACTTGGGTAGGTAAGTAGTGGCCCAGAGTGTGACAGCCTGATAGAGTGGGTGGTTGGGCTCTGGATGGGTTGATTTGTATTTGCAAAGTGCACGCTTGGGTGAGTTTTTTTTTTTTTTTTTAAAGATTTTATTCATCTATTTGACAGAGAACACAAGCAGGGGGAGCTGCAGGCAGAGGGAGAAGCAGGCTCCCCGCTGAGCATGGAGCCCAATGCAGGGCTTGATCCCAGGACCCTGGGATCATGGCCTGAGCCGAAGGCAGACGTTTAACTGACTGAGCCACCCAGGCGCCTGGTTGAATTGTTTTTTATCTCTAGGAATTGGCTACCTTTGGAAGGGGCAGTCCCTCCAGGGTCAGCGAGGCTCCAGACATCAAAACATCAGAATGTGGACAATAAAAGACATGGTTAATACAGAGAGAAAGAGAAAGAAGATTGGAGATGAATTAAGAAGAAAGACACACAAAATACTCTTGAGCCTAAAATGATGTTTTAGAAATTTGATATCATAGTATAGATGAAGAAACCAAGGTTTTCTCTGATGTATCCAGGTTTTGTGTAAGCATTCTTTCTGCTTGGCCTCCACAGAGCATTTTCAAGTTTTTACTATAATAATGCTTATCATAGTGCTTCAGTTGAATTACTTTTTGGATATCTGTTTCCTCCACAGAACTAAGAAGCCCTGAAAGTCAGTACTTTATCATCTCTTCTATGTACCAGTTCTAGCACATTCCACATATTTACAAATCTTTGAAGAAGGAAGGGAACAGAAGACAAGAAAAATGGAAAGGAAGAAGGAAAGTGCTAGGGTTTCAAGGACTGCTGTGGTAAGAAGGGGATTTGAATACTCATGTTACAAATTTTTTTTAAGATTTTTAGTTTATTTATTTGAGAGAGAGAGAGAATGAGCATGTGGTCGGGGGTGCGGGAGAGGCAGAGGAAGAAACAGACTCTCCACTGAGCAGGGAGCCTGATGTGGGTGGGGCTCAATCCCAGGACCCTGAGATCATGACCTGAGCTGAAGGCAGAGGCTTAAGTGACTGAGCCACCCAGGCACCCCTCATGTTACAAAATTGAAAAGAAAAAAAAGTAGGGGACTTGAGGCTAATCTCCAGGGAAACACCAATGACAGAATTATTTTGAGGGAGGAGGCTAGTGACATATGTCTTATGCAATAAAATACATAATTTAAGTCACTGGCACCATCCAGCTTGGTGTCACTGTGTCACTGCCCTAAGCTTATGATTGACCCACAGATTAACACCTCACTGTAATTGTTGGGGAATGGCAGAGTGGAAAATGAACATGAAAATGAACAGGAAAAGAAAGCCATCATGAGCCAAAATGCACATGTATAAGATGTAGGAATCATGATATTTAGGAATGAAAAATGAAGATGAAAAGCATAATCGTGTGTTGAGTTGCTATGCAATACTATGAAGAAAGAGGGGGGTGCCTGGGTGTCTCAGTTGGTTAAGCATCTGCCTTCAGCTCAGGTCATGATCCAGGGGGCCTGGCATCAAGCTCCCATTGGGCTCCTTGCTCAGCGGGGAGTCCGCTTCTTCCTCTCCCTCTGCCCCTACCCCCTGCTTGTGCGCACGCGTATGCACGCTCTCTCTCTCAAACAAGTAAATAAGTCTTTTTTTAAAAAAAGAAAGAGGGATTCAAAAGGGGGTGCCAATGAATCAACATAGATACCCATGTTTCTCACGGTATGAGAGAAGCCGGTGTGATGTGGCGCCCAGTGATTCAGGGAGAATTTAGCAGCAGAGTGGTAATATGAGGCTGACTTAATGTGGCAATATCTGCCAACATCAGGCAGAGTCTGACTGCAGTTTGAAAGAAAATACATATGAAGGGAAACTACTAAATTTGAAATTGAGTCATTTTAGAGGAGGCGGTCTCCCACTGTGAGAAGCTAAATATAGATGTTGACTGATTAGGCATTGTCAGATTTACCCACTTACCATCCCTTGAGTTCTTGCTATTTCAAGTTTCCTGGGATACTCCTCCAAGACCCCTGCAGGAGCTTCTGTGGGATCAGTAATAATTGTTAGAACACCAAATGGACCTTAAACCAAAGGCAATGTGAAACCAATAAAAAGCTGTTTGTGAAAACATAGGAAACAGAACTCATATTCTTTCCCGGTCAGGTGTTGGATTTACTGGTTCTTCTAGCTTCTGATCTCTGTGGTATATAATCAATTATTGATAATCTAAGTCAATGGTTGCAAATAGGTTTAAATTTGCCTGCCAACTCCAATGGCTTAGTAGTAGAAGCTGACTGGAGCCTTGTATTAAATAATTCTGAGAACACATCTCAGCTGAATAGTAAAGAATGCAGGGCTCAATTAGCAATGCCTGCCATGGACAGAGCCATTTGTGGTAAGTATTTATCATCCCATTCCAGATACCCTCCCCTATTTATTGGGTAGTTTAAAATTATATTTTCAGGCCAAGAAATGGATATAATAGTTTCTCATACAATTCCTATGAGAGGTATAACTCCATTTGATAATAGTAAAATAAAATATGTTAAATTTGCCCAGAATTCTTTATATATATTTTAAATAACAGATTTAAAGGATCTATGAGTTACATGAAAAATACTAAAAGGTCACTGTAGCCCCACTTAAGACCTAAAAATCCACCTAGGCAACCACATAATCTGTAATCATGATTTTGTTGCCCCTCATCCTTCTGCCTTATTCCAGTGACACAAAATGTTCAAATCAATTCTGTACCAGTCTAAATCAGCCATTTAAAAAGGCCAATCATTTGTCATTTGTCAACATAGTCTATGTATGCTTTTCTGTATAAAATGAGATTTCAAAATATATTTTGGTCTTTTTCTAAATCACTTAAACTCCCATTTGTTTTCATTCCTTCAGCTTTTATCCTTGAAGGTATCAGGTAAAGTAGGAGTCTCTAGAGTCTGTAAAAGTGGAACAAAACAAACATCTAATCAACCAACCAAGTAAACCAGTACATAGCCCAAACCAGTCTACTGTTACTTAATATTGGGTTCCTTTATAGCTCATGATGGTCAATTTGCAATGGATCACTGACCACCAATAACACTTTACTGGATTTAATTTCTGCCATTTCTTTTTTGTAGTTAGTAAAGGCTATTTTAGATAAAGCTTATTTCCCCAAAGTAGAGTATTTTGAGTACAGAACATATTCATAACTGTATGTGTTTTTATTCTTTTCTTACTGCTATGTATTTACTCTTTCTGATTTTACACCAAATTGCCTATTGGTCCCTTAGTATTCCTTTGCATATATTATAAATAAGTAATTAAAACTGAAATTGGGAACATGGGGGAAGTGGTAAAAGTAAAACAAGGAGTAGATCAATAAAACATTACTTTTTTTGGTGTTCTTTGCAAATATTAAAAAAAAAGTGACATTGAGTACAATATAACCCCTTTAGTAATGATTGGGTATCACCAGCTCCTTTTTGTACCTTTTCTCTACATTTACAGCGATAGGCAATCACTGTAGAATTTTTTGTGTGTGTTTCAATAGAAAACTGCACTATCTACAGTATATTCTTCCAGGTTATTAATTCTTGCTCTGTTCATTGTCTTTGAACTAGTTTTCAATTATTTATCAGGTATACAGGTAACTGAGAGGTAAAATATGTCCTGTTTGGTAGTGATTTTAATTATTTCCTCCCTTCTGGAAAACCCAGTTTTGTCCCCATTTGCAGTTCATCTCAACATTCCTTTACATCATATAATTTTGTGCTCTTTTAGCTTTTCTTTTGAACCAGTAATAACATCTGTTTTGTTCCCTCATATCAAATAAGTAAAGTAAAACCTTTTAACACATGATTATTTTTATATCTGCATGAATCATGATTTACCATTTTCTTAAACTAAGGGTAATAATTAAAGATAAGACAAGTCATTTTTGAAAGCAGTTTAGAAGTTTAAAAATTTTCAAATAGACTATTACTCCTTTTTGTCTTTCTCCTGCTCTTCTTCCCCTTCTTTATTAACAGAATCAGTTAGGTGGGACAGATGCGGCTTCTTAATGTAGTGACAATGTTAGAATCAAAGAGAATATTTTGTTTAAAGTGATAGCACTATAAATATTCAAAAAAATGTTAAGTCTCTGCTGATTTACTTCAGTAAACAAGGGATTTTTACATCATAAAGTTAACCATAATCTCCGTGATAGAGCAAAGCCGCTAAATTACCCTGACAGGCAAATGGTCTGCCAGCTTCCCATCTTGAGTCCCTTTCCAGACTTCCAGTGCCTGCTCATCTCTCTTGGGAGAGACTAAACAGATTTCTCTAAGACTAGAGAAAAAAAAAATTCTGGGTTTAATTTAAAATATTACTAGGGGAAAAAAAAGGGGGAATGCCTCTACAGAAGCCAAGAATGGACAAAAAGACATTATTTAACTTAACAAAAATACTCAGACAAGAAAAGGGCCTTGCTCTCTTTTTTGTCTCACATTTCTTCACAGGAGAAATACAAGATCATTCTTTCCATTTGAATTTCACAGTTCTGCTTCAATGGTGGGAAAACACCAGCAAGGTTTGTTTTGTTTTTGTTTTTTTTAAATAAGCTTTGCCACTCCTCCCCAAACCCCCCTTTAAGTGTGAGGGAACTAGGTAGTTCTGACTTTTCTCAAAGTTTGGTTTTTATTTTTCAGTTAATGTTGCTTTATGTAGCTACTTTTCATTGGACTCACTGTATTTGTTTTTACTTGTCCCTCCCCCATATCATTTTAATATGACAAAAATTAAGCTTGAACATTTTGATTTAACTAACCAATTCTTTTTTTAAAGTTATGTGTAGAAAACTACTTTTAAAGTTTATATTCATAATTAAATTTACCAAACATTATTGAACACGTTATGAATCATTTAAGGCCTGAGAACGTATCAGTGAAAGTTGCAAGGCCCTTAGAATGCATAAATCACTAAAAACAATTTCTACAAAAGATTGGAGCCACAAGGGGATTTGAATTTTTTTTTTCAGTTCTAATTATATTCAAGATTTCTTGATTTGTGACCCACAACCTCATAAAGTAGTATCTTCTTTAGGATAAAGAACCTTCTGATAAAAAAGAATGCTGGGGTTACTGTAAGTCTGACCCAGCAAAAAGAGAGCTCAGAAAAGTGATATTGGTGCCAGAGGATAATTTTCAGGAAAAGACAAAATCATGATTCATACAGATATAAAATATTGAACTCCTATGAGATGATATTTTACTCAGGTCACTAGGAAAATGTTTAAACTATTCAGTGGAAAAGTCAAAGGAGTGCACATTTACACAGAATAAAGGAATGTTGCAATAAATGGCAAATGGAATCAAAACCTCCATGAGATACCACCTCACACCAGTCAGAATGGCTAAAATTAACAAGTCGGGAAACGACAGATGCTGGCGGGGATGTGGAGAAAGGGGAACCCTCCTACACTGTTGGTGGGAATGCAAGCTGGTGCAGCCACTCTGGAAAACAGTATGGAGGTTCCTCAAACAGTTGAAAATAGAGCTACCATACAACCCAGCAATTGCACTACTGGGTATTTACCCCAAAGATACAAATGTAGGGATCCGAAGGGGTACGTGCACCCCAATGTTTATAGCAGCAATGTCCACAATAGCCAAACTGTGGAAAGAGCCAAGATACCCATCGACAGATGAATGGATAAAGAAGAGGTGGTATATATACACAATGGAATATTATGCAGCCATCAAAAGGAATGAGATCTTGCCATTTGCAACGACGTGGATGGAACTGGAGGGTATTATGCTGAGTGAAATAAGTCAATCAGAGAAAGACATGTATCATATGACTTCACTGATATGAGGAATTCTTAATCTCAGGAAACAAACTGAGTGTTGCTGGAGTGGTGGGGGGTGGGAGGGAGGGGGTGGCTGGGTGATAGACATTGGGGAGGGTATGTGCTACGGTGAGCGCTGTGAATTGTGCAAGACTGTTGAATCACAAGTCTGTACTTCTGAAACAAATAATGCAATATATGTTAAGAAAAAAAAAAGAAGATAGCGGGAGGGGAAGAATGAAGGGGAATAAGTCGGAGGGGGAGATGAACCATGAGAGACGATGGACTCTGAAAAACAAACTGAGGGTTCTAGAGGGGAGGAGGGTGGGGGGATGGGTTAGCCTGGTGATGGGTATTAAGGAGGGCACGTTCTGCGTGGAGCACTGGGTGTTATGCACAAACAATGAATCATGGAACACTACATCAAGAACTAATGATGTAATGTATGGTGATTAACATAACAATAAAAATATAAAAAAAATAAATGACAAATGGAGACAAAGCTGGATTTTCCACAGGGTGGAGGAAGTCAATTAAAAGTACTATCCAGTGACTACAATTTACAAAGATTTGACAAATGAACAATGAACGAAGATAATCAACACAGCTAGGACATGATAACTGAGAAGGGTGTGCTATAGATGAGGCATAGTTTTCCATGGAAACACATTTTTTTGTTTTGTTTTTTTTTTTACATAGGGAAAAAGAAATAACACCAAATAAGCCCATTAAAGCTAGTTAATATCATCAAATCAGTTCTCCTATAAGGTCAGAGTGCCATCCATGCAGGAGTGGATACAAAGAAACATGGTCAAAGGCAACACAAAGTACAGGAAACATCTTGGTATATCTGCTCTGCAACCCCCTCCCTGGCAAGGTACCACCATTAACCAAAACCTAGGCACCTTGGCCACAGATGGTAGACCAGAGGTCAACTGCTGACCCAAACTAAGTCAAGTAGATCCTCTCTCAAGAAGAACAAACTTTGAACTTGATTTCAGTTCCTGTCTGGTTATCCACCTGATTGGGGGAAATGCCAATTTGCAGGCTCAGTCATGATCATGTTTAACCACGTGCATGGCGAAGCAAGCAGAACTAGTCTCAGAGAAAAAGGAGTTAAATGCATAGAGAGGCAGGGCCAAGAGACAGGTCTGGGTTCCTGAAGAGCTCCCAGTTCTTGGTCCCAATTCTTCATGCAGTCTGGTATAGATAAGTGTCAAAACAAATAATAGAAATCCCCTCTTTGAAAAAAGAAAATATGGAATCAGAAATGTGAGTCAACTTGAAGAAGACAGACTAGTCTCAATTTTCTGAGACCTCAAAATAATTTCTACACCCAGATACTGTCCTGTACCCATTTCTGTTCTGATAAAAAAGTAAATTTATGGCCAAGTAAACTGTAGATAATAAGGCAATCAGGTTAAAATAAAGGTTTTAAGTAAGGTTGAATTTGGTTGTGCTGTGTTATTATAATTATGAATTGCTGTAGTAGTTTCCTTCTTTCTTTGTAAGGAAACAAAAGATGTTCTTGCTGACCAATTGATTTACTCAGATTGTTTTGACCCATATAGGTAGTAAATCTGCAAGAAGTCAGAGTTTATGAGACATTCTTAGATAATTGTGAAACATCACAAAATGTGGATAGGGTAAGGGGTGTGATAGTTTCTAAGATATTTTTAATGTCAATCACATTAGATTGAACTGAACTTAAATTCAACTGCAGTGCATTTTGATGATCTTTTACATTTTTCCATTTCATTTATCATGACTCTTAGCTATGTCCCTAAGGAGTTGACTCTGGCTGATAAAGCAGAAAAGAGATGTATTAAAACATACTGACATCTCTGGCTTCCACCTAAGGTGTAGAAAGCTGGAAAGAGCATGGCCTCCAACTAATCACAAGAAAAGCCAGATAATGTACAAAATCATAACTTTCCTTGAACCCATGAAAGAGCTGAGGTTGCAGTGCAGCCAACTAGCCCGAAATCTTAAGATGTGCACCACCAAGGACAAGGAGGAGTGAGCACCATTTCTCCTGTGACAGTGGGAGGAAGACAAGACCTCCACACCTGTTGTAAGAAGGTAAGAAGGTTGTCAAATAGATAATGGCAGAGTGTGGGCTAGCATGAGTGTATAGTATCATTGGGACGTTAACCCCTGAGGAAAATTCACACCTGCCTTCAAGCTTTTCTGGAAGTCACTGGTACTCAGGAGCAAGACTGAAGACAAAGCCTCTGAGCAGAAGTCCACTTGGCTCCTTTGCGGTGGAGGAAAAAAACCTTAAGCGGCTGGGGGAAGGGCAGTACACCTGTACCACCATGCCCCGCCCCCCATGGGGGCACAGGTGAAATTTCATTGCATCTGGGGCCAGAGTGTAAGGAAGGCATCCTAACTACTGGGGAAGGGTTGGAAATGGCTTTGGATCTAGACCAAGGTCTCAAAACACTACAGAAGGGACCAGATCTCTGAGAAAGCCCCACCCTCTAAGACACAGGATTCAGTATCAACAAAAATGGGGGGTGGGTGTCAGTTGCATTATACTCTGTGTAAGAATCCAGACTCAGAAGGCTAAAGAAACCATAGGGGCAGAAAACAGCTCAGTGGTTGCAAAGGGCTGGAGTTCTGGGGAAGAGTACACAAAAAGGGGCATACTTATGAAGGGATCGTTGGAAGTGATGGATCTGTTCTGTGTTTTCACTGTGGTAGTGGCTACATAACTACACATTTGTCAAAAGTCATAGACTGGGATACTGTAGAAATTGCTATGCCTCAAAAAACTTACTTAAAAAGATTCATGTAGGATTCTTGGATTATAACAAGATAATAACAGCAGTATCAATTTTGAATCTCCTCAAATTCCTCTCCTTATCAAAATACACAGACAAACTTGATTAGCAGATCAAAAATCTACAGAGAACATATATACCCTCATCAATTTCCAAATTTGAATAGATGGAGACAAATCAATGACAGCTACAAGGCATGCCTGTTGTCAGTATCCGGGTAGAAGAAGCACTGGGGTAGCTACAGCCCAGAAAATCCTCAAATAGCCTTTGGATCCTCACTGAAGTGCTAAGAGGGTCCGTTTGAGAATAGTAGCCGAAATTGAGAGAACCTCTGCACGCTTCATGGGAATAAATGCAAGGAGTCTTTGGAAATGTCGGGAGGGGCTTGCATCGTTTCTGCCCTCTTAAGTTCTCGGAACGAACCGGCGGAAGCCCCCTTCCAGAACAAAGCCCCACGTTAAGGTAAACTCATGGGAATTGAATTTAAATTGAGTCCCACAGGGAAAATGGAGACAAAGTGGGAGAGAACGTCCAGGTCAAAGTTGGGGAGGTGAACCAGGTCAATATGGAGGCTGCCGTATTTTGTGACACCTGGGGAAAACATACCGAAGGGCATTTTATGCAGCTGTGAGTTTTGAAATGCTATCCAGACCAAGCTTTTCACTGTAGTTCAAGAAAGCTAGGTTCACATAAAAAGAGCAACAAAAAAGATAGAGGTCAAATTCCTTGCAGTGTTATTAAAAGACGAGGCTGCAGCCAGGGTGCAGGGGTGTGAAGAGCGCCTGCCTCCGGAGGTCCCAAACAGACCAGGTTCCGCCACTCACCACTGACAAAAGCCAAAGGCAGAGAAATCCAAAGGGGTGGTGAAACAAGAGAGAAATTTATTTCAGTGAGACCACCACCGGGGAAACAGTGGACTAACATCTCAAAGACGGTCTTCCAAGCGCCAAAAATACTTCTAGATTTATACAAGGAAAATGTGGGACAAAGATCGATGGGTATGTGCAGGTGGGCAGTAAAGGTCAGATCGAACATTGTCTTGGGGTCAGTCCTGCAGGGTCTGGCTGGCATCAGGGCAGTCCCTATTTCTTGAGAGGTTAGTTTTGTTTTCTATCTGGGGATGATTTGCCCTCAGAGTCTTTTGCCTAAGTTAAGAGAGAAGCTGGAAAGAAGACCTTAATTAGAAAGTACAGACTGAGGGGGCACCTGGGTGGCTCAGTTGGTTAAGCATCTGCCTTCAGCTCAGGTCATGATCTCGGGGTCCTGGGATCGAGCCCTGCATCGAGCTCTCTGCTCAGCAGGGAGTCTGCTTCTCCCTCTCCCTTTGCCCCTCCCCCTTGCTCGTGCTCTCTTTCTCTCTCTCAAATAAATAAAATAAAATCTTAAAAAAAAAAAGAAAGTACAGACTGAGGTCAAAATGGAGGTAGTTGACATCCTCTTTCAAGGAGAAGACTAGCATCCCCAGCCAACATAAAGCATGCCATAAAGACATGTCCACAAAAAGATGTCTGACTTTGGCTCAGGTCATGATCTCAGGGTCCTGGGTTTGAGCAGTGTGTAGGGTTCTACATTCAGTGGGGAGTCTGCTTTGCCCTCTCCCTCTGTTCCTCCCCCTGCTCATGCTCTCGGGCAGGTGCTCTCCCTCTCTCTGAAATAAATAAATAAAATCTTAAAAAAAAAAGAAAGTGAAAATAAAGATGTAATAAAAATATTTGAGAGAAAAAAGATAAGCCCAAAGTATCCCAAAGTGCGTATTATAGTAGTCCTCCAACTCTCACCATCCCCAGAATGGAAGAAAACAGAACACTTATATTTAGTAACTGTTAAAGTAACTATAATTGAAAAAAAAGTCCTAAAATTAAAAAAGAAAAAATTTAAAATTACAGTTTGAGAGGATACATTACTACTTGAGAAAACTGACCCAGAACAACCAATATCTAGATATATTCTAGTGAAATTATAGCACAGTAAAGAAAAAGGAAAATTATTAAACATCCAGAAAGAATGCCCAGTTACTTATAAGGGAAAGAAACTCAGGCTGTCCCAGCTTTTTTTTTTTTTAATTTTTTATTGTTATGTTAATCACCATATATTACATCATTAGTTTTTGATGCAGTGTTCCATGATTCATTGTTTGTTCATAACACCCAGTGCTCCATGCAGAACGTGCCCTCCTCAATACCCATCACCAGGCTAACCCATCCCCCTAACCCCCTCCCCTCTAGAACCCTCAGTTCGTTTTTCAGAGTCCATCATCTCTCATGGTTCGTCTCCCCCTCTGACATACTCCCCTTTTCTTCCTCTCCTGTTATCTTCTTCTTTTCCTTTTTTCTTAAAATATGTTGCGTTATTTGTTTCAGAAGTACAGATCTGTGATTCAACAGTCTTGCACAATTCACAGCGCTCACCGTAGCACATACCCTCCCCAATGTCTATCACCCAGCCATCCCATCCCTCCCACCCCCAACCACTCCAGTAACACTCAGTTTGTTTCCTGAGATTAAGAATTCCTCATATCAGTGAGGTCATAGGATACCTGTCTTTCTCTGATTGACTTATTTCACTCAGCATAACACCCTCCAGTTCCATCCACGTCGTTGCAAAAGGCAAGATCTCATTCCTTTTGATGGCTGCATAATATTCCATTGTGTATATATACCACATCTTCTTTATCCATTCATCTGTCGATGGGCATCTTGGCTCTTTCCACAGTTTGGCTATTGTTGTCCCCAGCTTTTAAATAGCAAAATTTTATACCAAGGTAATTGGAGTATCACATTCAAGATATTCATGTAAAGTAAATGTGAACCAATGATTAAATCAAGGCAAGCTGACTTTCCCGTATAAAGGCCACAGGCAAACTCTTACCTGTATGCAAGAGTTCAGGAAATATTGTTTCTCTAAGATCCTCCTATGGAATTTACTAGAATGTGAGCTGTAAACAAAATGGCCAGAGACATTGATGTAAAGACTGGGGGTAAATGTTAATTGTGCATTTGTTAATACAACTAATACTAAATCGGGACTATAAAGGAAAGAATGTAGTATGTAATGTTTATATGCTCTGACAATGTAAATAAGCAGAAATTGAGAGAGAATGGAGAAAATATGAGCAAAAATATTCAACTGCTTTCAACAATCACTTTGATTATGTTAATATTGGTATTGTTATTTTGAGGTTGTTGTGAATAGAATGGGCTTGAGCAAATACAGTTGTCCCTCGAACAACACAGGTTTGAACTTCTCTGGTCCACTTACATGTACATTTTTTATAGTCCTGTAAATGTATTTTCCTTATGATGTTCTTAATAACATTTTTCTTTTCTCTAGCTTACTGTATTGTAAGAATCTGATATATAATATATATACAAAATATGTGTTAACTGACTGTTTATGTTATTGGTAAGGCTTCTGGTTGACAGTTGGCTATTAGTAAAGTTTTAGGGGATTAAAAAGTTATGCTAGGATTTTCAACTGTGCGGAGGATCGGTGCCCCTAACCCCTGCATTGTTCCAGAGTCAACTGTATATAATTATGTGACATTTTAATTTCCTTCCCTAGTGATCTTGAAAACCAGCTCCTCAGGGACGAGACGTGAGATACAGATGCACAATAGACAAGGGTAAGTCAAACTGCTGACATTCTGAAATTGAATTGAAAGAATCATTGTGAAATCATGAGATGCTTTCTCTTTAAAATATATATATGTGTGTGTTCTAGTTCTAACCCCTGAAAAGATCAAAATAATGACTAGCCTAACAGCAGTGAGCATCCCTGGAGCTCAGATGGTACTTAGTAAATATGATTTCCTTCCTAAAAGAAACAAACAAACAAAAGTGTTTGGGGAGTGATGTCTGATTCTAGTGGCCTGGGTCAAAATTGTTGCAGATAATTGTGAGACATCTTGTCACTGCAGGCATGAACAGAGCTATCAGAGACTACCAGCGTCAAAGCTAAAGGACTTAGAGCCAGCTTGAAGAGGCTCCTAGTGTCTAAAGATGTGGCAATTCGTATGTCAATAAGTTTACTAACTATAATGGTTTGAAGACATCAGATATGTTTGAATATATGAGTTCAAAATGCTACCTTATAAAGAAATTAATTGTTCAGTTTTGGAAGGTAGGAAAACAACTCCATACTTTGAAGCCTGGTAAACAAAGGAAAGGGTCTAAGTATTACTCTTTATGAGTTGTTTTACTGAGTAACTCCAGAGTAGCTGCAGAGAAATGTCCCTTTATAGATGCATTCCAGCTAATAATTGAAGAAGCCATTAGTGAATTAGAGTATTACCATTTGCAAAGCCTAACAGGCTTTGAGAATCAATTGCTGGTAAACTCATAAAATGAAAGACAGCTCTATGGGTCCCCTGATGGAAGAACACAATATCAGCTCTAAGGACATTCCTTAAAAAAGTCATCAAATCAGAATATGACCAATTCTTTATATGTAATTTGAATTTGTAGGAACTCCAGGAAATGGTGCAGCCTGTGAATCTACACCATGGAGCTATAATCAGTAGAGCCCATACTGTGCTTTGTGAAACTCAACAGGCTTAAAGAAATTAGTTATGTAACATACACATTGTGGTGGGAGAGGGGAGAGAGAGAAATAGAGAGGGAGATGGAGAAAGGAGGGGATAGGAAGATTTAAAAGCTATATTTGTACAAATGAGTAAACTATATTATTTTGGGAATGCACATTCCAGTAACAAAACTATAAAGAATCCAAGGAAACAATTATTTTAAAAGTCAGATTAGTGGGTTTCTTTTGAGGAGGAAGGAGGGTTGGAGATTGGCCTCTAGAGTATATGATAAGTTCTACTTCTTACCCTGAGTAGTGATTACAAAAGTTATCCTTGTAATAATTCACTAAGTTATAATTTAATATGCATTTTTATGAATCTACATTACGCTTTATAGTAGGAACGTTTAACAAAAAGATACCGAGTGGCTCCCAAAATTTTGAGAGAAGTAGAGCACTAACTTGAAGTGAAATTTCCAAAAAAAAAGTTAAAACCACACCACAGAACTCTCTGATAGGGAAACTGGCTCTACTACTGCTTCTTCCCCAACCACAGGCTGGTTGCAAGAGTTAGTTCTGCTGCCTGCAGGTCTACTTTATGGCAACTATAAATCCTGTCAGCACCAAGGCCATCAGGAACCTGGCCTAGACAGACCACTTCTTGCTTCCCAAACTTTAGCAAGCAGAATGGATTTCGTACAGATTCTCCTTCATCATGTTGCTCACTTCCATGTTGGCGTCTCAGGTGATGAGGACGAGAATGGTGGAGCCCACCGTTGGACAGGTGGGCACAATCCTTGGGGACCGATTGGCAGGTTATGTGAGAAAATACTTTTTTCTCTTATTTTTCAAGGGCTCTGTTTATTTTCCTATTTGTTTTCATTATAAAGCTTACAAAAGAGAGACATACATAGGGAGTACATTAATCATTGTGTGTTCTCCGGCCAGAGTTAATGAATGTTAATATTTTATGATTTTTATCTTATGTTACATATAAATGTAACATATAAACATGTACATATGTAATGTACATATAAACATATATATGTTACATATAAAAAAGGTAAAATGTAATCGTTGATGGTCTCCCTTGTTACTTTCTCCAGTTCCAGAGTTCTGTCTTCCTTCCGGAAGCACCACTATGACATTTTATATGGATTCTTCTAGTTCATGAGCAAGAGTTTGCTAAGGGATTATAACTGGCAGTATTTTGAAATTGTACTGAAACACAGTGCCTACTTTTATAGATACAGCCAAATTTTCCACTACCATGGGTACACCAGAATTTAAGATTTCTATTTTCCCATCTCCTTGCCTGCTTGATATTTTTAGACTTCTCAATTTTTGCCGATTGGATGACTGTTAATTAGAGTTTCACTTTAAATTGCATTTTCCTGATGTTCATTACAGCATCATTTGTAAGAGTGAGTCATCGGATTTTTTATTTTATTTTTTAAGTGCAAGCCGTGCTGTGATCTAAGTGATACACAGATGCTGAAGTAGGCCAATAGCACAGAAGGCATGCTCATTTCGTTCACTTGTCAAAATGATTGTTCACTCTGATCATTATAGCAGATACATGCAAAATCAGTAGTAGAGTATTGACCTGAGCTGATTCTCTGGATTTCCATTCCCTCCATTTCTTTCTCTTAGAAATTGAGAATTTGAACACCTGGGCCCCCTATTTGAGAACACTAGATTTGTAGGTTGGTGTTGGGACTGCAGTTGCATATTTGAGCAGTCATCTTGGGAGCTGGGGAGCATAGGTATGGACAGAATTTGGAATACTGAACAGCTCTGGCCCGAAAAGCAGAGTCAGGAGTTAGGACAGGTAACTTCAATTTTCCCTCATGCTTTCCAGTTCCAGATCCAGGTCAAATCCAGACCCAGCTGCAATGCTTGCCTTGGTGAGCTCTGGAAAATCTCCTCTGAGTGCTTATAATAAATCACCTTTTGTTCATGGTATGTCAAGTGAGCACTTACCTAGATCCAGCAGATGGTGGATTAGGTCCAGCAATCATTTTATTGGTTTAGATATAGCCATCTTTTTTGTCAGTGGAGACATTTTTCCGTTATGGCAAATAAATGACCAACACTAAAGATCAGACACTTTTGTACCTATTGGGAAAAGTTAAACAAAGACTAAATCAGCAGGTGTTACTCTACGCAGAGTGGAAAGTAAAGTGGATTTGGAGTTAAAAGATAAGAGGTAGATTCTGTGCCACTTTCTAGCTGTTTGAATTCAGGCAAGGGACTCTTCTCAATGTAAAATACCTATGTGATAAAGACAGTATCTATCTCAGAATTGTGGTAGAGACTTAACGAGATAATAGATGTGAGTGGGTTTTATAAAACATGTCGCCATAAAATAGAGGGATAAGGCCATCAGCAGAAGAGCCCAATTTTCCTACCTGTTTGTGTTTCTTCTATCTTCTCTGGGTTAGAAATGCACAGTTCAGTTTCCCAGGGCAGTGTAAACTCTGTGGGAGACGTAAACTTTTTAGTGAGGCTTCTCTCTTGGGTAAACCTCAACTCAGGAAAGAAAAGAAGGAAGTCTGAATCACCAGGCACGTTCTCTGGCAGTTCATGAACTCTCTTCTCTCCCACTCTCTCTTTTTCTTTCTCAGCAATAACCCACTGACGTCACATAAAACAGGAAGAATTTCCTAAAGAAAGAGAGATTCTTAACTGATCTAGATGAAAAGGTAGCTTCACCCCTGATTACCTTGCAACCTAAAATGTCAGGGCGATATAGTTCATGTGGTAGGAGGTTGGGAATGAAGCTTATTTTATTTTATTTTATTTCTAAAGATTTTACTTATTTATTTGACAGAGAGAGACACAGCGAGAGAGGGAACACAAGCAGGGGGAGTGGGAGAGGGAGAAGCAGGCTTCCCGCCGAGCAGGGAGCCCAATGCGGGGCTTGATCCCAGGACCCCGGGATCATGACCTGAGCCAAAGGCAGACGCTTAATGACTGAGCCACCCAGGCGCCCCCCAATTCCTTTAATTGTCCTGCTGATGACATATTAAGAGCAGGGGCAGATCCCCCAGTCTCTGAGAAATTCCATTTTGTGTGTACATTGTGTGCACCCCGGGAATGAAGTTTAAAGATGATTTTCAAGTTTAATGCAAGGTAAGCCTAGTGATAGACTTGGATTTGAGGGACTCCCATGATTGGTTGTACACATGGAGGGAGAGGGGCATAATCAGGGACTTTATTAAGCAAGTAGTTGTTAAAGAACTCATTCTATTTTTTTAAATGTAAAATGGTAAAATATGCAAAATATAAAATTTGCCATCTTAAGCATTTTTGCATGTACAGTTCGGTAGCATTAAGTACATTCACATTATGGTGCAGCCACCAGTCTCCAGAACGCTTTCCATCTTGTAAAAGTGAAACTCCATACCTGTGAAATAATTACCATTCTCATTATTTTGGAACTTCATTTTCTTGAATTGTTTGGTTATGTACATACTAGATCAGAAATAATACACACTGTGCCTTGTGTTCATGTAAATTTGTCATTCTTAGATTACCAAGGCATAGGGAACTGGCATGGGCCCAAAGCATTTGTACACAATTTAACACAACATGCTTAATAATTAAAAGGATAGCAACAACAGGGATGTACCTCCAGATATCAAAATCTGACCTCAGATTTGATCTTAGGACCAAATTTGAGCTGATTTAGTTCATTTTGCTGGTTGTTGAATCTGTTTCTTAAAATGATAAAAAATGATAACCATCCTTAGGATTTTGATTTCGTGAAACAACTGATTTGGATAGGAACGCCTTACTTGGCTAAGGCTCGTGAGCACTGGCCTCCCCGACTTATTTTTGAGGGGTAAGTGTGAACTCTCAGACCCATCTAAAGATGCGCATTACTGATTTTTCTCTACAGGAGACTTTAGCTGACATTTCCTCCATAACATATGCTTATATGGCAATAGAAAATTGTCCAAATTCCTTTTCATGCCTACTTCAAGCAATTGTCCAAAAATGTCTCTTTGCCTCTCCACACCTTAACACTCAAAACAAGTTGGGGTTAAATCAATTTCACAAGACAGCAGCCTGTTGGGAAGGAAATCGACTGTAAGTGCAAACAGCAATGGCTTTTCTTTGCCATTTTTCTTAGATTTAGGAAAACAACTGAAATTTAAAAAAATTAAATATAATTGATCATATAATCTTTCTTATCCATAATCAACTCATTAGATTTTAAAGTTTTCACAGAGGTAAACGAAGTCCTGTATGACTTGAGAGATGAAAATGAGCCCATGGTAATGGATGTATATATTCCTCTCATGCTAGAGCAGCAGAAGAGCTGGAGGGGTTTTAACAGATGTTGCCTCTCCTAGCATGACATGGATTATTATTCCTATTATCATTTACTCTTCCATCTGAGGAGAAAAGGCAGAACTGTCACAGTAGGAGCAAAAGAAGAAAGCAATAAAAATGAAGGTTCTTTCCCAGATGACAAGAATTTATCTTGCAAAGTTTGAAATACTGTTTAAGTAGAATAAAAAACAAAATAGGTCTGACTGTTCCACCAAGGCACTTGCTGGAGATTACCATAAATTAGTTAAGTCGTTCCGTAGATCCCTTTATGGAGAAGAGTTGAATGCAAAATATTTGGAGGTTTGGTAGGAATGATTTAAACTAACGTGGGTTTTTTTCCCCCCTTAATGAAATCATATTAATCTGAAGAAAATAAGATGGCATGATGTAGTGTCAGTTTCACTGAAAAAGGTACTGTTATGAGTAAGAAAAGAGCTCCTGCCAAACATTTATTCAAAATAAAAAGTTATATGCGATGGCATAGATGAAGCTAGAGAGTATTACGCTAAGTGAAATAAGTCAGTCAGAGGAAGACAAGTACCATATGATTTCACTCATATGTGCAATGTAAGAAACAAAACAAACTAGCAAAGGGGAAAAAAAGAGAGAGAGAAGCAAACCAAGAAACAAACTCTTAATTCTAGAGAACAAACTGATAGTTACCAGAGGGGAGGTGGGTGGAGGGAAGAGGGAAATAGGTTATGGGGGATCAAGGAGCCCACTTGTCCTGATGAGCACTGGGTGTTGTGTAGAATTTTGTTGAATCACTAGAGTGTACACCTGAAACTAATATAACACTCTATGTTAACCAACTGGAATTAAAACAACATGTTTTTAAAAAGAAAATAAAAAAATCATATGGCAGTAAATATTTGAAAATAAGAGAATCAAAGAAATTAGCTACCCGTCATACTTACTAATCTGCTCATTTTATATCCTTAAGGGCAATGCATTAAAATAAAGGCACTTAAAAAACACATACACAAAAGAGCAGGAACAAATGCTTGACCATTTATGGAAGGTTGTAGTGAAATAATTTTGATATCACTCATGTCAGTGATGTTATTATTCATGCAAAGAGATTTAGAAATTTACTGGTATGATTCTGTCAAGCTGGGGAAACAAACAAAAACTAAACCAAATGAGAACAAGCAAAGGCTCTTTATTCGGAGAGAGTCAGCCACAGTCACTTGCATTTTGGCAGAGACTCAAAGGCAGGCAGAGGAGTGGGAAAGCTTTCTAGTAGAAAAAGGAAAAGCTTCAAGTATGTCTTGATTGGAAGCTGTTGACATGAGAAAGGGGGGCCACCTAGAGGCAGGGCATCCTGTGTGATGAGCTAGGGATGCATATTTGGGTTGCTGTTGTTGGTCCTAAACTGGAAGCAGGGACAAGAAACTGACAAGAAGGCTGTCCCTTATTAATTAAGTGCTAGCCATTTGGAGCTGGTTGTTGTAGGGGATATTGTTGGGCTTCCTGAATTGTTGCTAGCAACAACAAACTCACTTCTTACCAGTCTGCCTTATCGCAGGCTGGCTTCCTGGGCTTGTTATTGCAGATAATGGCTTGGTTCCTGGGGCAGGTTGCTGCAGGTTGTGAGTCAGAGGTCTGTTTTTAGGTGCGGTCTGATCACTGTCCCTTTGTATATTCAATCTCTCAAAGCAAACCAGTGTGAAAGACAAAACACACAGGACAAATAAGGAGATTATTTTATTTAGGCTATTACAATAGGGAGAACATTCTTTAGTGAGAAATGACCCAAAGAAGAGAGAGAAAATCCAGAGTTTTGTCAAGGCAAGTAGAGTTGTGAGGACATGTGGAGCTGGGTCTCATTCGGGTTACTGAGAAAGAATGGAGATTGGATTTATCTTTGGAATACGCTAGCGCTGCTGTAATATAAGGGAGTGGGGTTATTTCTCAACCTTTGTTGCCTTCCAGGAGCACCAGGCTGTTCAACACTGTCACAGGGCATTGCCTGAGATAAGTCAGATGCTTAGAAATAATTAGTTGCTTGATCTAAGGTTCCCTCTTGCTGTTGTCTATCTGGATGCTGGCTCGAGCCTGAACAGCTTCCACAACGTGTGCGAGAACTCTGAGTAAGCGCCATCACTTCTGACAGGAGCAATTTAGGAAGGGGCTTCATGGGTATACATGCACATCTGAACTGCACTTTGAAGCATGGCTACAATGTGACTAGGCATTGCAGGAGGATCAAATGGAATGTCACATGATCCAAGCATGGAAGCAAGAAAGCCTCAAAACTTTTTGGGTGGATCTGCAAGCTGTTATGGTCTCCTAAGGACTTCACGTAGGGAAATCTGGCCACGTGAACCTGAATGGGAAAGTGAATGGGAAGGCAGAACACCAAAGGCTGGAGGGATCTGGATATCATTTTGCAGACAATGGGGTGAACTAGGGAAGATCTTGGGACAAGGGGGTAATGTGTCAGAATGATTCTTTAGGAAGAACCATGTCTTCCTGAACACGGTCTCCTCATGAGGCAAAACGTAAAGTCTGTATTCTTAGAAAGGGACTAATGAGAAATTGAGGAAATGTCAAAAACTAAAGGATGGAACTAGAGCGTAACTGTGGTTTTTGAGAGAAACATGAGGACAGCTGCTTGTCCAGTTCGTACTTCACCCTCCTCTAGTCCCAGTGCATAGGACTTCTTTCTCTTTCGATTCCTCTTCCTCCCACACTATCCTGTGAAGTTTAGACCTGTTTATTCTGAGGTGCCAGGATAACCACACGGGGATATCCAGAAGATAGTTTGGTATATATGTTGAAAAGTTAACTCACATTTTTGGCCCCAAACTTCCTCTCCTTCTGGCTTGCCCTGTTGGTGGAAAGGGCCAGCTTCCATCAAGATAGCCTGAGAATCCTGGGGAGGTTTCTTGACTCCTTTCTCTCCTTTGTCTTGCAAATTCAATCAGCAGTGAAGTCTTAGCCATTTTATTAAGTAAATAAGACCCAAGTTGCCCTTTTTGATCTCTTTCCCCACTACCACACTCTTAGCTTGACCTCCTCAGCACTTTTGAACGGGCTTCTGAATACCCCCCAAAATGTTCCACACTTCTCCTTTGCTCCATTGATCCAATCCCTCTATTATTATTGAGATTTTTTTCTAAAAAAAAAAAAGCAAATATGGTCATGTAATGCCTTTGATTGCTCCTATTTTCTGTTACCTTTAAAATAAAGTTCCAAACTCTTTTACATGGATTACAAAGCCTCACGTGACCCAGCTCTTCTATATCATCATCCTGATTTCCCAAATCTACCTTTTCTCTATCTATGCTTCAGTGAGATTGATCTTCACTTAATTCTTTGGATATACCACTTTTTTTTTTTCTGCCTCCAGTTTTTAAAATATGCTTTTCTATCTTCTTGTAGTTTTCTTTCTCCCCCAGATATCCTTCCAGCCACTTCTCTTCACTAATTATTACTTATCCTTTAGGTAACATCTCATATTTCATTCCTTCAGGGGGGCAAATGAGCCCGAAGCCTGTGGGGCATGTCGGGGCTAGAGGTATGTAGGCAATTAGTGAAATCTCAAAATAGATGGAATTTCTCCAGGAGAATACATGAAGCAAAAGAGAAAATTGCCAAAGGTGGTTCCTTGGAAAGTACCAACACTTAATGGAGAGGCAGAACAAAATGAAAAGTTGAGCGTAGACAGAACAGGCACAAAGGTATGGGAGTCGAGACAAAGCTAGCAGTCAGCAGGAGTAGGTGCATCTCTGAGCTCTGCTAAGGTTAAGATCTTAAAAATGTTCTTTGGATTTGCCATTTAGGAATTGACTGGTGATTTGAAGAGTAGTGTTAGCATAGTAGTGAGGATAAAAGTCAGGTGGCAGTGAGTTAGAGTAAAAGTGTGGCAATGAAGTAGAGATAGCAAGAGTAAAATAATCTTGGGCGCCTGGGTGGCTCAGTTGGTTGGGCGACTGCCTTCGGCTCAGGTCATGATCCCGGAGTCCCGGGATCGAGTCCCGCATCGGGCTCCCTGCTGAGCGGGGAGCCTGCTTCTCCCTCTGACCCTCCCCCCTCTCATGTGCTCTCTCTCTCTCTCATTCTCGCTCTCTCAAATAAATAAATAAATAAATAAAATCTTAAAAAAAAAGAGTAAAATAGTCTTTGGAGAATTAAGGATGACAAAGAATGTAAAGTTTTAGCATTGCAGTTTTAGGGGGATAAAGATGGAATAAGGGCTTGTGTGTGCATTATCAATCAGAGGTAACTAATAGGGGCCAGGCGAAAAAGAGATGATTAATTTCTTGCTATGTGCTCAGGCTTCATCTTGGAGGTGATATCCGAAGGCTGTAAAAAGTGGCAGTCTGAGACTACAGTATGGCTAATCACAAGTAGAGTCTATAATAATCTTTTAATTGGCTTTGGAAAAGAAGTTCCATTACTACTGATAGATGGTTGTTTATGATATGGTGAACATTTTATTTATTCTGTGATTGTTTGAAGGTTTGGGTCTCTCTTTGTCAAAACAACCAAATAGGAAACCATGTATTTTGTTCCTTAAATGCTCTCAGCTCCTTCCTGCAACGCACTCTAGGCTAGGAAAGGCCAGTTTGTGAATCACACTGGCATGAAAATGTAGCTTAAACACAACTATCATTTTCCTTCTTCCTCAAGCACAGATTTGGTCCAAAGATGGACTAGGTTGCCTCAGGGAGTAGTGAATTCCACATCACTGGGATTGAAGCTTCTGGAGTCATTCAGATTGATGATAGGACTAGATGATTTTTAAAGGTCCTTCCATCCACAATAGTCTATGAATTTCACATTTCTAAAGGACTTTAGAGGTTGAATGCAAGCTACGTGCCAAGTTAAGAATAAATAGATGTGAGCTGTTAACAAAATAAGCCGTGAAGTGGGATTTTGTTTTTGCTGGCAAGATTTGCCAAGGATAATCTGCTTTAAGAGAACTGAGAGTTGATTCTATTAATGCTCATTGTTGCTCCTTTTTAGAAAGACTTCAATTTGTACTTAACTTCCAAGTTGTATTTTCAAGAAGAATATGAAGGTAGGATGAGATCCTGGTGATAGGATATCCGTCTAGAACCTGAGAAGTAAACAAAGCTTTGCATTTGTGGAGCGCTCCGAGGAAATTGGCTTAGTTCACTTTCCCCCCATCTGAGGGTGGTTATCATCGTTTCACATCATTTCCTTGTCCCTTTTATCATCCATCCCCTTTCAGATGAGGAAACTGAATGAGAGCCGTCGCACATGGTCCAAGGTCAGGGAGGGAAGCAATGGAGAGAAAGCACCGTGTGCATCAAGAGAAAACATCGATAGCAGAACGATCAATGATGATTCATCAAGATCCTGTCTTGATGCTGACATTTAGCCTCATGCTTAGCATTTCTGCATGCCCAGCACTCCGGGCATATTTTCCACCCAGTACAAATTGAATTACTGCTGATGCCCACACATTATTACTTGTAGAACAACTCAACAAATATTAGAAATAGTAAAAGTCAAATTTGTATTAGAAGGCTCATTTCTCCTGCCAAAACATCTGAACATTGCCTTTACTAATAATGAATTCCTTAATATTTTTGCTATTCAGCAAAAGAAGGACAATAATAGAGACAGAAATGTGAATTTGAAAAAAAATTACCTCAAATATTTTCTAAGCTTTATGTTTCATTAGAGTAAAAAGAAGAAGCCACAACAAAGAGACACAATCTTTCTGTGAGTTTTATATATTTGACAGGAAAAAAATTAACAAAACTATTCAACAATTTATTTCATGAATGTGAGTGGTGGAAAAAGCTACATTAATTTGATGTAGGTTTTATGCAGATAATTTTTTTAAAGATTTTATTTATTCATTTGAGAGACAGACAGAGAGAGCATGAGCCAGGGGGAGGGGCAGAGGGAGAGGGAGAAGCAGTCTCCCCGCTGAGCAGGGAGCCCAATGCAGGGCTCAATCCCAGGACCATTTGACCTTCAACAAATTACTCTCCACTTCTCCAGTTTCCTCATCTATAAAATGGGAAAGATGCTAATACGTAATAGAATTGGAGAGCACATGAGAGCACATGATATGCAGCTTGTATGATGAAATTTTTAATTTAATTTGAACAGCTGTAAGTGGCTAGTTGCCTCTGTATGGTACTGTGTGTGATTCATCTATCAGGAAAAGTCAGACGATTAACACATCATTGACTGTCTTCAAGATCTTTCTGACATTTTCTTTCTATTTCTTTTTTCTTTTTCCTATTTTCTAGATAGTGGTCTGTTTTAATTGTTTTTGATTATCTTGAATTTCCTGGTAGAATCTTTGAAAAGCATATGGTACTTTTTTTTTTTTTTTTTTTTGGTTAAACCTATATAGCTCTTGCTGAGGAAAGAAAAGTCAGTTAAGTATGACATTTTGTTGGCTTTTCCATCAGAGGTATACCCCCACAAAGCACAGGACCCAGAGCACATTAAAATGCTCAATGAGATCTGATACCCAACATTCACTCATGAAAAAAATTCACTTCAGGTGGCAGATATTAGAATAAGGAGATTTATTTTTTAATATATTTTATTTCTCCATTTAAATTAAAAGATTCTTTATACCTCTTTGTCTTCAATTAAAAGGAGAGTGCAAGATGCTTTTGTTAGAATAAAATGAGAAATATATAATCCACACCAAACACCTTGCTTAAAATGTTATCAAGTCCCCAGGAAATGTTAAAGTAAGTAGAAATTTAAATAAAACTTAGATCAGTAAGTGGTATTCATTGAGCCTGGCTCCATGTAATAAAATCAAATATAAAAATTGCCTACAAATTTGATGAAATTTAAACATTTTAATCACACCTGTGCACTAAGGTGGAACATTTTACAAAACCTCTCTATTTGGGAAATAGAAAGAAATTAAACGTGGGTGCCTGGGTGGCTCAGTCAGTTAAGCATCTGACTCGGTTTCAGCTCAGGTCATGATCTCAGGATTGTGAGATCAAGTCTGACGTCACTCAGTGAAAAGTCTGCTTGAGATTCTGTCTCTCCCTCTCCCTCCCTCCCCCCACTCTCAAAAATTAAAATAAGAAAAAATGGATAAATTGCTTAGTTTCTCCAGTCCATATATGGATGTTATATAATGTATAAGGTGTAGTCCTAATTTTTATTTGTGTTTAATTGATACATTTTAATGGAGATTTGGATAAAAATGGGTTCAGTATAATACAGGTTCATCATATTCATTCTTTTTAAAAACATTTAGCACCTTTGACATCAAAATGTTACTATGAACAATTGTGCCTACAAAATAAATCATGTGTTTGAGGAATATTTGGGACAAACATCTCAATTGATTACATATATAGTTAATTTTCAAGGTAAGCTTTTTTCTTTTCTTTTTTTTTTAAAGATTTTATTTATTTATTTGACAGAGAGAGACACAGCGAGAGAGGGAACACAAGCAGGGGGAGTGGGAGATGCAGGCTTCCTTGGAGCAGGGAGCCCAATGCGGGGCTCCATCCCAGGACCCTGGATCCATGACCTGAGCCAAAGGCAGACGCTTAACGACTGAGCCACCCAGGTGCCCCAACTTTTTTCTTTTCTTTAAAAGCTTAAGGTAAAGGTTGAGGTATGTATAGTTATAAGGTAATAGGATTTCTTCTATTTTTTAAAAATATTATTTCACATGTGAATTACCTTTAGCTTTTAAAAGAGGTCACTTGAAAATTTTATATTTGTTGCAACGATGCTGCTAGGACCCCAAATATTTTTGAACTTCTTTTTTGAAACTTTCTTCATATTCTTTGAAACATTCATAAAAGTTAACTATTGTGTTCATTCTTCACCTATTTGAAAATGGATTTGAGTATTAGAGAGCACTCAAAGTCATTCAGAACCAAATCTATGGAATAAGGAGGATGGTTAAAAATTCTTATTTTGATGACAAAAAGTAGAGTTGACATACAATTTTAACACACAATTACAAAGAAATGAGATGTTGCCAATACACCTAGGCTAATAATCCTAGTATCAAGAACTTGCTAAGGTTCTAGGATTTTCCAGCCACTGTATTATGTACTTAATTCATACCCTTTTACTTACTCTTCACAGCAACTCACTATTATGTTTTGCATAATTCAGATGAAAATAATGAAATTCAAAGGCTTTCATAACATTCTCAAGGTCCCATAGCAAAAAGCAATATAAGATTTCAAATTTAGAATTATATAAATCTAAAACTCATGCTCTCTCCACTCCTTACATATTTCTGAAGTAATACTTTGCAAATGATTTAATCATCATGGGTAAGGGTAACATGAAGGAGCAAGTGCATAATCTATCCAGGTGATGAAATTAAGGGCAATATTTATTCGGATGATGTATTTGTAAAAATAATTCTATTACTTTTAGGACACACTTCAATATTATGGTAATTTTACAAATTCAAGTGCAAATCATAAAGTGCTGATTTTATCTAATATGTTGAGTCAAATATTTGTTCATCTAAGTGGAACTGGACTAGGAGCTATTGAACTGAATTAAATGTAATATATTTAAATATATATAGTTTGTGTAATGATTAAGTTAATGAAAATCTTTGTAGAAACTTTAATACTTACTATTTCACTTATAATTGCAATGACTAAGGAAAGCAGTCTTTTAAACATGCTTTATTAAATATGTATTTTTATCGTGCCCTTTTCTCTAAAATTCTTAATTACCTTTCTTAATAATACTAAAACCTACTGATTTCCCTTCTGCTTTCCTTAATGTTTATTCTCTAATCTTTTTTTTTTTTCTCAGTTTGGCTCTTTAAAATGGATAATGCTTGGTTCTGGTATTGAACCTTTTTTTCCTTTCTTATTTTTCTTGTTGTCAGATTCACTCAGGTACCCACATGACACCTCAAAGTAGCTCAGCTTGCCCTCACCTTTAGCTCCTTTCTTCTTCAAACCTGCTCCGGGACAAACACTTGCTTTCTCGGTGAGCGGTATTATCATACAGCAAATCATTCAAAATAAGAACAAACAAACAAACAAACAGAACAAACCTGAAAAGCCAAAACTCAGAGTGGTCTTTGATTTCTGATTTGGAAATCCCTGTGCAGCTCTCACCAGACCCAGCTCCATGTCCATCATTTACCAGGGCAACATTTCTTTTTGGCATTGCATAGGTGGGGCAACTTTCTCTAGATACTATGTTTCAGCTCTCCACTGTGCAAACAATAAGGGGAAAATTCTATCCACAGTATGGATAAAATAGAAAAGTTTCTCCCTTCAATGCTTTATTCTCGCCTTCCTAAATGTGTCCCTGCCTGGTGTTTTCTCTGTGCTCACTGTCATCTTGGCAAGCAATCTGATAAACCCATCCTTGTTATGCTATAATGATGATGATGATGCAATTGATAATAACTTATAGCTAGCATGTTTGGAGTGGCTAACATATACTAGTCATTTGCTAAGCATACTTGTATATAATCTTTAGCTTTATCAACTTCTCTGCAAAGCCAGTATCAATTCTTCATTGATTGAGATCAGGAGACAGAGGCTTAGAGAGGCACCGTGACATGTCCAAGGCCACACAGATAATGGGGGGAAAGGCAGATTTTAGTCCATATCAAGAATATTCCAAAGCTAGTGCTCTTTTCCCTATCCCATGTTGGCTATGGCTAAATGCTTTATCTCTTCCAGAATCATTTCCATTTAAACAGAGAGCTTATGGAAGCCGTGTCTTCAAGCCAATGAGAGTATCTCTAAGGCCAGACTTTCAGACTACAGATTTAATTCACATTGTCCATGTTTGTCCATTCTCCAAGCAGGATGTTGCTTTTTTGCTTTCCTCATTTCTAAGAATTCTAAGATTTGTGCTGGCAGACAAGAGACCTAATGACTGGACTCCTTCCAAACTTCCAGATCTCCACTACAATAAGCATCGTCATACTCCGCATGATCTGACTTGCCACCACATTGACTTGCTATGAAGTTTTTTTTAAAAGATGCGATTATCAGAAAAATTTATTTGCAAATAGTTTAAAACAAATATGAGTTTATTTTCAGAAAATGGTAGGTGTAGGCAGTGATATGGCTGGTTTGCAGGCTCAGTACTTTCATGAAGGGCCTGGGATGTTTTCTGGTTCTCGATTCCCTTGATCCTTAGGGACCTGGATTTTCACCTCATGGTTGAAATAAACTTTTGCTGTTTCAGAAATCAAACCTTCACTCAACTCAGGAAGAAGGGGGAAGGTAGGGCTCTAGCACATCTATTTTCTTTTATCAAAAACACAAAAGTTCTCCTAGAAACCCCCGGTAGACTTCCATGCCCATTTCTTTGGTTGGACTTGTGTCTTGTGTCCGCCTCCTGCTGCTAAGAGATGCCAGGCAAGCAGAGTTGTTCTCTAGGGCTGTACACCTGGCTGTTGGACTTGACTCACCAGGTAGAAGTGGACAGTGGATCTGAGATGGGCAGCTCATGGCACCTGCCACACCCTGACAGGTGTTCACATTATCCTCTTATAACCCCAGGCATGAGTGATTACCCCCCACTCCCTCTCATCCTGGCAGAATCTTTGTCTTTGTCATCTTTCTATTCTCATTAACTCTCACAAAACCTGGCCTTTTTTAAGTGCTTAATAATTTCTTGCTTATTGGATGCAAATGTGAGCCTAAAAACGCTTTCGTGTATTCTTCCCAAATCAGCCTTAAAAAAAATAGCTTTTAATAGGAATTGAAAAAGAGAAGAATGAAAGGAAGCAGGGGAGAGAGAAAATGAGGAGAAGAAAGGAAGTACTTTAAGTTGCTAGCCATCCTGGAAAGAAAGAAATTAAAACTCCAGGCTAAAGAACTCTAGTTCAAAGAGAAAAAGGTCATCTTGACTTTGCAATCCTCAGGTCTCTGCCATGACTGTGGGAACAGGGGTCGCCCACACTGTCCTTAGCTGGAGCACCTGCTGCACACTCAATGTTGGGATGGGCACTGTGGGTCCTGTCAGGGTTCTTTCCTAAGCTTCATTCTGGAAGCCTGCAAGAGATGGGAAGCTCTATGGTCAATTGTAACTTTTCCAGTGAGGAAATACGCCAATAAACTGTTTTATGTTTTCTTCCCCCTCCCACCCCTGCCCAGGCCAAAAAAACAAAAACAAAAACAAAAAGTTTGCCCGTTTCCCTCTCAATTTAATTTGTGCCATGCATTTTAGGAAACAACTATGTAACATAGTGTTCCTAAGGAAAAATACATTTCTGGATGGAACTGGTGTAAATATTGAAAGTGAAGATTATTTTGGTTTTGTAGCTCAACTTCTCTCTGCCTTTGTTTTCTTGCTTTGTTCCCAGGGGGTAACCAAGGCACTCTATATAATCCAGCAGAGTGTTTGAAAGGGTGAGGTGCCCAATGACAGGGTGGCCCAGGACAGGATTTGTATTTGTGCATCATCAGAGCGATGCCACTGCCAGCACTTTAGGAGAGGCTGGTCTCCTGGCCTGGCTAAGTCCCTTGACCGCTCTGCGAGTTTCAACAACCACTAAGCCCATTAAAGTGTAAATAGCAATATGACAAGTCTCCATTCAATTTACAGGGTTTTTATTGCAGGCTGTGGCAACAAGGGATTTATCTAAGGTGGAATTCCCTAATGACCACCACCAGCCCCAATGCACATGCCAATTTAAAGCCAGTGCTTACAAATTTGCAAAATACTTAGAAACAAAATCAAGGAAGATTGATTCTTTGGTTATAAATTTGGTTAGTTCCTAGACACTAAATATATGGATTTTTTTTTCAATAGCCATACGGTTTAAACAAAATCAAGCAAGAAAATCCTCTCCCCGTAAATCACGTAGTAGAGAAATATCTTGGCTTGAATTATCTTCCTTAGGGCTTGATCAAATAGTAAGTTTCCAAGCCTATTGTTTTCAATAACAGTCTTTTCCTGCAAACTTCTGTTTGAAATATTTATGCCAGTGCTCTAGTGGTTTCTTTAATGGCGTTTCAACACTGAAAAGTGGGGAGTGAGTACTGCAGATGGTGCCTGTAATTTGGGCTCTGGTCTCCGAACAAAACCAGCTGATTCATTCTATACTCATCCTGCCTTGAGAATTTCCTGCCTTTCTCATTACTAGCAATGGCAAAGCACACCTGTGGCCAGGCAACACTTGTTTCACATTCAGGGGCCTCTGGGGAAAGAGTTCCGGTTAAACCATGGCCCAGAAAAATGAAAGTTGGTTATTATTGAATCACAGTTAAGCTTCTCGCATAGCTACACACCTGCCCTAGAGTTAGGAGATCTCAGAATTTCAGGACTGGAAAAAAAACACGAGGCACACAAAATTACAAAATTGCCTCTTGAAAGAGACTCCTATTGAGAGCTTGGGAGCAATTTGCATTATGGAAAAAAAATATATTATCCATGGGTCTGGGATACCTCAATTCAAGGGCAAAAGAACTGTTCGACTTGATTAGGCAGAATTATCCTGCATCTGGATCCTAGCCTGTGCCTTTCATAGGTCAGCTGCTACCTGGAGGCCACGTGGGACATTTATATGTTAAAGTTAAGATAAACTAAATGGATAGAAACATCAGAATATTACTCTCTAGAAATGCCTGTTGTCTCATTGGGACAACTTACATTAAACTTCTCGCAGGCATGGAACAAATCTGATTTAGATTTTAGCTCTAGAGTCTCACACATTCATTCTTTAACAAATATTATTCAGTGCCTGTTATATGTTAAGCCTGTCTAGTCACCGGGATCACGGCAGTTAACAAAAGAAACGACAATCCCTGTCCCATTGAATTTCCAGTCCAGTGAGAGAAGCCAGAGAAGAAACAAAATAAATAGTAAATCATGTAATGTATTAGAAGGTAAAGTGTACCAGGTTAAAAAAATACAGTAGTGGTAGAAAGGTAATTGCGGTTTTAAAAAGGGTGGTTCAGAAAGGCCTCGCTGAAAAGGTGAGATCTGAGCGGACTCAAGGAAGTGTGGGCCAGTGAGAGCTGAGAGAAGGCCATTCCTGACACAGGGTGTACAGATGGCAGAAGGCCTGCGGTGGGAGCACGCCCGCTCCTTTGAAGGAACAGCAAGGACACTTAATGTCCCTGGAGTGTGGTTGGGAGAGAGAGTAGGAGAGAGGTCAGGGAGGCTAAGGAGTCGGGATCGCAGAGAGCCTTGTGGGCCACGGTAAGGTCTTGAATCTGTGTTCTCAGTGAGAAGCCTTTGGAAGGTTCTGAGCATAGGTATGTTTTAAGAGTCACTGTGATTCTGTGAAAACAGACTGCAGGAGGGTAAGAATGAAAGCAAGGAGACCAGGTAGGAGGCCATTGCAATAATACAGGTGAGAGGTGGTGATAGCTTGGAAAATGATGAGAAATCATCAAATTTGGATATATTTTAAGGTGGAGGTAACTTTGCAGAGGCATTGAATGTTGGGGACGGTTGAAGAGAAGAGTCAAAGAGGATTCTAAGATTTTGATCTTCACAACTGTACAGACTCGTGTGTGTGTGTGCGCGCGTGCGTGGGCACAGGCGCGCGCGCATGTGCGTGCCTAGGTAATTGCCAATATGGAGATGGGAATGAATACAGGTAGATCAGGTTTGTGGGAGAACCATAAAGAATTCTCTTGCATGTGTTCAGTTTGAAATTAGACATCCAATTGAAAATATTTAAGAGGAACTTGGATGTATAAGATCAAGACAAAAATGAGTGCTGGAGATGCAGATTTGAGGTCCAATTTTATGTCTCAAATGTTAATTTTAAAAAGTGAATTACTGGTTTCAACTGAGTAGTTTAAGCATTTTAAGAGATTTTTCTCTTTTGGAAAGCAAATCTGTTCCTACCTTCCTATCCATTTTAATGCGCTTTCACTCATTAAATAATAATTAATCCTTGTTTATGTACCTGACAGTGTCCTTGTATGTGCATTGATTAATGTTATAGGCTGGTCTGTGCTCTCACAGGTTTCATGGGCAAGAAAGGAGTGAGAGAAGAGCCAGATCATCACAATACTTGGTGTCAAGTGCATGTTATAGGCTGTGGAATGTCATATGGGAGTAGAGAATAGTGGCACCTCACATAGTTAAGACTCAGGGAAAGCTTCTTGGAAGAAATTACATATTAAGTGATATCTTAAGGAAATAAAAAGGTAAAGACACAGGGGAAAACTATTCTAGGCAGATCAAAACAATCTATGGAAGGGCTTAGTATTGCACACTGTACTTGTAAACTGTAAGATGTTGGGTTTGCTTGGACATAGGGTACAAGGTTGGAGTGGGGTGAGGTAAGAAGGACTGAAAATGTAGAGGGTCTTTTAAAGGAATTTGGGCTTTAACCTAAGAGCACAAATAAGAATAAAAGCAATAAAAACTTCAAAGCAACAAGTGTTTGTTTTACCCATTCAGTGTTCAACAATCAAAGATTTCTTTTCTCACTGAAATTGGGTCCACTGTTTTTCTCATTTTGAAAGAATTTTCCTATAAGATCAATAATAGTTTATTATTTTATTATTCTTGATGTGCATATTCATTTTTGTTAAAGTATCTTGTTTCACTCAATCGCTAATTGTTAGTTCAGGTTTTGATGCACATGCAGAGATAATTCTGAATATCTGAGAATGTCAAACTCATGCTTGTTCATATTGCTGAGAAGTCAATCCTCTGTGTTTCAGATAGTTGCAAATCTTGAAAGAAAAACAAATAGAGCCAAGATCTGAATGGTAGAAATATAGGTATTGCTCATACGGCATTTGAAAATGCAGTAGGGTTTAAAGATTTGAGACAGCCCAGTTTCCTACCATCTGTTGGTGGCAATTATTCTAATACATAGCCAAAATTTAGTGTCCAGTAACTTAATGACCATCCATGGCAACTCAGGAAGTCTTTGCCAGAAATCTGTTGAATGGAGTCACTTAAGAGACCATAAGTGGGATGAATGAGAAGACATGACAGACAAGCCATGAGTGGAGGCAAATGTAGATATTCATGCCACATATCTGTTAGAAAGGGAGACTAGAAGAGAGGTCAAGAGACAGCCTTTAATCTAAGGTCAAGATAGTGAAATTTGCTCTCAGAAGGAATGTGGTCCCAGAAGTGAGGTTGCCAAGGTGAAATTAAATGATTCAGACTACCTTTCAAAGTAAATTTATCAGGACCCCTTCACACTCAGCCATGTACATAGGCAAATGCCACATGCAGTGACAAGCTACTAATGTCCTTCTTGGTAACCCAAAGATTTCAGGTAATTTGTAAGTAGTGAAATTTAGTGAATAAAATTCTATTCTTCCTGAATTCACTAAGAATCATTGCAAGGTCAGAATCAGCTATGAGTAAAAAATGGCATAATCTCATTCAACCTAAGAGTGAGCTTTCTTTCCAATATGAAAGATAGATAATATCAACATATAATTTTTATGTTATAGCACTAAACTGAGTTTCTATTGCACAGTTCAACAAGGGAAATTCAGGGGAATATATGGAAGTTAATAGGAAATAGGATAAAGTGATGGACTCTTTCTGTGGGCGAACATGGTCAGATGTTTGTAATTTCCCATGAGAATTGTGAAGTTTCTTATCAAGGCCAAAGAGGGCCCAAAATACCCATTTACTTACGAAGGTCAAATAGCTATCTAATAAGGAAATAGCACATAAAATTTGGGCAGCTGCACATTTTAAACAAAATATTGTATCTGGGTGTGTTTTGATTCTTTGGATTCCCAAACTAACAAAGAGGATTGGATTATAGTCAGCTCAGCCATAGGAAGGAGAAATGTCAGACCAATCTAATTTTCTTTTATGATGGAGTGACCAGCTTTGTAGATGGAAAAAGCAATAGGCATAATATATCTTTCCTTCAGGAAGGCTTTGACTTTGCTCCCCAAGATATGCTCATAAACAAGCCAGAAAAAATATTGTTGTTTATTTATGTTAGATGTCAGATGTTTGGAGGTCCAAGAGACTACTTATCAATGATTCAGAGTCAACATACCAGAGCCCACTGAGAAGTTCTCTTAGGTGTAGCTAAAGTTCAAAATGTAGAAAAATGTCATATCATATTCCCTTAGAATTTAGGATAATTTGCTGATGACTTAGCAAAATGATTGACCTGAAACTCAATTGATGAAGTTGAGGAGGATGGAGTCAACTGTTTTTGGAATAATAGTTTTGCAAAGTTAAAGTTAAACAGTTGTTTTAGGGAGGAAAATGGAGAGGAATCTAGATTACCCTTATGAGTTGAATTGTGTTACCCAAAAAGACGAACTTATGTCCTGAACCTCAGTACCTGTGAATGTGACCTTATTTAGATATAGTCTTTGCAAATGTAATCAAGTTATGATCAGATCATGAGAGTGGGCCCTAATCCAATAGGAGTATTGTCTTTATAAGAAGAAAAAAATGTCCTGTGAAGACAGAGACACACAAGGAAAATACCATGTGTGGACAGAGGGTGATAATGGAGTAAAGCCAAGGAATGTCAAGGATTGATGGCCACCACCAGAAACTAAGACGAGAAAGGAAGAATTCTACCAAAAATCTCAGAGGGGGTATCACCCTGCTAACACCTTGATTTCAGACTTCTGGACTCCAGAACTGCGGAAAAATAATTCTCATGTTTTAACATGGGTACTTTGTTATAGCAGTCCTAAGAAACTAATAAAATGAACTACTGCAGGTGTTCCACTGAAGGAAGTTGTGAATATGAGGATATAGAGCACCTATTAGACCACAGGACTCCAGGAATTATCTAGGAACAGTTACTCACTAGCTGTGACAATGGGCATACAATTTCTCTCACTGGGGTCTTAGCTTCCTAAACTTTATAAAGGAGAGATGCTGTGTAGAATGGAATTAGATCAGACTTTCCTGAATAGTATTCTGTTATACACATCTTCCCTGGGGTGGGGGGAGGTTATTTTTATAAATTTCTGCATAACAATTTAGGGATTTCATAGACCTCTTGCAGCCCAGTGCTTGGTCCTAGTTTTAGCTCCCCTGCCTTAACAGTGCTGCCTCTCTAAAAGCAAGCCACTCTTAAGATGATATTCTTCATTGCATGATCATGGCAATAGGGCAATTTCAATCAACTAGCTATCTATAGGGAAGAAACAATGTCCTTAATGTATTTGATCTTCTGCCCTCTGCCATCCATCTTCCTACTCCTTTTCCAAGTACCTGCACAATGTCCATCTCCTCCACAAAGTTTCTTGTCTACATTCCTCCTTTGCCCTCTCCCCAACAGCCATCATCTGAGCTTCATGGCATAACACTTGGTCACTTGTATATTCAGTGATTGATTGATGTTTTCCATGGCTTTTCTTTTTTTTTTTAAGATTTTATTTATTTATTTGACAGAGAGACACATACAGAGAGAGGGAACACAAGCAGGGGGAATGGGAGAGGGAGAAGCAGGCTTCCCACAGAGCAGGGAGCCCAATGCGGGGCTCGATCCTGGAACCTTGGGATCATAACCTGAGCCAAAGGCAGATGCTTAACGACTGAGCCACCCAGGTGCCCCTTCCATGCCATTTCAAATAGATTATAAAGTAGTGCTGGTTTGGAAAGGATTAATAAAAACAACAACAATAACAAAGGGCAAGTAATCCTCACTACCATAGCCATTCAGCACAGGAACCACAGTGAAGATTTTAAGCCACCCCTGGTAGGGGTGGTGAACCAAGTCAAATGTAGTGAGAGAGATGGTAGAAAAGAAAGGAGGAGAAGAAAGAGAAGAGGAAGCTTGTATACTGTGATCAGTTGTTATCTATAACCTCCAAGAAACAATAAGAAGACTTGGTAAAATTTTATTGCAGAGGTAGGAAGGTTATAAATATCAGCCTCACCATTGTTGGCTTAACATTTTTAAGTAGATTTCTGGATGGACGTCACACATGAGCTTTAACAACAGGCTTGATCACTATCAGTGCAGACGATGAGGGCACAGGCTTCACCCCGAAGCCCTTCCAAACCAGCACAGCATAAGAAAAATCATTACACCCTCAAAAGTCACAAAGCCAAAACAAAAGTCTCAAAGATTGAGCAGATAATTCCATGGAGGCCTATTTAAAGCACCTTCCTCAGTTACAGTCAATTTCCTTCCACATGATGTTTATTCCGTTGTCAGATATTTATAGTCCTAATACCAAAAGTCCATTGAACATCAACCATTGATACAGTAACATAAAGCAGATTTATATATTCAGCTTGTCTAATACTCCATTGGGAAGAGAAGGCATCGCTCAACCTAATAGCCTCCTTTCTTAAGAGATATTCATTTTAAAAGGTTGTCTTATAAATACAAGATGGGTTGAGACTTGTGTGCTCTAAATATTTTAAGGGATTTATGTTTGCATTAACTGTCCTTTTAATCAAACTTCAATGCATTGCTGGTACTGCAGAGGTTTCAGGGAAAAAAATACTACTTGCTGTTTCAAAGTTAAAAGTTTCCTAGTAAAAAGGAAATCCAGAAAGTTCTTAAAAGAAGATATTAGGAACATATTGTCAGGCTCATTATTATTTATAGAAAATATTCCTACATAAATCACAGTTGTGGATTTTAAAAAAACCCAAACTTTTCTACTTTTTTTTCTCAAATAATACCTTATGAAAATGCTCCAGACTTGTATGTCTGCATTTTTATGGTGTTAAAAAATATGGAATCCCTCTCTCTATTCAGTCTCTATATGCATAAATTTCCCGTTTAGTTTAGAGTATTTTAGTTTCTAATATGTCAGCAGTGTCTCTAAGGCTGTATCTTCAACGACTAGAATATCTGGAATTCATTGAAGTTGGACCTTGCTCCACTGACTATTTCCTTCCTCTGGAACCATGCCTTCTTCCTATTCAGTGTACTTTCCCCTCAACCTAGAAACTCATTCTTCTATGTTCTCCCAAAAAACATAATCCTCAACCCTGAACCATTTCCTCTTTCTCTTCACCTCAAACTTTTTGAAGGAATGGCTTGAACATTTCGTCTCTACTTTCTCAGCATCCTTGCTGTCTTCAACTTGTAACAACAGTACAACTCCACCAGTCCCCAGCCGCTGCCTGAAACAACTCTCCCTCAGGTCCTTAGTGACAAAATGTATTAATGGCTTTTCATAAATTTTCTTAGTTGTCTTTGTCAAATCATTGAGTCATGGATAAGCAAATTTGAAAGAAGGATCATCAAATTTGGTATTCCTTTATGTGGTATTTTCAAAAGATTTTAAGTGGTGAAACTTTCTTGGACAAAATGTTATTCAGAAGCCCAATATAGGTAGGTGTGGTACTCATTTGGTTGAATCAAGATGGGGGCCCAGCTACACAGTGTTAATTAGAAATAAAATTTAGATGTCAGTTTAAAAAAACTGACTTATAAGGGCTTGTAAAATAGGGAAAAGTTTTTTTTTTTCAGCCTTATTGGGGTATAACTGACAAAATAGTAAGATTCTTAAAGTATACAATGTGATGATTTGACAAATGTATGTTTACATTGTGAAGGATTCCCCAATCTGGTTAATTAATACATCTATCACCTTACATATTTTTCTTCCTCCTTCTCCTCTGCTTCTTCCTCTTCGACCTCCTTCTTCCTTCCTTCTCCTTCTTCTTCGGTGAGAACATTTCAGTTCTACTCTCTTAGAAAGTTTCAATTATACAATAGAGTATTATTAACTATAGTCATCAGATTATATCTTAGATTCTCAGAACTTTTATCTTATAATGAAACTCTGTACCCTTTTACAAACCTCTCCCTATTTCCCCCACCCTCCAGCCTCTGGCAACTGCTTTTCTACTCTCTGTTTCTTGGAGTTCTACATTTTTTTTTTTTTAGATTCCACATATAAATGATAAATACAGTATTTGACTTTCCTTGTGTGCTTATCTCACTTAGTATGATGCCATTCCAGTTTATTCATGTTGTAGCAAATGACAGAATTTCTTTCTTTTTAAGGCTGAGTAAGATTCCATTAGATGATCGATAGATAGATGATAAATAGATGATAGATAGATAGATAGATAGATAGATAGATAGATGATAGATAAATAGATAGATGATAGATGATAGATAGATGATAGATAGATAAGCACATTTTCTTGACCCATTCATCCATTGATGGACACATCGGTTATTTCTATACCTTGGCTATTGTAACTGCAATGAACATGGGGGTGCAGATATATCTAGGAGATACACTTTTTTTTAAGAATTTATTTATTGATTTGTTAGAAAGAGCACAAGCCGGGGGAGTGGCAGGCAGCAGGAGAGGGAGAAGCAGGCTCCCCTTGGAGCAAGGAGCCCAACATGGGACTCTATCCCAGGACCCCGGGATCATGACCTGAGCCGAAGGCAGACGCTTAACCCACTGAGCCACCTGGGCACCCCGGAGATACACTTTCTTTACATATGTATCCCAAAGTGGAATTGCTGAGTCAGATGGTACTTCTATACTTCTATTTTTAATTCATTGAGGAAACTCCATATAGTTTTCCATAGTGGCTATACCAATTTACTTTTCCACCAAGTGCACAAGGACTTTCTTTCCTCCACATTCTCCCAACATTTGTTATCTCTTGTCTTGAGACAATAGCCATCCTAACAGGTGTAACGTGATATCTCACTGTGGTTTTGATTTGCATTTTCCTGATAATTAGTGATGTTAAGCACCTTCTCATCTATGTGTTGGCTATTTATTTTATTTTTTTAAAGATTTTATTTATTATTTGACAGAGAGAAAGAGAGAGCACAAGCAGGGGGAGTGGCAGGCAGAGGGAAAAGCAGGCTCCCTGCTCAGCAGGGAGTCGAATGCTGGGCTGGATCCCAGGACCCTGGGATCATGACCTAAGCCGAAGGCAGATGCTTAACTGACTGAGCCACTTAGGCACCCCTATGTTGGCCATTTATATGTCTTCTTTGGAAAAATGTTTATTCAGGTCTTTTGTCCATTATTTAATTGGATTATTTGTGGTTTTGCTATTGAGTTGTATGAATTCTCTGTATATTTTATATATGAACCTCTTATAGGATATGTGGTTTGCAAATATTTGCTCTCATTCCATAGGATACCTTTTTGCTTGTTGATAGTTTCCTTTGCTGAGCAGAAGATATTTAGTGTTGTCTTACCTTTTAAAACTTCTGCTTTGTTGCCTTTGTTTTTGGTGTCAAAACCAAAAACTCATTGCCAAGATTGATGTCAAGGAAATTACTGACTATGTTTTCTTTTAGGAGCTTTACAGTTCCATGTTTTAAATTTAAGTCCTCAATCCATTTTGAGTTGATTTTTCTGTATCATGTAAGATAGGAATCCAGTTTCATTCTTTTGCATATGGCAGTCCAGTTTGCCCAAAACCATTTATTGAAGAGAACAATTTATAGTGTCTACAACATCTACTCTCCATTCACCCTCCTCTTTCTCTTTTGTGATTTCAGATACTGCATGGAAGAATGTTAATAACATTTAAAATATTCAATTGCTTTCTCCAAAAACTGGTGACACCCGGCTGTTGAGCTACTGAAAGTTTCTGAGTAGAGTTGAAAGGTTGAAAATGGTGTTGTATTTGTTTGATTACTGAAGGGGTAAACTCCAGGCTACTTATCTGAAAATAAATATTTTCTGAGCTTGCAGAATAAAGAAGTATAACTTGACATTTTTTTTTTTGCTGCAAGAGAAAAACAGAAAATAATGATTTTCAAGTCTTCAGCCAATGACTAAAACTTTGTGACCACAAAAAAGCACAGTGTCTGAACTGAAGATTTTTATAGAGTATCTTAATAATTTAGAACTGATTTTTGATGTATGTATAAAGAAAGACTAGATAAATTACAATATGAAGGCAATAAGATTCAAATTAAATGAAAGAACACAAAATAAAACAAAACATTTCTTAAAAAAATCCATTATACTTGTTTATGCTTGTTTGTAAAATTATATGTCCCTAACTGTATACAAGTGTAACAGTTCATAAAAATAACAAGGTACACAATTAAAATTGACTTAATTCAACATTCTCTTTAGGAATAATAAATATTATATGCTGAGTAACTCATGAAATTTTAAATGCAACTTCAGAAAGTTTTTGTTCCGTTAAAAAAAAACAACTGTAAAACCAACAAACACAAACACTTCTTATTCTTAGTATCTATCATGTGGCTCAGAGAATACCTGAGTAGCTAAGCTAGTGATGTCAAGACAAATATCAGGGTTGGTTTTAAGAAAGAAGTTTAAGAACCAGGAGAACTATGTAGAAGCCAGAAAATCATGTGTCTACATGCAAAAGCCAATTTTCTGGAATAAGTACAAGGAGGAGAACAACCAAACAAAAGAGGAAGCTGGTTTCATGGCCCAATAGGGCAGTGTCAGAAGTTGTAATGTCCATTCATTTCACACTACCTACTTAGGTGCTTTTCTTCCATTCCTCATGCAAACCCTTTAATCCCCGGAAGTTCCACCTAGATCATGCAGCCCAAATGGCCTCCATTATGATTTCATGGAGGTTTTCTAACACAAAAAATGTCAAAACTTGTATTTCATGAATGCGTGTTCTGTGTTTTCACAGATTCTGTATTTGGCCTATTTGGCAGCCATTCATCAAAGAGCCAATATAAGCATACCTCAGAGGTAGTGCGGGTTCAGTTCCAGATCACCGCAATAAAGCAAATATCTCAATAAAGTGAGTCAAATGAATGTTTTGGCTTTCCAGTGCATAGAAAAGTTATGTTTACACTCTCCTATGGTCTATGAAGTGTATGATAGCATTATGTCTAAAATAAAATGTGCAAACCTTAATTTAAAAATACTTTATTGCTAAAAAATGCTAGCCATCATCTGGGCTTTCAGTGAGACATGAGACATAAGCACTGATCACAGATCACCAGAACAAGCATAGTAATAATGAGAAGTTTGAAATAGTGTGAGAATTACCAAAATATGACATAGAGACACAAAGTGAGCAAATGATGTTATAAAAATACCAATACTGGCTAGATGCAGGGTTGCCACAAACCCTCAATTTGTAAAAAATATAATACCTGAAAAGTACAATAAGGCAAAGTGCAATAAAATGAGATGTGTCTTATTACAGTAACTAAACTTTCTTATTTTCTGTTCTCTCACTCTGGCATTTGGGAGACTTACAGACCCAAAGACAGATTGCTCCTCCCAGAGCCAGCTGCTTCCTAAAAATGGTAACAACAAACCAGCCAATCCCCAGTCTGTACACCAAACTACCTCCTCATCTAACTCTCATACACAAAGCCAATATTTCTCTTGTCCTAAACCATCCAACAGCCAGGTATCAGGCAACTAGAGACTGCCTCTATAGCCCAAAGTCTTCCAGTATTTCAAACAAGCTAGTCCTAAACTGTTCACTCTGCCTTGTCTTGCCTTTTCTTTCTTTTCAGAAACCCAGCAAAGGCTCTCGTTGAGACATTCTCCTCGCTCCTTTCTGCTTCCTGACCAACACTGCTGCTTTCCTCTGTGAGGCTGCATGGTATGAAGGGGCCCCCTCTCTGGGACCTATGAGTATAATCAACTTCTTTACCATATCCAACATTTAAATTCTTAGAACACTGAGTTAACATAAAGACAAATGTATTGACATTTTACATTAAAAATTTTAACCAAAAAGCTCATTTTTTTCCTTCTGATTTCAAAAGAAATCAAAATATTTTTGTAGGCTCCTAAAACTGTCATGGGCCCTTGACGTAAGATCTACTATGCCTGGTAGATAAGTTAGCCCTACAGCCAGGGACTTCCTGTTCTGATAGACACCCCTGTAATCTCCTGAGAAACTGAGTTATGAATAGACAATCGCCAGTTCATATATAATCAGTAGAACCATGACCCACAACCTCACAAGGTGCCAGTCACAACTTCTTCAGCAATTGGCCCCAAATGATTATGAGTTGGTCAATGACTGTGAGCTTCCCTTTCTTTTGCCCTTGCTTCCAATTCAGAACTAACCAGGGAAAGTTAAGTATGCTCCTCAAATCAATCACATGACATATTCCACTTCTAGTTAACCTATTTTCAGTGACTCCATCAATGCTATGCCAGTGACCTCAATCAGAGCATTCCAACAAATATTCTTTTCTGTCCATTATAAAGCTTTCCCACTGCCTTGCCTGCCTTTCAGTTTCCACCAAACACAAGTGATGGTAACTGACTCTCTTGCTAGAGCAGGCTCTGAATAAAAAGCCTCTGTTCTCATTTGGGTGGTCTTTGCTTATTTTTACATATCCCATCCCCCTTGCAGTTTTTAGTTAGGATGCTTTCTTCTCACTAAAAGCCACCTGTCCTATACATCTTCTAAGGAAAAGGTTAATTGTGCTTTCCAAGATGACAAGCAGGTAATTTGATGAGTTAATCTATACACATATGAAGACAGAAGATTCATAAATGCCTTTGCTACTTTCTCAGATAGAAGGCTTATATTGAGACCAGAAAGTCTTGAATCTCATTTTCTAAAGATTTTCTTTATCCCAAGGAAATATGAATAAAAAGCTAAATAGAGTTAAATATAAGCCAGCAGGAACACCAGCATCACCTGGAATCACATTAGAAATGCAAGTTTCTGGGCCTCACCCCAGATCTATTTCAAGTGATCTTGCTGCACTTTGATGTTTGAGAACCATTGGTCTCAACCATGCTATCTTGGACAAGTCCTTGAAATTCACTGAATATTATTTTCTTCATATATAAAATGTAGTTATGGCTTCCTTGCTTCCAATTTTAAAAGATTGTTGTGAGGGTCAAACTTTTGATGTACTTGAGAACTTAATGTTTTCAAGATGCTTTCTCTGAAGAAAGGAAAAGATGGATTCTGCTGTGTAATACTTGAGAAGTCTTTAAGAGAAGAGTTGGTTCTTACTTTAGACAAGCAATTGAGAATAGGTAGGAATTAATGTAAGTTAAGAAAAAGGGTAAGAATTATGTAAGTTAAGAAAAAGGCCAGGAGCATAGAGATTGTCACTCACTATACTTCCTTCACAGCTTTACTTAATACTGGCTCTGGGCTACATTTGACAATGATCCTGAGTTTAGTCCCAGGAGCTATAGTGGATGAGTCTTTTATAGATAACACTTATTAGGTCAGCTAATTTATAACTATGTTTCAATAACATGTTTCTTATCCTGTTTGAGACTTAGTTTTCTTATCTGTCAAATGACAATGGAAATGAAAATATTTACATTACAGTATAATGATAAGAGTAATTAAGATAATATACAAAACATATTCTTTCCCAAGAAATATTAACTGGAAATATAAGAATAAGGTATAAAATCCATATTTTCCTGCTTCAGTACCATGCTTTGAGAAATGTAATTTGCCTTAAGGTCCTTCCAGAGAGTATTCTGAGAACATTCTGTAATACTTGAGTTGTGCACCCATAATTAATCCCGTTTTAACTCTGGGTTATCTGTCATTTTCCTCTCCTCCTTTAGGTTGTTTTGTCTTTGATAAATGTCCCTGATAAAAAGCAGCAAGTGAAACACGAGCCCACCCAAGTCAGGCTGTTATCCTGGTTGGTGCTGATGTCTACATGGGGGCTAATGACACCCAATACCAAGGGCAAAAATGTCTGTCCAAAGGCACTCGTTCCTAATGTGGGGGTGTTGCTGGTGGCTATTGGTATAGTCACCAGCCTAATGCTGTGGTTCCAATGGCACTTTCATCAGCACTACTATTACTGTCATTGCTGATGCCTCACATTCTAAATGTCCCATAGAGATTAAAGGAAAAAAAATACCTTTCATTTGTTTCTTCACTCTTTTATTGAGATTTCCTAAAACTTTTATTAGTTCCTGAAGCTATGGTATAGTTTGAGTGACATTGCTGTGGTATATTTTAAAACCATGCCATCTCATCAGTGCTGTCCAGTTGTCCTTGAACCAAACTCAGTATCTTTTATTTACCAGGAGGCTCTTTCATCCTTCATATACATGGCTCCCTGAAGATTCTGTCCCACTAATTCTCTGAGCATACTCGGAACTGCCCGAGGCCTAGACTAAATTGGCTCCTCTAATACATGTATTCATAGAAACAAACATATATATGCGAAGACATTTCAGACGTATAAAGCATCATAAGAAAAATATAATGATAATTCATCATTATTGTCATTACTATAACGTTGGTGTGGTGGGCAGACTTTAGGGTGGGCCCCATGATCATCACTTCTTGGTATTCATGCCCTTGTATAATCCCCTCCTTTATGACTTGCTTTTAAACAATAGAATGTCAAAGATGATGGATGTCACTTCCATGATTGTTATATTACGTAAAACTCCATCTTACACTACATAAAACTCCAGACCTATGACAGCAGTCTCCTTTCACTGACTTTGAAGAAGCAAGCTGTCATGAAGTAAGTAGTCATGTTGGAGAAGCCTTTGTAGCAAAGAACTGCAGAATCCTCTATAAGTTGAAAGAGACATCTAGCAATAAATTAAAGCCCTTAGTTCTACACCCTCAAGGAAATGAATTCTGCCAAAAACCTGTGAGAGTTTGGAGGTATATCCTTCCCCAGTTGAATCTCTGGTGAGACTGCAGCCGCAGCAGACATGTGGATTGCAGCATAGTGAGATCTTCAGGTAGAGGATTCAACTAAACATGCCCAGATGCCTGACCCATAGAAACTGTGAATTAATAAATGTGTGTTGTTTTAAGTTGTTAAATTTGTGGTAATTTATTGTGCAGCAATGAAAACTCAATACACTAGGTTAAAGGAACAAAATCCAAAGGGAGTCATTTTATTATGAGCCCCCATAATACATTTTTAGGTAATATATTTACTTAATATGTTTTAGGTAAAAATGTCTTTACATATTTTTATATGCATCAATTATTATGGCTATGAAGCTGTACAGTTTGCTTTATTACTATTTCTATTACAGAAACCATTAATAGTTTATGCCTAATGAAATTATGAAGATATATTGCAAGGCATGCAACTTTCATAGTAAAGATTTAAGGACTTTCAGTTAAATATGATTAAATGAACATATGTTTTTATGTTTGCTTATTCAAGAAACTCACTAAAATAATAATTTTAAAAATAGGCATAAATTCAAAAGGAGCTGGAGAATGGAAAAAAGTGACAGTGCTAGATCAAATATTCCCATAAAAATTTTGGTATTGGCTTGGGTGCCTGGATGGCTCAGTCGGTTAAGCATCCAACTCTTGATTTTTGGCTCAGGTCAGGATCTCAGGGTTGGGATCAAGCCCCATGGAGTCTGTTTGAGATTCTCTCTTTCCCTCTTCCTCTGCCCCTACCCCTTCAAAAAATTTTGATATTGTGACTGCAAATGGACAAGTAGGAAGGTAACTGACATGAGAGAGTAAAGAAAGTTCACATCCAACTGCCTATGGAAACTCAGAAAAGCTTAGGAATTCAACATAGCAGTAACATAAAGTTGGCAGTGTGGGATGGGGTTAAAAAATATTAGGTTCTAAGTCTCAGTAGGAGCCATTAAGACCTTGGATATACTCATTTCACCCAGACAACTAACCCATCCGGTGTGAACAGAAATAGATATTTGCTTTATACAGAGAGTGTACCTTAGGTGTTCTGGTCTTGGAGTAGATATGAAGCATAGTAGAACAACAGCTGGACATTGATATATGGGCTTTTAGACCTCCTCGCTATCTCTCAGATTCCTCTAACTCATCTCCCAGAAAAGAGTATAGATTATGACTCTCTGGGAAAACTTATAAGCCCAAAAGAGAAGCTCTCTGAACACTGACAGTTCGGGGATTTAATAATAAAATATCCTAGCCAGATATTTTTTCTGAGAACTAGCCCCCTCTTCCACATTTGCATATACAGAGTTTCCACTCAGATTTTTAAAAAGATTTATTTATTTATTTATTTATTTATTTATTTATTTATTTAGAGCACGTGAGCAGGGGGAAGGGCAGGTAGAGAGGGAGAAAGAGAATCTCAAGTAGACTCCACACTGAGTGCAGAGCCTGACTTGGGGCTTGATCTCATGACCTTGAGATCATGACCTGAGCCAAAATCAAGAGATGGACACTTAACCAACTGAGCCACCCAGGCGCCCATCCACTCAGATTTTTAACACATTGAACTTAATATAGATTCACAGTTTTCTTATTTCTAGTAATTATGGACTGCTTATTTTGGAACAAGTCTTTCACTGAGGATAACTGCAAAAGCCAGGCAAAATGTTTTTAAAATTCTATTTGAATACATTAAAGACCCCTAAGATAATAACAGATTATGGGTCTAAAACCCAATCTGAGGAAGTTTTCAGCATTTTGGGGGGCTTGTTTCTTCTAAAACAGAGGTTGGCAACCTTATTCTGTAAAGGGCCAGATAGTAAATATTTTTGGTTTTGTGGTTTATATGCTCACTGCCTCAACTAATCAACTCTGCCCTTGCAGCATAAAAACAGCCATAGACAATATGTAAACAAATGGGCATGATTATGCTTCAGTTAAATTTCATTTACAAAAGAGGATTTGACTTCTGGACCATAGTTAGCTGACCCCTGTTCTAAAAGTATTCGTGAATTATGGAAGAAGTGGCTGACAAGATAAGGAGAGCTTCCAATATACTCAGTGCTAGAACAAAATGTAGAGTTAAAGGTCCACAAAGAAGGGTTGGTGAATTTTTGAGGTTTGGGTTTGGACCATAAAGGGCTATATCTTAGAAATAAGGATAAAGTAGAAGTAGACTAGTTCTCAAATGGACAAAGCCTAGCTTCAAACCGTCTTTACCCTGATTGGATTGTTGACCTGTCGTGGTTCCTGCCACTAGCCTAGCCTACTTGAAGCAAACATAAATTCTACCAGGAGGATAATATGATCATTCATAGTCTCAGATTAATACTTTTAACAATATATATACCGTTTCCTAACTACAGAAAGAGACAAGGTTAAATGGTGCAAAAACAAGAGAAACTAGTGACAATATAAAGGGACCTGCAAGGAATATGATAACAGAATAATAAGAAACCAATTTTAAAATATGCCCAAGAAAGTAAATATGTGGCCGAAAATAGGATACAGATTGAGAAATTTAGGCTGAGAACTGGAAGTTATATAAAAAAATTCTAGAACTGAAAAGGAAATAACTGAAATTGAGAACTCATAGAATAGATTCAACAATAGAATATACAAAGCTTAAGAAATGAATGAAACTCAGCAAAAATTGATGGACAGTGGATACTGTGCATATAGGATACATGACCTAGCAGAAAGGTCTAATGCATAGATAAGAGGAGTCCCAGAAGAAGAGGAGAGAAAAATAAAGAGCAAAATTGTCATTTGAAGAGATAATGGCTAAAAATGTTCCCAAATGACAAAATAACATCAGTCCACAAATTTCAGAATAACTATATAATCCAAATAGTTTAAAAGGAAAAAGAAAACAATACAAGACAAAAAAGTAGGAAAATGTTAGTAAAATTGCAGAAATTAATGTGGTGGAGGTCTAACAGCAGCTAGAAAAAAGAAAAAAAAAGTTTACCTTAAAAGAAATAGCAGTGAGACTCAGAGTTATTTCTCAAAAGAAACGGTGTAAGCTTGAAGACAATAGAACAATATTTTCAAAGTGCTCCAAAAATAAAAAAATAAAATAAAATAAATCACCTCTAAGCCCCCTAGGCTAAAATGTCATATTGAATAAATTTATTATTCTAATAAAGTGGTCAGCAAACTATGACTTATGGGGAAAATCCAGCTTTTTGTTCATTTTTGTAAACAAAGTTTATTGTTGGGTTTTTTTTTTTGAACAAACAGCCATGCTCCTTCATTAATCTATTATCTATGAATGTTTTTGCACTACAGAAAGAGAATTGAATATATGCGATATTATGACTCAAAGCCTAAGAAAAATACTATTTTACTCTTTACAGAAAAATGCTGCTCTTTCTTCTGGAATACAGATGAAATGAGGCATCATTAGTTAAAACAGAAAATAAGAGTTTTTTTTTTTTTTGCCAGTAAATAGTTAAAAAAGAAGTTTGAAGCTTAAAAATGAAAGAAAAATCAGCAGTAGAACAAGCTAATAAATTAGTTACAGTAAATGAATATTGATGCTATAAAATCGTCATCATATTTCATGGATTTAAAATGTCTTTAGGATAAAAATACACTACAGCAAAAGCATATGATTCAGGATAGTGTTGCTTAGAATTAAATGTTCTAACGTCTCTGCATTGTTTGGTAAGGGACAAAAATACTAATTTATATCACAATTGATACATTGAAATTTCATTTAGAAAAATCTAGAGTAAATACTAAAAGAATAGTTTTAAAAAAAATACTAAAAACTAAGCAAGTGGGAAAAAAATGGGGGAAAAAAGGAAACCAAACCCAAGGGGAGAAAAAAAAGGACTATAGTGTTATCAAGAAAATGAGAAGCAAATACTAAGATGGAAGTCTTAATCACAAATATACCTTTAACTATATTTCATTACATGTGAATAGAATAAATACCGATTAAAAGTTTGAGTCATAGACAAGATAACAAAATAAAAAGACCCAATTTTATTCTGACTGTAAGAGCCACACTTTAAATATAAGCGTACACAAAAATTGAAATTAAGTACATAAAAAAACTGTACCATTCTTCTGCATGTGGCTGTCCAATTTTCCCAACACCATTTGTTGCAGAGACTGTCTTTTTTCCATTGGACATTCTTTCCTGCTTTGTCAAAGATGAGTTGACCATAGAGTTGAGGGTCCATTTCTGGGTTCTCTATTCTGTTCCGTTGATCTATGTGTCTGTTTTTGTGCCAGTACCATACTGTCTTGATGATGACAGCTTTGTAATAGAGCTGGAAGTCCGGAATTGTGATGCCGCCAGCTTTGCTTTTCTTTTTCAACATTCCTCTGGCTATTCGGGGTCTTTTCTGGTTCCATACAAATTTTAGGATTATTTGTTCCATTTCTTTGAAAAAAGTGGATGGTATTTTGATAGGGATTGCATTGAATGTGTAGATTGCTCTAGGTAGCATTGACATCTTCACAATATTTGTTCTTCCAATCCATGAGCATGGAACGTTTTTCCATTTCTTTGTGTCTTCCTCAATTTCTTTCCTGAGTATTTTGTAGTTTTCTGAGTACGGATTCTTTGCCTCTTTGGTTAGATTTATTCCTAGGTATCTTATGGTTTTGGGTGCAATTATAAATGGGATCAACTCCTTAATTTCTCTTTCTTCTGTCTTGTTGTTGGTGTATAGGAATGCCACTGATTTCTGTGCATTGATTTTTATATCCTGCCACTTCACTGAATTCCTGTATGAGTTCTAGTAGTTTTGGGGTGGAGTCTTTTGGGTTTTCCACATGAAGTATCATATCATCTGCAAAGAGTGAGAGTTTGACTTCTTCTTTGCCAATTCGGATTCCTTTTATTTCTTTTTGTTGTTTGATTGCTGAGGCTAGGACTTCTAATACTATGTTGAATAGCAGTGGTGATAATGGACATCCCTGCCGTGTTCCTGACCTGAGGGGGAAAGCTCTCAGTTTTTCCCCATTGAGAATGATATTCGCTGTGGGTTTTTCATAGATGGCTTTTATGATATTGAGGTATGTACCCTCTATCCCTGTACTCTGAAGAGTTTTGATCAAGAAAGGATGCTGTACTTTGTCAAATGCTTTTTCTGCATCTATTGAGAGGATCATATGATTCTTGTTCTTTCTTTTATTAATGTATTGTATCACATTGATTGATTTGTGGATGTTGAACCAACCTTGTGGCCCAGGAATAAATTCCACTTGGTCGTGGTAAATAATCCTTTTAATGTACTGTTGGATCCTATTGGTGAGTATTTTGGTGAGAATTTTTGTATCCATGTTCATCAAGGATATTGGTCCATAGTTCTCCTTTTTGATGGGGTCTTTGATTTTGGAATCAAGGTAATCGTGGCGTCATAAAATGAGTTTGGAAGTTTTCCTTCCATTTCTATTTTTTGAACAGTTTCAGAAGAATAGGTATTAATTCTTCTTTAAATGTCTGATAGAATTCCCCTGGGAAGCCATCTGGCCCTGGTCTCTTGTTTGTTGGGAGATTTTTGATGACTCCTTCAATTTCCTTAGTGGTTGTGGGTCTGTTCAGGTTTTCTATTTCTTCCTGGTTCAGTTTTGGTAGTTGATACATCGCTAGGAATGCATCCATTTCTTCCAGGTTATCTAATTTGCTGGCATAGAGTTGCTGATAATACGTTCTTATAATTGTCTGTGTTTCTTTGGTGTTGGTTGTGATCTCTCCTCTTTCATTCATGATTTTATTTATTTGGGTCATTTCTCTTTTCTTTTTGTTAAGTCTGGCCAGGGGTTTATCAATCTTATTAATTCTTTCAAAGAACCAGCTCCTAGTTTCGTTGATCTGTTCTACTGTTCTTTTGGTTTCTGTTTCATTGATTTCTGCTCTGATCTTTACTATTTCTCTTCTCCTGCTGGGTTTAGGCTTTATTTGCTGTTTTTTCTCTAGCTCCTTTAGGTGTAGGGTTAGGTTGTGTATTTGACACCTTTCTTGTTGCTTGAGAAAGGCTTGTATTGCTATATACTTTCCTCTTAGGACCGCCTTTGCTGTATCCCAAAGATTTTGAACAGTTGTGTTTTCATTTTCACTTGTTTCCATGAAAATTTTTAATTCTTTAATTTCCTGTTTGACCCATTCATTCTGTAGTATGATGCTCTTTAGCCTCCATGTATTTGAGTTATTTCCAACTTTCCTCTTGTGATTGAGTTCTAGTTTCAAAGCATTGTGGTCCAAAAATATGCAGGTAATGATCCCAATCTTTTGGTACCGGTTGAGACCTGATTTGTGACCTAGGATGTGATCTATTCTGGAGAATGTTCCATGGGCACTAGAAAAGAATGTGTATTCTGTTGCTTTGGGATGGAATGTTCTGAATATATTTGTGAAGTCCATTTGGTCCAGTGTGTCATTTAAAGTCTTTATTTCCTTGTTGATCTTTTGCTTAGATGATCTGTCCATTTCAGTGAGGGGGGTGTTAAAGTCCCCTACAATTACTGTATAGTTGTCGATGTGTTTCTTTGCTTTTGTTATTAATTGCCTTATATCATTGGCTGCTCCCATGTTAGGGGCATAGATATTTATAATTGTTAGATCTTCTTGTTGGATAGACCCTTTAAGTATGATATAGTGTCCTTCCTCATCTCTTATTATAGTCTTTGGTTTAAAATCTAATTTGTCTGATACAAGGATTACCACCCCAGCTATGCTAGGTATACTACCAGGATCCTTGTGAATAATTTTAAAGAGATTCTTTTTCAAAGTCCCTAAGAAAATGGGGGAATGGAGGAAAGATAAAGTCTTAAACTGAAATTAGAGAGATTTAAATTAGTTATGAAGACAAATGCTCAAATGAAAGAATGATTTAACACAGAAATGGGATTTTTGAGGAGACATCTTTTCTACAGATTTTAAATAATGCTTTCTCAGGGGCTGGAGATTTCTATATCCTATTTCTCACTCTCTAACCCACTGTTTTGAGCCCTCCAAATATTAACCCAAGTCATTTTCTAACATTCTGGATGCCATCCTCATACCCTCTCCAGTCATTTTGTATGAAGGAGTGGTTCAAAACTCTGGTTTATGATACTGAGATGACCTCACCTGAGAACCTTTGGAACACATTCTTGGAATGGCTTAAGGCCAAAGTCTGACCATTACAAGGACCAGCCAGTGTCTTAGGGTCCCACCCACCCAGGCAGTTCTAGGCCAAGTTGTTTATTTTTATAATGAAAAAAAAAAAAAAAAGGAAGCTCTCAAAGGAAGGAAGATCTCTTTGTTGTCTAGATTCATGTAATTTTGCCATTTTGCCATCTGGTGGATTTCCACCATAATTGCAACCATTAGACAAATTCATTAGTGCACAAGAATGTAATTTCACCGTAGACTTTCAAAGAACTCTTGTGATTTTGATGAAAAGGAGGCAGACATATATAGATGTCTCTCTCCTGTATCTGCCTTTCCTATGTCAGAGACTTCAGAATACCTAAAGAGAGTCAATATTGACAGCATGTATTTATGATCCCAAGGATCCTACAGGAGATCTTAAAAAACTGAAGCTGACAGAGGTTACTAAATCATCAGCTGTCATGAAGACATTGCTGTCTGGGTATGTGTGTGTGTGTGCGTGTGTGTGCGTGTGTGTGCATGTATGTGCGTGCGTGTATGTGTGTGCGTGTGTGTGTGTGTGTGTGTGTGCATGCAATGGATATTTTTGCATCAAGAAAACCTAACCTGTGAAGGTATTCTGTCCTACTCTAGGAGCAAATTAAATAATGAGCATAATCAAGAATATCTCTTTATGGATCAAAAAATGAATATTTATATTAAAATGCTTACTATCTGAGCTATGACTCTAAGATATTTAGTAAGACATGGGCATTATGTATTTCTCAGCAAGGGCTCCTGAAACATCTAAGTTCTGGTTAAAAAGGAGGCTTAGCTAACCTGAGATCACGCCTTAGACATGTATGGATTAAGTGATCTTTTGTTTCACCTTATTAACTGCATTATAATATCATAGAAATAGCCTAGGCCATTTGAGTTCAGTAAATTAGAAATCTCCATTATCTCCTGGTGTCTTATAATTTTAAGTTCCTGTTCATGGGGCCTAATGATTATATAGAGTGAAAAATGCAGCTTTGAAACCTGGAATTCCTCTGGGCTTCTTCAAAATGATCCTTTCTTTTAACCTGTGAAGAATCCCTCATTAATAGGGCCATCCTTCAATATTTGAAAGGACTGATAATATACCACCTACAGCGCCTAAAATTCCATTTGCAATTCAAAGCATTCAGTTTGTCTGTAGGAGAGAGAGAGAGAGAGAAAGAGAGAGCATGTGTCTTCAGCTTGTGAGGTGAGGTAGAGAGTGTGTGTGTGTTTTGGAGACAGGAAGGGGACAGATGAACATTAAGATAAACTGTTCTAGAACCTGCAAATGACTGGTTATGACTGGATTGCTCTGGAGAGCCTGAGATCCTGGATGGTACCTCCCATTTATATGTTTAAGTATTGGTATCTCCATAGGCTAGAATCAATTTTTATGTCTGAAAAATACTTTATGCCTGAAATACATTTCTCCTTGTTGATGTTTTGTTCAAAGAAATACCTATTTTCATTTCATTTCATTTTCATTTGTTCACAAGAATGATTTTAATAGGAACAATCAAGGGATGCATGTTCTGGGTGGTTCCCAAATGTCTGTCTTTGACATTGTCTGTTGCCTGGAGAATCTTGAAAACCCCTAATGGAATAATGTATTATTCTACCCTATGGACTCCAGAGATGCTTGTGTCCAGTTCTCCAGGCCAGCCGTTGTGGCCCACAGGGCTGAATGCTCTAGTGACTGAACTCATCAGGCTCTATCACATGTTTCACTAGGGAATCAGTGATATTCTCTCCTTTGTTTTCCAACTCTGACTTGTACTTCAAGATTAATTTTAATGTGCTATAGGGCCTTGTATAATTTTATTTGCTCAGTGCACCTACCACCTTCAGAGACCAGCAGTGTTTTTTTTTGTTTTTTGTTTTTTGTTTTTTTTGAGAAAATACTCCCAGTGTCTTATCTTCTATCTCTAGCTCAATCATGGTGGACAAAATGGTAGCTGCTGTGTTCTTGCAGCCTTCATATTAGGCTGTAGTTGATAGCAAAGGTAAGCATCTGACACAATAGGACCAATCATAGCTGTCTCTTGGAGTATTTGAACTTGGGAAGATGGAAGGAATTGAAATCAGTTCCTCTCCAGTGGTGAGCACTGTGGGAAGTCATGTTTAGGAACTGCCAGCTACCATGTTCTCTAGCACATGAAGGCAACCAGTTTGCAACAGGAGAATAAGAGGCTGATCTGTGGAGACAAGAGAGATGATAATTTTTTAGTATTTAAGTCCCGAACTTCAATAGATGTTCAGGTAATTAACCTTCCTGCTGTTACAAAAGATACCTCCAGTATATTTCATATATATCCTTCCAATATTTTTTCCTTCTGTGGAACAATTTGAATTGATGTCTCTTGGAGCCAAGAGTTTCGACTGACACATAGAGCTCTTTCCACATATGGTATGTTTCTACTCTAGTGGTTTTCTCATCCAAATACATTGTAGAAAAGTCTTTTCAAGTCTATGGCTTCTGACCATGAATGTGTAGCTCCCTTATTTTCTCTCAAGGAGGCCAAATAAGACAGAAGATAGTTGGAGAAGGAGTACAGGGAAAGGAGAAAGAACATGGTAACATAAATCAGTTTTGAGGACCGTGGTCCAGAACTAGTTCCCTTGACTTGCCAAAGACTAATTATGCTATGATAATCAGTGCTAATGTCCCCCCCAGGATCTCTTGTCTAAACTGACTTAAGAATGCAGTGTGTGTCTCAGAGTGATTGCATGTATCCATTACCTTTAATTACTGAAAGTTTATTTCTGTTTGCTAAGGAGGCTTAAGCATAAGCCTTCTAGGATTTGGCTTCTCATCTGACAGAAATGCCACCCAGCCCGGGGGATCCAGAATAATTCTTCTTATTTGACATCTATGCTGCAATCAAAATGTGCATTTGTAGGGAACCTGTACACATGTTTTTATTTGTTTGTACTGAAAGCAAATTGAGCCCAAATTACTCACTTTGACATTTACTACTAAATACTGTGATTTCATTGTTATTGGTGATGACTCAGTACCTTCCTAAGGGAAGATTGCATTCAATAAGAAGGGTAGTTGACCTTCTCAATGTGAGCAATTCAGTTGGTAGTAGAGTATATTCTGTAATTAGGAAAAATGCAAGAAAGAACTCCTGAGAGTCCTAAATACTATATATTGGGAAAATTGACCATCTCTATGAATTTATAAAAAAGTCTCATTATAAACACCATTGCAGAAACAAATGGATCAGATGAAATAAGTGCATTTGAAACATTTTTCTCCACTCAGTGAAGATTACCCCATGCTCATGTTTCTCATGAGCTGCTTGACCACTTCTTCCAAGAGTCTCTGCAGGGAGCCCAGGCACAGAAAGCACAACAGACATTGATATCAACAGACTCCTCACAGTGAGATTTCTTTCCCAACTATTCTGATAGTTGGAGTCCATTTGCTCTCTGAAACCCTGTATTTCTGTAACTATCACAAATGTCTCAGTGTCATGTATGGCAGGTCTACTGACTTCTAAGTCATGGCTCTGAGATCACTTTATATATTTAATGATTTATTTAAATATATTTGCAGTGGGAAGGAGTCATGTCACATATCAGCCTACTTAACCAACATCAATAGTTTGTCTACATCACCTTGTAATAAAGAGAAACTTGTTTGATTCACTAAATATCTACCACACCTATGTTTATCACCCAAACTGAGATAATTTTGAGTGAAAGAGAATACTATTTATCATTATACTGGAGCAACAGGTGTAAATTAGAAATTTCTCAGGAAATCAGGACATATGGTTTCCCAAATTCAGTGATTATGATTCTATTCATACTTCTATAGGATGTACATCTTTTGGGATTACCCACCCAGCTCAATTTTTTTTCCTCTGAAAACTACTCTTTCCACATTCTTTTCTGTGGTTTATTCTTGAAAAATCCCAAGTCATGATCCCTGTCCTTTCTAGTCAAAACTACAAATTGAGGTGCACTGAGCTAGAAATGGATTTGGACCCAAGGTGGGCCAATCAGATGATTTATGTATGTATGTATGTATGTATGTATCTATCATCATCATCTATCTATCTATTATTTATTTATTTATTAATATGAAACAATTTAAAATTGGGATTCAGAGATCTGGCTAGAGTCTTAGCATTTTAAGCTGAAAGATCATGTAAAGCAAGACAAAGATGATCATATCAATGTCGACACAAGGATTGTTGCTCTCCTGAAGAAGGAAAGAATGAAGAAGTCATGTAGAGCAAGGCAGAATAGTAATTCCATCTGCTTCAGAAAAAGTGGAGTCAGAGGTTGGCTACGCTTCTGACTTCTTCTGATTCTGGGTTTTATGATGTATGTGGAATCTGTGATCAATTTGAATACACTTATAATGAAGACTCCTTTTTGCTTACGATGGTTTAAGTGTGTTTCTTTTGCTTGTAACCCAATATTCCCTGACATAGGCATATATTTGCTTAAGAAGCTCTCTTTCTATGAATCAACAAATTCCAACAAAGATAGATAAGCCTTGGTCTCTCCCATGAATTGCAATGTAAGGAAATTAAAATTACTTATTAAAAGTAAATATGCTTTAGTTACCTTATAGTCTCTAAAGACCAATTAAAATATGTCTTATTTTTGAATTGACATATAATTAGCGTTGATGGAAGAAACAGTAGCAGAAATCTAATTTTCTGCTTATTCCACCTTGCTTCAGAGTTTAGCTGGTATGTGCCTTCAACAGACAAGAAAAACTAATGAGGTAGGAAGGCAATTGGCATATTCTCTCTACTTCTTTGGCCTCTCTTTGTGTTTTCAGGCCTGAATTGCCTATTCCAGTTTCATCAATCTCCTTTAACATTTGAAACATTTGCTTTCAAGGAGCTGCAGGTGCAACATTTGAACAGGCCAAGTTCTCAAGATTGAAGTAACAAAATGAAAGAGAGTAAAAAAGCCCACTTGCCAAATTCTAGAAGAGGGGTGAAAATTACACATGAAGGAAAATACACTTGTTTACATAGACATAGACCATCGGTATTAATGGGAGTGTTTGGATTCAAAGAGCTGCTTACCTTGTGGAGTGACAGGGGATGGATGAGTTTTGTCACATAGGAGCAGTGTAACCCACCTACATTCTTAGGGGGATGTCTTGCTGCCATCAGAAAGAAAACAGAAGGAAAATCAACCATGGCAATTTAGTGTTGATTTTTTAAAAAATCAAAAACTGTTTTACTGTTAAATGATTACTATTGCCTTCTGGCCTCAAGCTAATAATTAAAGAAATTAGAATGATTTGTAAATATTGGAACGGTATCCTACCTAAAGTAAAGACTAGTATGTCAGTGGTTATGAGTCCGCTGAATTTCTTTTCTTGGTTTACAATTATAAATATACCCCCACATTTATTAACTGATCTATGCATGCTACCAAAGGGCATCAGATGATGGAATCTGAGATTAAACTTCAAATTTTTGGTCAGATCAAAAGGCTCTAACAACCCTATAGTTAGAAAGTTTATGTATCAGGTTAACACCTCCTGAGGCATTAGCACACATAACTTTGGTTAAAAAAGGTTTCATCATTCTTCATGAGGTCATATTTTCCCATATTTAGATGAATATGTTAGTAGGCTGGATTCAGAAATACTGAATTTAATAGACTTAAATATTGAATAGATTGTAGCTAATCAATCATTTCTAAGATTTTTTTTCAATATATGCTAAATAAGTAGTTTTATAAACTTCAGACCTCATATTAGTGTAATGAATTGGACCAACCTCAAGATGGATTTTTAAATAGGGATTTTCAAAATGGGTATGGGATCAGTCAGGGTTCAATCAGAGAAATGGGAAATATATTTTAAGAGATTTATTGCAAGGAATTGGCTTACATGATTATGGGGCTGGTGGCCAAGTTGGTAATTGGTAGGTTAGGCCATCAAGAGGAACAACAGCCTGGAATTCTCAGGCACAGTCTGAAGGTGCTGTCCACAGGCACAGTTTTTCCTTTTCAGAGAGGCCTCAGATCCACTTTTAAGACTTTTCAGTTGAGCACAGAAATCAGTGGCATTCCTATACACCAACAACAAGACAGAAGAGAGACAAATCAAGGAGTCTATCCCATTTACAATTGCACCCAAAACCATTAGATACCTAGGAATAAATCTAACCAAAGAGGCAAAGGATCTGTACTCAGAAAACTATAAAATACTCATGAAAGAAATTGAAGAAGACACAAAGAAATGGAAAAACGTTCCATGCTCATGGATTGGGAGAATCAACATTGTGAAGATGTCAATGCTACCTAGAGCAATCTACACATTCAATGCAATCCCCATCAAAATACCATCCACTTTTTTCAAAGAAATGGAACAAATAATCCTAAAATTTGTATGGAACCAGAAGAGACCCCGAATAGCCAGAGGAATACTGAAAAAGAAAAGCAAAGCTGGCGGCATCACAATTCCGGACTTCCAGCTCTATTACAAAGCTGTCATCATCAAGACAGTATGGTACTGGCACAAAAACAGACGCATAGATCAATGGAACAGAATCGAGAGCCCAGAAATGGACCCTCAACTCTATGGTCAACTTATTTTTGACAAAGCAGGAAAGAATGTCCAATGGCAAAAAGACAGTCTCTTCAACAAATGGTGTTGGGAAAATTGGACAGCCACATGCAGAAGAATGAAACTGGACCATTTCCTTACACCACACACAAGAATAGACTCCAAATGGTTGAAAGACCTAAACGTGAGACAGGAGTCCATCCAAATCCTAAAGGAGAACACAGGTAGCAACCTTTTCGACCTTAGCCGCAGCAACTTCTTCCTAGAAACATCGCCAAAGGCACGGGAAGCCAGGGCAAAAATGAACTATTGGGATTTCATCAAGATAAAAAGCTTTTGCACAGCAAAAGAAACAGTCCACAAAACCAAAAGACAACCGACAGAATGGGAGAAAATATTTGCAAACGACATATCAGATAAAGGGCTAGTATCCAAAATCTATAAAGAACTTATCAAACTCAACACCCAAAGAACAAATAATCCAATCAAGAAATGGGCAGAAGACATGAACAGACATTTCTCCAAAGAAGACATCCAAATGGCCAACAGGCACATGAAAAAGTGCTCAACATCACTCGGCATCAGGGAAATCCAAATCAAAACCTCAATGAGATACCACCTCACACCCGTCAGAATGGCTAAAATTAACAAGTCAGGGAACGACAGATGTTGGCGGGGATGTGGAGAAAGGGGAACCCTCCTACACTGTTGGTGGGAATGCAAGCTGGTGCAACCCCTCTGGAAAACAGTATGGAGGTTTCTCAAACAGTTGAAATTAGAGCTACCGTTTGATCCAGCAATTGCACTACTGGGTATTTACCACAAAGATACAAATGTAGGGACCCGAAGGGGTACATGTACCCCAATGTTTATAGCAGCAATGTCCACAATAGCCAAACTGTGGAAAGAGCCAAGATGCCCATCGACAGATGAATGGATAAAGAAGAGGTGGTATATATACACAATGGAATATTATGCAGCCATCAAAAGGAATGAGATCTTGCCTTTTGCAACGACGTGGATGGAACTGGAGGGTGTTATGCTGAGTGAAATAAGTCAATCAGAGAAAGACATGTATCACATGACCTCACTGATATGAGGAATTCTTAATCTCAGGAAACAAACTGAGTGTTACTGGAGTGGTTGGGGGTGGGAGGGATGGGATGGCTGGGTGATAGACATTGGGGAGGGTATGTGCTACGGTGAGCGCTGTGAATTGTGCAAGACTGTTGAATCACAGATCTGTACTTCTGAAACAAATAACGCAACATATTTTAAGAAAAAAGGAAAAGAAGAAGATAACAGGAGAGGAAGAAAAGGGGAGTATGTCAGAGGGGGAGACGAACCATGAGAGATGATGGACTCTGAAAAACTGAGGGTTCTAGAGGGTAGGGGGGTGGGGGGATGGGTTAGCCTGGTGATGGGTATTGAGGAGGGCACGTTTTGCATGGTGCACTGGGTGTTATGAACAAACAATGAATCATGGAACACTGCATCAAAAACTAATGATGTAATATATGGTGATTAACATAACAATAAAAAAATTAAAAAAAAAAAAAGACTTTTCAGTTGATTGAATCAGGCTCATCGTTACTTAAAGTCAACTGATAACAGAGTGTAATCATCTACAGAATACCTTCATAACAACAGCTGGATTAGTGCTTGGCTAAATGACTGGGGACTGTAGCCTAGCCAGGGTGACACATCAACAAGACCATGAGAGATGTCTAAACAGTGGACCAAGCCATAAGGTAAATCTCACATATAATTATGTTCCTCAGGGCTGTACCAAATTTGATTAACTCCCTCATGAATCAAACACATGGTGATTCCAAGAGACCAAGTTGAAAGAGAAAACGTTTTTGTTGGAATTTATGAAAAAGAGATGATGTGTGAGTGGTAAAGAGAACATTCTCAGAGAAATAAGATCTCTACTTTGAAAATAAACATCCCTGCTTTGCCTTTTTTGATTTGAAAAAATTCTTTCTTTATTTCAGCATTACTCTAACAGCAGGTGACCATTGTTCTGCACAAATACTCTATTTTCCTGCCATTATCTCTAAACAATGTTCCGAGGACAGACCTGAGAATGAGTTCTGAACTACCACTTTGCTCTCTGTGTTTCAGAGACCTTAGACATTTTACTGGAGTATGTCAGAAGGGATTAATAAAAGCATTTTCTATTAGATCACATTTGAATACAGAGAGATATGATGGGAGAGTAAACTAACTCCTGATAAATAGCATGTGCTAAAGCTTTAGCCTGAATTAAAATGGTGGTTTTCTAATAAATTTATCATGGGGTTGGTGTTTTATTGGTCAAGAGAGGATATTATATTTTATATACAAAAAGATGGCATTCCTCCCTGGTGCTAATAAATTGTATTCATTTCAGACATTCATGTAGCCAAATGATGTGAATTTTATTTGAGTAAATCAGCTCAGCAGATAAAGATGACAACAAGATAATGCTGGTTACTATCTTCTGAAATCTGACAGACTGCCATCTTGGAGAGTTTGTTCAGGTCTGGTTGCTCTGCAGTTTCTCAGCCATTTGTGTATTATTTTTCTAATAACTTGAAAGCATAAAATTTTCATTTTTATTCATGTGCATGGCTTGACAAATTTGTACATTTTACATAATGTCTTTCCTAGTTTAGAGCAAAAGTTAAAATTGCACGTTAGAAATGTTCAGTGTCTCTTCATGTCTGGGAAGGGCATCAGAGTTATTTTGTTTGTTTGTTTTTGTTTTCTTATCATTCTTTTTATTCTAGAACACAACCACAAAACCAACAATTTGAGAAGCACTTTAGCTACCATTTGCTGACTATCTAATGTCTGCCACTCGTCATGCTAGGAGCTTTATAATCAACTCTTTTCATCCTTTATAAACATTTCTGCATGGTGATTCCCATTTTGTAAATGAGGAAAGTAAGGCTTATGGAAGTTAAGCTGGCTTACCATCACACAGTTTCCTGGTGTCGGAGCTGGTATGGCACTGGTGTCTGCCTGTTTTCAAACCTGAATTCTAGTCTACTAACCTACCTGTCAATTTAATTCATTATTTGACAATATGAAAAATGTATATTCCGAAGAAATGGTGATTCCCAAAGCATGAAACTTTAAGTCATCTTTTCCTGACAAATACCTATAGAAACTGTCTTCATACAACTTATGTGGCAATATCAAGAACAGTCAGAATCATCATGAACCGCTTTAATTCTGACTGCTTATTATGAAATCTGGAACTATTGGGTATTGGTATGGAGGATTTATTTAAATTATATAAAATTCACTTTTATGCTATGTGTGCATTTAAAATCAAATGATATCTAAGCAAATTAATCATACAATTAAGATGTAGGGCAAATGTTGAGCCTATTTTGTAGGACAGCCTGATGTAAAGCATGTTAGAAGTCCATTAACATACAAATAATTGCTGCGCTTTTTTGAAAGCAGTCTACTTATTATCCATTCATTAGGTCAATCATCAAAAAATTCTGCTTGACAACAATTTGCTAACATTCTTCAAGTTCCTATATTTACTTAAAAGTCATTAACCTGCACTTTTTGAAAATATTATATAACTGCTTCGGTTTCATACTAATCATGATTGTTTCTTCCCAGTGGTTCCAATCAGTGAAGTTTTTTCTATATATAGAATATTAAGTTTAGGTCATATGCAGTGGGTTACTTTTTCCTCTCAAGAACCTCTTATTCAGATACCTAAGAAATAAAATGTTGGACTACATTCAGAAATAACTGTTGGATGACTATTTTGATTAATTTTACTTAGTGACACAAGGATTTATGGTTGTAATGGCCCCTGGAACATATTACTTAAAGACATCACAAGCCAATCAATGGTTGTTATTCTGGGATATTGTCCTTATTACTCTCATGTAGGAAGGTTCACAGTGTGACAGCTCATGCCCATGTCAAAAGTCTTCATTAACACTGAAAAAAAAAAACTTAATTGGTACATAAGAATCCACTTACTTCAGCCAAAATTTTCATCATCTGTTTCCAAATCCTGTCTTGCCACTTCAAAACAGGTAAATATCTCATCACACTCAGAAGGTGCAGAGGCAGAAGGAGGAATGTTATTAGAAGAAAGAAGAGTAGTAAGAAAATGCCCCCATAAATTATGTAATATTTGTTCTCAGAAGGCACATTTTATTTTCTTTACAATCTCTGAGAATTCCTCCATAGACAAGGAAGGATATGTCAGTTACAAAGGTATGGTTTGGGACCTTCCTCATGACAGATACACTCCAAAATTATATAGATTCTATACATTACCTTGTGGAAAGATGAAAATCATTTTGAGGCAGTAGAACAGGGATGGAGCCTAGTTTAATAGGTAGGAAAACTCAAGATTTATAATACTGCTGAATATAATTGTCAGAGACCTGAAATAATGTCTTGTCAGAAGAACATGGAAAAGGAGATTTTAATCAGAGGATATTTAATGCCATATAGGCACAGAGGTGAGAATAGCTACATAAATCTGCATTATTTTTCTCTAATAAAATAAACTTTCTATTCTCTCCCATACTAGTTTTTTTATGTAGCTATTTCCAGAAGCACGTAGGTATTCGTTATACTCATGTGTGTCTTGTGGGATATTTAGTCCATAATAATGCCATGGTTTGAACTGCACTTCAATGAGATGGAAGAGAAATTGCTATCTTGCACTGTAGCTTCTATGCTTTTTGCTAATTGCTGTTGTCATTGAGTATCTCAACTTCATTTCTTAAGTAAATAACATTGAACTTGTTACTGCTAATTTTCTTTCAACATCAATTAAGTATCCATATTGTGGATTTGTTTTTGACATGAGAGTTTAGGTTAGTTTGCTTTTATGTTTCAGAAATATGCCAAGGGGAGATTAGCTCAGAAAAAATACCTGTCATGAGCCAGAGAAGACTGGTAAGTGTGTACATTGACTAGAAACTTCTCAGCTATAGAGTTATCTAAAAGAAATGAAATCAGATTACCTGTCTCTAAACACAAACCATTTTGTTTAAAGTTCATAAAGAAGCAAAAAAAATATTTTAGTCAGTGCACTGAGGTTTTTTTTTAAGATTATTTATTTGAGAGAGAGAATGAGAGACAGAGAGCATGAGAGGGAGGAGGGTCAGAAGGAGAAGCAGACTCCCCGCCGAGCAGGGAGCCCGATGTGGGACTCCATCCCGGGACTCCAGGATCATGACCCGAGCCGGAGGCAGGCACATAACCAACTGAGCCACCCAGGCACCCCCAGGGCACTGATTTTTTTAAGAAAAAATCACATCAATTAACTGGTTTTCTACCATTCATAATTCTGCTATTCCTAACTCTGCCATTTTGCATCTTGAGAGAGATGACAGCAACACATTTTTTATCCTTTGCAGTAGATATATCTGCAGGTTTGGTTTTTCTTTGGGGTACAGTTTCTCCTACTCCTTTGAGAATCTAACAAAAGGCACCAAGGCACGCATATACCAGATTTTGAATAAAATTTCAGTGGGTCATAAACCCATCTCCCAACAACCCCTCCCCAACCCCACACAGATATAATCATCTCAATACATGGATTCTGGACCATGTTCTAAAAGTATACCATTCTTGAGAATGTGATCTCATCTTAATCAGTTTTATATGCTTCACAGAGTCTGGTATAATGTCTTGAACATAAGTTGGTTCTTAAATATTTGTAGAATTGATCAGCATACAAATAAAGGAGGGTCATTTTAACATGTTCATTGTCAAGACCAATTATGTTAAGAAAAAGAAAGAAAGATATCCTGATCACTGAAACAGAATAGAGTCCAAAAATAGGCCCACACATATGTAGTTGATTTTTTTAACAAAGGTGTCAACTTTATTCAATGAAGAAAATCTATTTTTATTTTTCAATTTATTTTTTTTAAAGATTTATTTATTTATTTATTTATTTATTTATTTATTTATTTATTTGGCAGAGAGAGAGAGAGCACAAGCAGGGGGAGCAGCAGAGGGAAAGGGAGAATCAGGCTCTCTGCTGAGCAGGGAGCCCGACGCAGGGCTCAATCCCAGGACCCTGGGATCATGACCTGAGCTGAAGGCAGCCGCTTAACTGACTGAGCCACCCAGGCACCCCAAGAAAGTCTATTTTTAAAATAATTGTTGCTTTAAGTATTGAATATCCATATAAAAAAAAGTAAATCTTGACCATAACTCATACCATACATAAAAATTACATTTAAGTGGATCAAAGAACTAAATATAAAGCTAAAACTATAAAACTTTAATAAGAAAATTGGGCTAAATAGTTGTAGCCTTGGGGTAGAAAAAATTTCTTAGGACATATATTAGAAACACTTCCCAGTTTTTCCCTCTCATGTTAGATAAAACCTCGGTTTCTTCCTCCTGTGTGTCTCTCCTTTACTTTTACACAGAACACTTCACTACTGACACTTCTGGTCACCAAATGGATGTGAGCTTATTCCACACCAAGCAATTCTGCATATAGGACATGCAGCTGGGTGTCCTACAACTTAACTCAATTCTGATACCATCTACTTAGAGATAACATCAGATCCCCCAGGTTAAGGGCTCAGTACCAAAAGACCACCCTCACCCTCCTCAGATGCAAGTCACAAGTCCAGATTGTCACCTGTGTTTCTGACTGGCTAGTAGCCAGAGATTCCAACAACCCTCTCCTGGGTTCAATTAATTTGCTACAGCAGCACACAGAACTCAGGAAAACAATTTATTGTTGTGTACTGGTTTATTATAAAAGGACATATAGGATACAGATGAACATTTAGAAGAGATGCACAGAGCAAGGTTTGTGGGAAGAGGCACAGAGATTCTCACTCCAGCTATATCCCTTCTAGCACTTCCATGTGTACCCAGAAGCTCTCCAAACCCCATAATTTTGTGATTTTGTGAAAGCTTCATCACTAGGTAGGATCAGTCATTAACTCCATTTCAGCCCTTCTCCCTTCTCAAGACAAAGAGGCATGGGGCTGAAAATTCCAAGCTTCTAATCATGGCTTGATTAACCCTCATCCATGAGCTATCAAGGAGACCACTCAGAATTTCCACATTAGAACAAAAGAAACTTCTATCACCCAGGAAATTACAAAGGCTTCAGGAGTCCTGTATAAGGAACTGGAAACAAAGACCCAATATTAGAACAAAAGATGTTCCTCATGCTCTTATCACTTAGGGAATTCCAAGTGTTTCAGGAACTCTGTGCCAGGAACTGGGGGCAGAGATCAATATATATATATTTTCTATGATCTCACAGAACATAAAATGCATATACAATAAATGAAAAGCATTGATAAATTAACTTTATCAAAATTTAAAGCTTTTGCTTTTTGCAATACACAATGAAGAAAAGGAAGGGACGGCCAGGTTGGGAAAAAGTATCCCACTACAGATCTTCCTTGATTTATAATGGAATTATGTCCCCGTAAACCCATCATTAATTAAAATTATCTTAAGTCGAAAATTCACTTCCTATACCTAGCCTACCAAACATCATAGCTTAGCCTAGCCTTCCTTAAACAAGCTCAGAACACTTCCATTCATCTACAGTTGGGAAAAATCATCTCACATGAAATCTGGTTAATAATAAAGCATTGACTGTCTCATGTAATTATCCAATATGACACTGAAAGTGAAGAAAGGAATGGTGTATGGACCCAGAATGGCTGTCAGTGTTTCAGGTGTCATGTTACACTATGGTAAAGTTGAAAAATTGTAAACCATGGTGTATCGGTGACCATTTGTACATATATCAGACAAAGCACTGATCCAGAATTTATAAAGAATACTTACAACTCAATAAAAAGAAGATAAACAGCCCAATTAAATAAATGAGTAAAAGATCAGACAGGGACTTCAAAGCAGGAGATATGCAAATGGCACATAAAAGATATTCAACTACCAAAAAATGAAAATTAAAACCACAGTGATATACCATTACATACCTGATGGAATGGCTCAAATTAAGGATGCTGACAATATCAGCTATTGGTAAGGAGGTGAACAACCAGAATTCTCGAAACTTACTGGTGGGAATATAAAATAGAAGAGCCATTTTGGAAAAGAGTTCATCAGTATCTTATAAAATTAAACGTATAAGCGCCATATGACCCATATGATCTTATTTTCCTAGAAATTTCCTAAGAGAAATGAAAACATATGTCCAGACAAAAAACTTGTGTTTAAATATTTATAGCAGTTTTATTCATAATTGTTCAGACAGGAAGAACAAAAATGTCTTATCAACAGGTGAATAGATAAGCAAATTGGGGTGTTCCCATGCACTGGAATGCTACTCAGTAATAAAAAGGAACAAACTACTACTACATACAACAGGGATGGGTCTCAAAACCACGGCGCTGAGTGCAAAGAAGCTGGACACAGAAAAGTATGTGTCTAAAACTATGTGATTCCATTTCTATGATATTCTAGAATAGACCTAATGATGGAATGCAGCCAGAAGTTTTCTGAGGCTGGGTATGTGTCAGGAGACAATTGGGGGGATAGACTGGGAAGGGGCAAAGGGGAACTCTTTAGGCTCATAACACTATTCTGTATCTTGATTTTGGTAGGGGCTACATGGTGTATATATTTTTCAAAACTCATCAGACTGCACACTTAAAACTGGTGCATATTATTTTATGTATTGATATTAGTTTCCTAGGGCTGCCATAACAAGGTACCACAAACTGGGTGGCTTAAGACAACAGAAATTTATTCTTTGAGAGTTCTGGAAGCTGGAAGTCCCAAATCAAGGTGTTACAGGCACTTGCTCCCTCTGAAGGATCCAGGGAAGAATCTTTCCTTGAGTCTTCCACCTCTGGTGTCTGCAGGCAATCTTAGGGGTTCCTCAGCTGATAGCTACATAACCCCACTCTGCTCCATTTACACATGGCCTTCTCCTCTTGGTGTCTCTGTCCAAACTGTCCTCTTCTTAAAAGGACACCAGCCATTGGATTAGAGCCCCCTTCACTTTAACTTGATTATCCCTATGAAGACCTGATTTCAAAGTTAGGTCATATTCTGAGGTTTTAGGTAGACACAAATTTGGGGGGGCAGTATTTTGGGGACACTATTCAACCAAATATAGCAATATACCTCATCAAGATTGATTAAAAATAAGTGGAAAAAGAGGGGCACCTGGGTGGCTCAGTTGGTTAAGCGACTGCCTTCAGCTTGGGTCATGATCCCAGGGTCCTGGGATTGAGCCCCGCATCAGGTTCCCTGCTCCACGGGAGGACTGCTTCTCCCTCTCCTACTCCCCCTACTTGTGTTCCCTCTCTCGCTGTCTCTCTGTCTCTCTGTCAGTTAAATAAATAAATGAAATCTTTTAAAAAAAAGTGGAAAAAGAAAAGATCTCTTCATGAAATGTATTAGTACTCTTGGAAAAGTCATGCGTGTTTTCAAAATAAATCACCACAGAATTGCAGACACTGCCATGGGCACATACCAACTTCCATAATGGAGATATTTCTTTTTTTTAAGGCCTAAGTGCCAGGTCTCACAGGAAAGTCATATTTGGATTCTTGAATTGCTAATTGCATTGCCCCATTAAGAGCAATAACTTGAATTTGGTTACTAACAAAAAATATATTTGATAATAGCCACAGAGTTGCTGAAAGCACAATGACTCTTTGAGTTCAAATGTACCTTATTAGTGCTTGTGGATGGCCACTCTGCCTAGCACCCAGCAGACCTCCCTCCTGATTGCATGCTAACCCATAGTACACATGTGGTCAGAGTCATGGAGAGACCTAGCAGCCTTTTCCTCGGCTGAGGGGGCAGCAGGGAGACACAGCCAAGGAAAGGTCAAGTAGGGCCGTATCAACAAAGTTAACGGGAAGTGTAACAGAGCCCTGTGTCTTCTTGCTTTGCTTCTGGCACTGGCTGAGCCCTCTCCTCCTTCACATTGTATATGTGACCCCACCGGCAAGTTCTGCCTGAGTAATTTGGCACACGTTCCACTTAACAGACGGCAAGAGACCAGAGCACAGTCATTCAAATCCCATGATGCAGGTTACTTGCGTGATGGGTTAAGAGGGGCTGATAAAGCTGGCAGATCAGAATGAGTCAGCTACTGGGCAGAGAATGGTTGGAGGACCTTTAATGCCTTCCTTTTGCTTAACTAGGGGACAGAAGATAGATCTTCTATGAACAAGCACCATACAGAAGAATGGGAAGAAAAACTAAATACTTCAGAAGTACAAAATGGTGTATTGACAATAACAATAACATGCCAATGATGTGTATAGCATTTTATAGCTTAGAAATTGTTTTTTTTGTGTGTTTTTTTAAGAGATCCTTGCATTAAACCCATGAGGCGAGCAGAGGTTATTGGCTGCATTTTATGGAGAAGGGAGGTGGGTTAAGTGACTTGCTCAAACTATTGAATGAGACACACGGGACTCAAATGTAATGCTTCTGACATGCCTGTTGCTACTATTACTATGATTGCTAAGATTATGTTAGTGTTCCCACTGCTTCCTATGGTGCCTCACACGGAGAAGCTGCTCAAGAAATATTAAGTGAATAAATGAATTGTCAGCAATGTGGACAATATTTTACTTCCATCTTTAAGCAAACAACATTTTGATATAGGAAACCCTGATCAGATAAACCCAATATATGAGACTCCTGTTGGAAGTTTAGCAATGCTTGTTAAATGAATGATTAGACATTTCTCAAGTACCCATCTCTTAGAAAAGCACATTTAAAGGATGAAGAGTATATAAACAATGTCCCATGTGTGCTCTAAAACCTAGTGCTGAAAATTTGCCAAATTGACAAACACCAGCATGTTTCAGTGTTTCTTTCCTCTCATAGGTGAGATAAAACCATGTTGCACATAGAACTCCTCTTATGGGTCTCAGTTTACACATAACTTTCTCTGCCACACCCTCCGTGACTCTTTAAGTCCGGGCCCAAATCCAGTAAATAGAAGCTCCATGCATTCAGGACAGTGTCTGTCCCAGGTGATCAAGCATTCCCAGAGCATACAGTGGATAATCAGGAATAAATTCCTGAAAGGATGCTAATATGTGAAAAGATTCATGGGGTCAGAATAATGAATACAACACTTTTGGCAGTAGCCTACATGCAATGACTGAAGGTTCTGAAATCAGACTGTTTCTTTACTGGCATTTACTATTCAAATATTGAAGAAAAATTCAGGAACACAAAGCATCAATAAATTTTTATTTTTTTCCTGATAGATGATGCTCATTTTGAATGAGATTTGGAGGTTCTTAGCACTCTGGGGAATGCCAATGCCTAACAGGGAAATTTACTAGAAAAACAAAAGGACTTCCTCAGGACAAATTCCTTGCTGTTTAAGACCTTTCAGTTACTTTGATGATGCAGAAAAAAAAAATTCTAAACAGAAACATTTTCATCTCTCCTTTATATTAAATGCGTTGTTCAACACACAAATCTTTTTTTTTTTTTTAGAGAGGTAGAAAGAGTTGGGGGAGGGGCAGAGGGAGAGGGAGAATCTTAAGCAGGGTCTATGCCGAGCACGGAGCCCAACACGGGGCTCAATCTCACAACCCTGAGGTCATGATCTGAGCCGAAATCAAGAGTCAGACACTTAAGTGACTGAGCCACCCAGGCGCCCCACATGTCTATTTTTTTATGTTTTTTTTTCCTCATTTATTTTCACAATCCATTTTGGTATTTTTATGGTATAAATTTAGACTTTAATACATAGAATGCTGAAGTGGACAGTGTTGAATTTTTCTACTCCAGAATACTTTCTTCTAGAAAGAGGACGCTCTTGTAGAAAGAGCATGTTGTAGAAAGGACACCTCTCTTTTCCTTTACCCACACTGCTTCTCCTTCCTCCATTCCTCATCACTGGCCCCTCCCCCGCCATGTTGTTTTGGTTGCAGTTGCCAAGCACAGGACCTTCTCCTTAGGCACAGGTGTGGCCACTTGGCCCAGACTAGGCCACCTGCCCACAGTGTTTGGTCCAAGTAAGGGCACAATCCCCGAGGTAGATCAAAGGGCTCATCCCACAGATTGCATTAATTACAGCTGGTGCAAGGCTCCGAGGACACAATCCAATAGCAGCTGCAGACATAGTCCAGTCTTGTTGGAACGGCTAATCTGCTGGAGCGCTTTTTGTGCCTGGTTTGCTTATGGGCTTTCCTAATGTTACTGAGGTTTGATAATATGAACCAACAAACTTCCCACTTTTATTCGAGTTCAGTTTTGAGCCCTAGAAACTGAAAGAGACACCATTAGACTGTGAGAAGCCTTAGCTTTCACATCTTGGACATTCTTTTTTTTTAAAATTCAATTCAATTCAATTTTATTTTTTAAACTGCAGATTAATTTATTTTTTATTAAAGTATAATTACCGTACAGTGTTATATTAGTTAAAGGTGTACAATACAATGATTCAACAATTCTATACATTTTTCAGTGCTCATCAATATGTGTAGTCTTAACCTCCTTTTATCTATTTCACCCAAGTCTTGAACATTCTTGAAGATTGGTCTAGAAGAGCTCAAAGTCATTTCCAATTTATTCCATTTTATTGCCCTGTAATTCTTGTGTTTTGAGGAGAAAAGTTTTACTTTTCTATTTTCTTTTTTCATACTTGGATGCTAAAATTATTTTGTGTAATTCTGCCCTAAGATGCAATACTTGTCAGTAGCAGAAGGAGCAAAACTGAAAAAAGTTCAGAAAGTGTGGAATGAGTATTCTGTGCCATGAGCACGTTTGTAGATCCAAAGTTCAAAAGTAACTCTGGCATTAGCTGTCATTTCCTTTTACACATAAAGAAAATAATGTTCGGGGGCCTTATTTTTAGTGGCTTAAACTTTGAGGTTCATCTCTGTTCAAAGTAATTACCTGAAATAATCTCTCTAATTCACTCCTTCTTCTAGTATTAACATTAAAATATAAGCTAGAAAGGGAGGAAAATTATGTAACTGGGGTGCTTTACATATCCATAGATATTAATAGTTATGTATAGCTCATATTTGTAGCATAGTCTTAGCTACTGTTCTTCAAATAACATTTATCAACATTGAATTGTTTATCTAAAAAGACATTTATAGAGAGAATTAACATGAGCTGTTCTCCTATATAAGAAATCTTGAGATGACTTTAGAAAGCTCTGTATTTATTCTAGATCTGATTTCATTATGCCTGGAAGAAAACATTAATTGATAGCTTTATTCAATATGTAAAAATTATTATTTCTTCAGTGTTCGCTATACTTCCACAGGTACAAAGTAAAGTTGAAGAGCAAGGAGCAGATGGACAACAGCCATTTCAAAAAGAATAGGACAATAAAGGAAGGCAATAATATATATCATGATATATATATAATAACAACGAACAATAATATTGGCTATGGTTTTTCTCAGGATTCAGAACTTCTGAGAAAAAAATACTCTGATATCCTTAAAATTTTGAAATGCAATTATAGGTAAAGAAGCCGCAGAAATCAAATTGGTTCTTTTTGGATTATCTAAACACATAATTTTGGAATCTAATACATCCTTTGGGATCAAAAGAGTCATTAAACCATTTGTCTGTAAGAAATATCAGCAAGAAAGCATTGAATCCAGATGGTTATAAAGTTTCATTTTAGGAAATATTCAGTGATAAAGTATTTCCAGTTTTAAATGAGAGTTGCAAATAGGCAGTAAAGTTATTTCATCTTAATTTAGTAAACACTTTCCTTCTTCAAACTGAAGCAAAAACTCCAAGATGTGAATTTCCAAAAAGCTCAGTTTATAATTTAACATGAATCCAGTAAACTTTACAAAAAAATTATTCAATTTTTTTAAATAGGTAAGCAAAAGAGAATTGAGATAGACTCGTTTTTGCAAAATGAGAAGACTCATTTTGGTCCATTTCTCTTCTCTCTGCATTGGAAAGGAGTATATGTCCAAGAATGTAATAAAATGTATCTCCTTCAGACATAAAGATGATATGAATAATACTGATAGTTTTGTGGAGTAATTTGTCTGAACATACAGGATTGGAGGATAGTACCTTAGCAATCAAGTTATCTTTAGTATGATAGGGAAAACTTTCCAGTCATGATTTTGATAGTTTCTTAAAGCAGCTGACAGTTCATAAGTTCTTATGAACTTATAATTTTACCTAGGGAAGTCTAGCGTATATCTCTTATTTTTGCCACCCAGCATCCACTTCCCCTTCCTTCTGATAATGATCCATTGTAACCCCCACTTTCCTCTCCTCACTCCATGGGCTTCAAGACAATTGACATCACCCCTGGGCTTCAAGGAAGGAGTGAATGAGCAAAATCAAGAAAAGAGCAAATTCCATCCACTTGATCATAGTGCTTGGTTTAGGGATGGACCTATGATCTACATCTGGCCAGCCCAGGCCAAGGAGAGTCAATTCTGGAACTATCGGTACAATCTGACAATAAAGGTGAGTCTGAAGTTAGTCTACCCTAAGTTGTTCAGGTATCTAAGCCAATATATTTTCTTTTTAAAAAATTAAGTTAGGAGTTCATATTGGATTTTCTATTGAGAGCAGTAGACAGAGTTCTTACTGATACATGAAAGGAGAATAGAAATCAACCAGGGAGCTTGTTAAAGTTACAGATTCTCAGACCTATCCCAGACCAATTGAATCAGTATCGCTACAATAGGGGCCTAGGATTTATTATTTTAACAAGAGTTCCAGGTGGATTTTTTAATCACTAAAGATTGTGAAACACTCTCTTAAGGAATTTCTTAGAAGTAGCAATTGAATGTTATTCAATTTGGTGATAAAAAGCACAGAACAGAAGTGGGTTTAGGACTCAGCTTTTCACTAAATAGGTGACTTATGGCAAAATAAAGTTGCAGTTTAGTGTTTCTCACCAACAAAGTAGCAATAATAGTGTTTCACACATCAAAGTGTTGTTTTGCATAGTAAACAAGATAAAGTATACAAGGTTCTTAACACAGCATGTTGTATATATCAGGTATTTAATTTCATTAGTGTTTATTATATTATTGAATTTATTATCAGCATAAGTCAAACTCTTGTGCAACATTGGGAAACAGCTCAAATTGAGGAGACTTGAGTCATACCTTCACTACTGAGAGTAAATCAGATAGAACTGAACAAAGAGTTATACCCAACATTGATAAATCTATGAATTAGGTTATTTAAAAAAGTATTTGGGTCTTGACTTTACATGGTACTTTATTTTTCACAGTTGATAAAGCAACAAATTAAATTCATTCATTCTATAAATTCATTCATTCATTCAGTTTTTGTCAGTTTGATCTCCATGTGCAATATGAACAGGACTTTGGTCTACCAAATACATTTGAGAAGGGCAAAAATTAGTTTGAAAGGAATCACATTTCATAACTTCAGCTTCAAGGAGGGTCCCAGTTTGACACAAGATGATCCAGAGGAAGAAGTATTGTTTCTTTGCTGTGAAGTCTGGCCTAGGAGTCTTCCCTTGCACTTAGATAAATGTGAGAAAACTAGGGTAAAGTTTTCATTTTATTTTACCATGTAGCAGGGTAAGCACTATATTATCATAACAGCTGGCTACAGAATTCCTTCTATAGAGGAAATAGTTTTTAGAAAGAACCTTAATTAACTGCTTGGGTTAGGAGGTAAGAGTCTAAAACTCTGCCAGCAATAGGCTGAACAACAAAAGTCAGTAATAATTCCCTGAAGGAAAGAATGAGAGGAATTTGTGTGTCTCCTCCTGGAAGAAAGGACTAGAACAGAACAGAACAGAGAAACAAAGAAGGGGAGGGAAAGAGAGAAGTCTGAGAGACTTCAGAACTTTAAGGACAGGGACTGCATGGTCTCTGGGTCGGCGGAAATTTCCCTCTGAGAAAATGGCTGAAGAACATTTTTACGTTGGACTGTTTGCATTGCTACAACTAATGCAAAGCCCACTTCCACCCTTTCTGTTCCTGTCTTCAACCCAATCTCAAGTAAAGTCTGCTACTTACACTTCTATGTTTTTGTTTTGTTTTTTTTTTATGAGGAAATAGTTGAGTCAACGAGATGGCCAACAGAATCTGGTTGTACAAGAACCTGAGCTGACGTTTCCCACTCAACCCCTCTGGAAGTTCACAGAAACTTTAAGGAAGGCCATGGATCCTAATCAGGTATGGGACTTCTGGTAAAATCCCCTACAGATGCTTCCACTTACTTATATTTTAGATCTCGAAGGGTGAGTAAGTCAGTTTTCTGGGTACCAGTATTGATAATGAATACCACTGGAGCTTTGTAAGCTATAAAATAGCACTTTATAAAAATGAAGTGTTTTTATATATGGTATCTGATGTGATGTACATAAGAAATCTGTGAGATAGGCAAGCCAGATATTATTATCCTTGTGTTATAGGCGAAAATATAGGGAAAACAAACAAACAAACAAACTCAAACTCAGAGAAATTAGGCATTTGTTCAAAGCCCAGTGTCCGACAACCCTAAGGTTACTGCTTTTGGCTGGGGTATCATTCCAGATTCATCCTCCCCGTGGCCGAACCTGAGCTGATCTTCTGGACAATAACCAAGGACCCTCATTTATGCCATACCTTTGAACACTTGAACCCAGCCTGTCTGTGCAGTAACATTGGAACTCTACACTCCATCTCCTTGTCTCCAACAAGATATCTCCTTTAATCTCTTTGGACTTGGCATTTGTCTTTTTAAAAATTTATTTGTTGCATTTTAGACTTCATGGTCTTGTGGGAACTGAGCTCTACTCAGTCCTGCTATATTGGTTTCCTGTATCTGCTGTAACAAGTTACCACAAATTAAGTGGCTTAAAACAACAGAAGTGTATTCACCCAGAGTTCTGTAAGCCAGGGTCTGAAACTGGGATTGAAATCAAAGTTTTGGCAAGGATGCACTCCCTCCAAAGCCTCTGGGGAGAATCCATTCTCTCCCTCTTCCAGCTTCTAGTGGCTGCCACCATTCCCTGGTTTGTGGCTACAAACTGCAATTTCTGCCTCTGTGGTCACATCACTTCCTCCTATTCTATGTCTGTTTCAAAATTCCCTCTGTGTTTCCTTTATACGGACACTTGTGATTGCATGTAAAGCCCATCCAAATAATCCAAGATAGTCTCCCCATCTCAAAACCTTTAACTTAATTACATTGACAAAGACCCCATTTCTATTCCATACAAGGTAAAATTTTAAGGTTGTAGGTGTTCGGATCTGGTATATTAGGATTGTCACCATGATATCAGCTTATTACATTCTATACTCTTGAATAAAGCTACTGCATGTCCTTTTGCCTTTGGTTCTAAAGAGTCCCATTTCCTGCACTAAACCAGGGCAACCCTCACTGTCAAGCAACACTCTCTGGAGTGTTTAATTATTGTACATAGCCTGAAGGTCTTTTTCTTAAATCATACAGCTATTCACTCCGAAAATTTATGGCACAGATGAATTTGATTTGGAAGTTGCTCAATTTTCTAGAAGAATCTTTATGAGTGATTTTGCAGTTCATTTTTCAAAGCACTTAAGATCCAGTTACCCTTCCAATTACTCCCCCTTTTTCTGCTGTTCTTCGTAATATAACTTCTTCACAATTATTGTACATGCATTATATTTACTTCATGAGTTCCCATTCCATTTACGATCCGTTATAATCTGACTTCCACCATTGCCCTTTCAGTTTCACTGAAACTGCTCTTGCTTTAGTCACCAATAGCTAGTATGACTATATAAACTATCATCCAAATGAGGATATTTTGAAAATGAACATAGACACTATGTTATGTTAACTACTATTCTAGAAATTAACTACATGAGGGCACAGTACAGAAACTGGGTTATCCCAGGAAAACTAGGGGGCCTGGTTACCCTTTATATGATCTTCACATTGACAAATTCAATACACATTATTTTATCTTTGCCTTACCCAGCTTTCTACCAACTTATTAACACAGCTGAAACCTTCCTCTGTTTCCAATGCTTTTTCTCTCTTCTTCTGCCATACCAATGTTTTTTTCTGTTATTTTCCTCTAAGAGAAAACTCCTGAAATTTTCCCCCCATTTTTGCTTGTCATTGGCCACCCTTCATAAGTCTGCTTATCTGGTTGCTCCTTCTCTACACATTATCTATATTCTTGATTCTCTCAGGGCTCAGTGTAGGCCCAACTTTCTCTCTCTGCCATGTATATTCCTATGGTTTTAGATGGCATTCATATATTGGAAACCTCTTCATTTATGTCTCCAGACCTGATCTTTCTTATGTGTTCCCAGATTCAAATATTTATCTACATTTTGATATCTCCTCTTGGATAGCACACAGGCTCTTTAAAAATTATACTTTTATTTCCCTATATATACCATACCAAAACTGTTTCTCTCCCAGTCTGCTGTATAGAGAAAAAGTTACTACCAACTTAAAAGTGTAAACCAGAAGCCCACCCCAACCTGTCCATTTGCATATGTGCTTATTTTTACCTCTAAAACACAGTTCAAATGTTCATTTCTATCTCTTCACCACAATTGAATCGACCATCAAACTTTTCCTGCAGATTTTTTTTTCATTTTTGCTACTTGGAATTCATTCTCTAAACAATAGCCAGATTGATTTTTAATGCACACACACACAAATACATCTGACATATTATTTTTGTAAACATTAAATTAATAAAATTTCTATTCACTGTAAATCTTGATGCCTTGTGGCTTCATAACCATTGACCAAGTGGTTTCAGTGCTTCAGAGGAAATGAAGATACTAATATAATACACAAATAGTGAAGATTTTCAAGATATGACATAAGGAGAATTTTCACCAAACCTGAAAAGTAAGCAGAAAGTTTGTATTAGACAAGACACGGCATATCAGCAGGTATGGGTGTGCAAAGAGAAATGAAAATATTAAGAAGTTAAATCTAAGGTTCTGGCAAACCTCTATGGGGTAAAACCTGTGGAGGGGAGGCAAAGGCTGATAGAAAATCTAGGCAAGTAAGGAGTGAGGCCAAAACCAGAGGACTCTTATTTGTTGTGGCCTACAACATTCTTGGAAAGGAACATCCCAGAAGGCTGGCACTACTACAGAAAAAAGCACTGTCCTGTGTAAGGCAGAAAGAGCACTGGTGGTACCACTTATATATAACAAGTAAGGAGCCCGGTTATTCCAGTATGCTCTCAGCAGGGCATTTAGGAGATACCTAAGTTGAGAGCTGAGTCTACCTTAGGATTATCAAGGGCAAAGGAGAACTGGCTTTTAGATAGAAGTTATGTAGTGGATAAAGAAGATGTGGTATATATATATACAATGGAATATTATGCAGCTATCAAAAAATTGAAATCTTGCCATTTGCAATGACATGGTTGGAACTAGAGGGTATTGTGCTAAATGAAATAAGTCAATCAGAGAAACACAATTATCATATGATCTCACTGATATGAGGAATTTGAGAAACAAGACAGAGGATCATAGGGGAAGGGAGGGAAAAAATGAAACAAGACGAAACCAGAGAGGGAGACAAACCATAAGAGACTCTTAATCTCAGGAAACAAACTGAGAGTTGCTGGAGTGGAGGGGGGTGGAAGGGAAGGGGTGGTTGGGCGATGGACACTGGGTAGAGTATGGGCTAGGGTGAGTGATGTGAATTGTGTAAGACTGATGAATCATAGAGCTGTACCCCTGAAACAAATAATACATTATATGTTAATAAAAAAAGTGTTACATAGTAGACAACCTAGTTAGTGGCCAGGTGGAAGACAAGGCTGAGACTCAGAGATTTAATAGTGCCAAAAAAAGAGCTTAGATTGGGTCAAACCAGTGAGGAGAATCATGGGATTCTACTGTGCTGAGAGAAAGGATTCTCAGTGTCTCCAGATGCAAACCTTGGTGCTAAAGGCCAACAGAGTTCCAAGAGATGAGATGGAATAAAGGGTCACTCATTGGAAGCAGAGAGGATCCATATTTGGTCAAGCACAACATGAGAACATACCTGCTTTCCCAGAAGCCATCTTGGGAAGGATTGGCAATGGTAGGGAACTTTGGGAAGAGAAACAAAGCTGTGGCAGGGAGTTAGAACTTTGAATTTAGTGACTTTATCCAAAAGGACTTAGTTAAATAGAAAGAAGCTGCTTTAAATGAAAAAGAAATAACAGACTCCTTTCATTGGCAAGATTGAGCTTTATCTCACTACCCAATAAGAATTGGGAACATGAGCAAGACAGAAGCAATTATAGACAATAAAGAACACTACATAATCTTGCACATCTGAGGTAGTGTGCACATTTTTTTTATCTTGACACATATAAACCAGATTTTAATTCTCTTCTTTGCGCCTTCAGTTGGCTATAATTTCCTTTGGAATCTAAACTCGGTAGCAAGCACTGCACTGTACAGCGTGATCTGGCCTAGTTCTAAATCCTTAATCTCTTCATTCTATTTTTCGTCCTGCTCAATGAAATGCAACTGCACTAACCCTCTGTCCAGCCCTTGGATAAGCCAAGCTCTTTTCCCAACCCAGGCCTTTGCTCAGTTTTCCCCTCCTTCTGGAATGTTCTATGTTCCCAATATTCATATGGATGGCTCTTCGGTATTCTGTGGTTTCAGTTTAAATGTTACCTCTATGATGACGTCTTTCCCTATCTAAAATAAATGTCTCCATTCCTCATCAATACTTGTGGATAATTCCTAAAGATAGAATATTTCATATCATAATCTTATTTTGTAGCACTCCTTACAATTATTGCACCTATCTGTTCTTTGTCCCCACAAGTAAATTGTAAACCCCATAAGGACAGCAATCATATTCATACTGGTCACGGCTGCTTTTCCAGTACGAGCTCAGTCATTTGTACATAGTAAGTATTCAACAGATATTTGTGGATGAAAAACTAAAAATTCCAATTTCAATGTTTCCTTATTAGTTACAGAATTAAGTTAAATATCTTAGATCACCATTACATAACTTCCATTGACTTTGTAAATATACTTCCTCCTTTTTTCCACAATCCACATACTTAACAAAAAACCCTGAGATACTTATTTGTTCCAGTTTTTGTCCTGTAAATTCTTACCTTTGTATCTTTTTGCTCATATAACTTTTTTGATCTGAATAGCCCTTTTCAATCTCTGAAGATTTTAGTCTTATTTATTATTTAAAGTTCTTCCCACATACCACTTTCCCTATGAGGCTTCCATCAACCTTAGTTTGATGCTCTGTAATCTGACGGAATTTTATCTTTACCTATCTAAAACTATCTGGGGTGTCTGGGTGGCTCAGTCGTTAAGTGTCTGCTTTCAGCTCAGGTCATGATTTCAGGGTCCTGGGATCGAGTCCCATATTGGGCTACCTGCTCAGCGGGAAGCCTGCTTCTTCCTCTTCCACTCCCCATGCTTGTGTTACTGCTCTTGCTGTCTCTCTCTCTCTCTCTCTGTCAAATAAATAAATAAAATCTTTAAAAAAATAAAAAAACTATCTGTCTCATCTGAACTATCCCCATGTATATATGTATGTATGTATATAGACACACACTTTTTCTTGTCTGTTAGTGTATAAATACATAAGATGCATGGATTTATCCTTTGGTTCATTGGTTCACTTAGTACTATGTCTTTCATGTGAATAAAAGCACTAAATAAATACTGGATATATATGTTAAAAAAAAGGAAAATTATTTTATAATAGTACCATCCTTTTGCAAACTGCTTTTGACATCAGCATGCATGCTATAAATAATACCTAAAAAGTTAGAACCACTCCCAAACCATAAATTTGCTAAATTCCCATCTATATCTTTTTCTTAAGATTTTATTTATTTATTTGACAGAGAGAGAGCACAAGCAGGGGGGAGCAGCAGAGGGAGAGGGAGAAGCAGGTTCCCTGCTGAGCAGGGATCCCGACGTGGGGCTCAATCCCAGGACCCTGGGATCATGACCTGAGCCGAAGGCAGCCGCTTAGCTAACTGAGCCACCCAAGCACCCCCCCATCTATATCTTTTAAAACATATGAAAATGTTCATAATTGTTAAAGGGAAAGATTGAATGCAGAGATAGGAGGAACAGAAATAGCATGTTTTAGGCTTTTGCCAAGTACTAGAAATTATACTAAGAACTTTATTTACATTGTCTAATTTAAATTTAAGCCTACAATATCTCTATGAAGTAAATGTGATAGTTAATTTTTTGAAACATCCGATTTAGGGAAGAACTAGGAATAATCCACGACAAATATGGAGTCATATTTGCAAAATTAAAATGCCACTGTTGCTAAGAGTTCCACACCAAAGAACAGTTTTCAGTTGAATAAAAAGAAAAGTAGCTGAGGGAATCCACCACAGATTCAAAGAATATTATAAGAATTAAATCCTTAAGAAATATTAAGAAGGTGAAAAAGTGTTCTACCAAAGGGTATTTTGTCAAACTTACATAAAGAGTCAGAATAGATATTAGCAAAGACAGGGAAATTAAAGGACTGTCATTAATTTATAAAGAAGAATGTTAATTAAAACCCAAAAGGGATCTGGGAAAAGTTACTTCCGTTATTTATTTCAAGAAATCTTTTGAACTGCTAATGAGAACATTTGGATTATCTCAGGAATAATTGCTTAGTGTTTATTGTACCAAATTATGAATTTCTAAAGTTAAGGTGAAGGAGAGAGATTAGTCACAGATGAAAGAAAAAAAATAATGTAGCAACACAGAAATAAGAAATCGGTAAATAAAATATAAGTTAAGCTTAGACTTGGGTAAATAGAAAGTAGGATAAAGCGTAGGCACTTAAAAAAATCACGTAGGGTTCAACAATTACAATGGCATCTGGAGACTTGCCCCTTACGGCAAGTTTCGCTTTCCCATTATTACATCTAGGGACTCAGATGCTTGAAGAAAGAGGAGGAGGGAGAAGAGGAAGAAGAAGCCATTATTACCGGGAAGCTGGACTTCCCCGCAGAATTCAGGAAGGTTTTCTTTTTCTTCTTTTTTTTTTTCACGGACTATAAGGCCAAGAAAATGTTAAGAAAGTGCCATAGATGGACCACACTCACCATATTGCCAGTGATCTCCTGCAAAAGGATCTTCGGTTCACAAGGGAAAAGTTTATGCCAACCACAAATCCCGGCCAGTATGACTCTCATGGCTTCAAAACTCATCAGGCACAAAACAGTTATTCCTCCCTCTGATCTCTTTCCACTGCATTCATTTGTTACTGCAAACTGCCAGAACAGAACTCGGCAGAAAGGATAAGAGAGGAACGAATGAGCTTGGGTCACTTCTCATGTCTATGGCATTCTTGGTAGAGGTTGAGGTAGAGAGGAGATGGGGCATCTGTTTCTTCTTGAGTTTTGCTCATTTTCATGTATCCCAGTTGGCACTGTAAGAGTCGGGTAGATGGAAGGGAAGATCCTAGATGAAAGCCAGGGAGATAGCGACAGCTTTCCTGGGACCTGTGGAGGACAACCGGCTGGCTCTGTGCTCAGGAAGAAGTCTCACAGAGCACAGGGGGGTCATAAAACGGGGCCACGAGCCATTCACACACACACACACACACACACACACACACACACACAGTTGACGCACATTGGCCTGAATGGATTTTCCTTCACCTCAGAGTGAATAAATAGATTAAGAATACTTAAATCTGAAATGAAGATAAGAACCGGCTGAAGGAATGAGACATAATGGGGCTATAGGATAATTCTTCTACAAAACAGAAGGAGTTTCTTTCAAAGAAAACTGGCATTTTTCAAGTGTACAAAGAAACATCGGCTCTCTGAAACAGAATTGGAATACAATCAAGAGAGAATGGGATGGGATAAAAAAGACAAAGTAAGGAAATAAAGAAGAGAATGGGCAAGAAAAAGAAAAGTCACAAGGAAATTAAAAATGCAATTGCAGAATTAAAACCATTAATGGCGGAAGGAAAGACAGATTTGGCTTTACAAACATGGAATCAGTATGTGAAGACAACTGAGAGGCTGTGAATAATGTTTAGGAAGAGTGATGCATGAAAGAAGTGAGGAAGTGGAATGATAGGATGGAAATCGGGAAGAATTTTTAAGAATTGTAGGTACACCATTAAAACACATCAGAACAAGTGAAACAGACAAGTGATTAATAAATGGAAGAACATTTCCATGAAAGAGAGGTAATGTTAACCTTTCTGGATTTTGGCTCTGAATGGACCTCTCTGACATGCCACCTTCCTTCAGACCTCTTAAATTCACCTGCATACATATTAATGCAACTTACTATCTAACTGTAGCATCATAGGGTATTTAAGATAGAGAGTATTTCATTCTTTGACCACTCCAAAAATCTCTTCCATAAAAATATTTGCAGTGCTGAGAGTCATTAATCTCTTAGCCTTTTCCTTTCTAGGTCAGACACCAGTAATCCATTTTATTTTTTCTTCAATAACCAGTTTTCTATGGAAATAATCATCTGTGATAGTCTTCTATGGTAGCACAGCATTCTTTTGTAAGATATGGTTACATCAGTTGAATATGGTAGTGTAAAATGTGTGAGAGAAAATAGACTGTGGTAAATACGTTGCTTCTATTTCTTGCATATCAATCTCTTTTAACATTTTGGTATTAACATATTTATATTTCAGGAGTCAAAGAATAAATATCAGCATTGGAATATCCTTATTTGGAGATTTTAAAAAAATTGTTCTAAAATATACATAACATAAAATTTACCTTTTTAACCATTTTAAGTGTACAGTTCAGTAACATTAAGTACATTCATGTTGTGCAACCATCATCACTATCTATCCCCAGAACCTTTTTCATCCTCAAAAACTGAAACTCGATACCAATTAAGCAATTATTCCCCATTGCCCTATTTTCCTAGCCAATGGCAACCACCATTCTACTCTGTCTCTATGGATTTGACTACTCTATGTACCTCATATAAATGGAATTATACACTATTTGTACTCTCTTGACAGGCTTATTTTATAGAACATAACATCTTCAAGTTTCACCCATGTTGTAGCATGTGTCAGAATGTCCCTCCTTTTCAAGGCTGTGTAATATTCCACTGTATGCATAGACCACATTTTATTTTTCATTCATCTGTTGATGCATCCTTGGGTTGCTTTCATATTTTGGCTATTGTGAATAATGCTGCTATGAACATAGGTATCCAAATATCTGTTCAAGTCCCTGCTTTCGATTTTTTTGGAGAGTGGATTTGCTGGATCATTTGGTAATCTATGTTTAATTTTTTGAGGAACCACCATACTGTTTTCCACAGTGGCTGCATTAGCTTACATTCCCACTAGTCGTGCACAAGGGTTCCAGTTTCTCCAGGGTCTTGGCGATCTTCAACACATTTTTTTTCTCTAGATGGAATGATTATGAGTTGAGAAAGACAGGAAGATCTAGGCAACCTTTAAAACCCCACATGTCTTGTCACCTGTGATGCATTGTCTTCAAGAAAGAGCTTAGTGAATAGTTCTCTGCTTGCCCCAAAGAGTTAATAAAACTTTTATCAATATGTGGCTTTCTCTTAGAGAACACATTAAATGCCCAACCGAACTTTTCAATACTCATAGCAATATCTCATTCAATGCATATGCATCCCCAGTTCTGCTATTGATACTATAAAAATGAAGTATCTGGAGGATGGAGAGACTGTTACATTTATTTGGTATTGGTGTGTTCAAATGGAAATAAAAATAGAAGGGTCTTGTCTTAGGTTAATTCCCCTAAAACAGACCCCAACATGGAGATCTGTGTAAAAGTGATTTATTATGAAGTGCTTCCAGGAGAGACCTTTAGGGGAATGGGGGAAGAGGGAAAGAGAAAGGAGGCAAGCCAAGCAAGGGTAGCATGTCTAGGGTGCAATACTGTGGAGCCCTGTTTCTCCTCAGAGTCACTTGGGCTCAGTCCTGCACAGGAACTCTAGAGGTAAGTTGGGTTACACCACAGAGTTGTCCCAGTCAGGGGCAAAAGGGCCAGAGTATTCTGCAGCTATTGCTGAGGTGTGATCAGGCATTTCCAGCTCTCCTGTGCATGTAGGCAAAGTGGGTTCTGGCAGCCTGAGGCAGCCCCCCAACAAAAAGTCATGGCTATTGCCTGTTGGGATTGCAGCCCTACTGGGCATGTTCATGAAAATGGTAGAAGGATCCAAGGGGATACAGCAGAGCACTGTGGCCTCTGCCACAGATGTCAAAAAAAGTATGTATCCTGAGGGTAAGAATAGACAGGGAGGGATGAGGGTCGGGTGCCTTTAATGTCAGCCATTTAATAAAAATAACTTGAAGAAAGAACTTTGTATCAAAACTTTATTTATTAAACAAAAAATGCACCATTGGAATAACATTTCTATAAAAAATGAATATGAGACTGTTCTACAGTGATTACAAAACCCCTTTTCCTCGTGTGGTAGTATACAAGATCGTGTGTAGAAACAGTCATCGTTTTAAACTGTAAGCAAGTATCCTTTCTCATAGAACAAGATTTACACTTAAATATTGCAATCACTAGTCTAATTTGGTTAACAATGCTAGAGTCTTGACAATTTAAAGAAACTCTTTGTAGGCTCAAAATACCTTTTTCTTTTTTTAAAAGGTGTTTTGTAGCAACAAAAAATTTCTTTTTTCCACTAAGGCTAGTTAAAGCTGTAGTATACCCATTTCTACCAAATAAACCTACCACTAGCACACTAACAATTTGAATTGCAAAGCCCTTTGAGAGAATGAGTAGCATTGATCTGCAAAATGCTAGCAGACTATTTTAGATTTGGTGTTATCTTGTCTGAATGACCCTGGAAAGGGAGAAGGTGGTAATGATGAAGCTTTAGCGGAGGCTTTGCCTGGATGCATCCTCATACTCAGCAAATGGACAATTCATTTCCAAAGTGGTCCCTCTGAGATATGGAACACTGCAGCTTTAATAGCCATATCTAGATTCCCAACCAGATCTCCCTTTTTATCATAAATTATCCAAAAAGAAGCCACTCTAAATAATAAATTAAATATTACTTATAAAAAGTACACCCCAGACCCACCCACCCATCCCCCAAACAAGCTGACAATTCACCAAGGTCAGAATTGTCAGGTTTACCCTACAATAATAAAAAACAGCCTTTCTCCTCCTCACCAACTTTCCTTTCTTGCATCTGAAAATAACACTTTCAGCACACAGTGAGATCCCTTGGCCCATGCATCTGTGACATCTTGCAGAGTTTTGCTGTTGCTTTCCAGCCAACAAAAAAATTATAGGATGACACTGTACAAAGGCTCTCTACTGAGAGCAGAAGAAGTCCTTCAGAGAGTGCGGCCAGAAGTCGCCAAGTGAACGTTACCCAGCGGCGGCAATGCAAAGCCCAGAAGTGATATCTATTTGCTGATATGGGCATGGTATTGGTCTCTTATGCAACCTCACTGACCAGGAAATACTCAGGCATTTCTTTTCATTACCTTTTGGAAGCAGGTATTTGGATAGCAAGGTACACTGAGGCATGGGAATGTGTATTTTTCATTGGAATGGAAAATTGCACAAAATAGCTACGATTTTCTAAGTAATGTAATTTAAAACGGGAACCCCGTGGAAAGCTCTTCTGTGCAATATTTAAGTGATTTCTGAAAGTCACTAGAGAAATAGACACCATGAGTAAAATGTTGCTTTGAAAGTAATTTTAAGAAGAGAGAGATGGCAGATGTGAGTATGCCTGCTTCTGAAGCTCTACTAGGTTACGGGCTCTGTATTGTATATATGGTTATGAACAGGCAAGGGAGGCTACTCTGGCCTTCAGGACGGTCTGTGATTGTATGAAGTCAACTAGTTGATTGAGGGAGGGAAAGCAACCTTGTTCCACATCTCTTTGAAAATTCAGAGGATTTTGTTTTCTCTAAACACACCTACAACTAGGAAATTTTTTCTATTTGTCTCTCTCTTATGGACTAGAAATGGAAATTCTAAGACCATAAGAAGTCTGAGTCTGGGATACAATTTCATCTGACATGATAAGGTGATTTCTTTAGAGGGGACATTTTTTGGTTGTTGTTGTTGGAGTGACAGTCCAGCTGCCGTATGAAACCCTCTGTTAAATTGGAGAAGACTTTAGATGTTTCTCTAAACAAAGTCAACAGCCAGATGTATCAAAAGGGTGGATAAGAATGAGCAACCATCTTCAAACACGGACTATGAAAGATTTCCAGAAAAACCTCTACTTAGGGATTCTTTATTGGAAAAGCTGTGAGTGCCAAACTTTAAAATTTCCAAATATTGATGGGAATGACACACTAATGCTGGACCACTCTCCTTTTGTAGCTCCTACTGAGGCAGAGGACCAAACACACACGTCATTTCAAGCAGCCCTTATTTTGAAGAGAAAAATGTTGTATCTAATCCCTTATGGGAAACTTTAATAAATTCACCTCTTAAATCCCTGGCTTGATTTGTTTCTCCTTTTTTTTTTTTTCCAGATTGTTCAATTGAGTGTGCATTTTATAATACCCAAAGGTGAAATTCCATTGTTTACATATTCTAGAAGCTTATAGCATATTCTACAAAGAGGTAGCTAGGACTCTTTTTTTTTTTTTTTTTACTGAATATGAATCACTAAGAAATATTTAACTTTTGGTTAGAGCATCCTCCTGCCTTATGCATTTTGAGCTCTCTACATTTTTGTGAGTTTAACAAATGCAGAAATTTCTAGAGGAAAGACAAATAGCTTTCTCATCGGTATGAAATACAAAAGAAAAATACCAGACTTTTTCAAGAGGATGCTCTTGCCTGACAGTTCAGCCCAATGCAGGGGAGTCCTGAGCATGCCCTGCCGAGTTTTATTTTCTTCTTTTGCAGGGGGAAATGAGTCCTGGTGGCAGAGCTGCTGGCTGGCTGTCAAGCATCGCCCTATGGGAGTCAGAGAGATTTATGAGCTTAAAGAGCTCTGTATGTTATGACCTAGGCTCGGAGCTAGGAACAAAATAGAGGCTATCTTGCAGTCTTCACAGATTGCTTCTTGTCAAGAGATCAGAAGACTGGGAAATTAAAAAGTTACCTGAAAATTTGAGCAGGCAATTATATATATATGTAAACTCTTTGAGAGAGTGGGGAGCAGAGCTTTACAAAAGTTGTGGCAAAGTCATTGCATATTAAAATCATGGGGTAAAGCACAGGAGAGTCTCTTGAGAGAATTTAAATGGATTCTACTATATCTTCAAAGCATGAAGCAAGACTTATTAGCAATACCAGTTACGAAAATAAACCATTGTATTTCTTTAGGAAGGAAGCTTCAAGAGCATGCACCAGAAATGTACCTTTTGCTGAAAACAAATAATGCATATTTTCATGTAGTTTTAAAAATTTTTATTTATTTAGGTCAGGGACTTTGACTAGAGTCATCGAGAATTTTGTGAAGAATGCTATTCTCTTGATTGTCCAGATACAGTCTATATTCAATCTGAAATTTGAGATTTGTAGCCCATTCCAAACAGAGCACTCAGGATGACATTCCTTGGATAACAAATACCATCAGAGAATGTTACTTGTTTATTAGTATTAGAAATGGGGGAGGCATTCTAGGACCTCGAGAGGGTAAAGCTAGCCTAATGAACATTTTCTGAAGTAATGAATTATTTCTGCAAGATTCAACATTATGTTAGGAAATGCCTTGTTCCCGGTCAGTGGAGGGTTGTCTACCTAAGTGTCCAGATTTTGAAGAAGAGTAATCTGCCCCATAGAATAACGTCACATAGCTCTTCAGAAGAACTTCAAGAAAATCTTAGTAAATTGAATAAGCACTCTTGTTGAAGGAACAATTTCACAAATGGACCGGACATTCTAATGAACCATTTGAACAAGCCCTCTCTTTGACATCAGATTTCCTTCCCGACATAAAACTGTAAAAAAATAATCTGAATTATTACTTCTGTTACAGTGCCATTTTGCTCAAAATATTTTATTCAGGGATTCATATATAATTACCCACCTAATAAAAGGAGCTATTAGGTTGTAAAGATCCTATCCCTTCCATGCTCTTTTAAAATTATGACCTACTCAAGCTTGAAATCAAAGAGAGCTGAAAGGAATAATTCAGCTGAAACTCTCTTATTGGGTTTTCAAGTTGCCTAACTGATAAATATGCAAACTAGCTCCCTTTTGGCAATTCAGCTGCATAAACAGGGATTAACTCCAAATGCGGCTGAAAATTCAGAAACTAAAGGGTGCACACAAAATGTTCTTAATTTCACCTAGTTCCAAGCTGTAGATAAACATGGTGTTAGAAGTTTAAAATTCTAGTTCAATGAAGACGCAGCTCTGAAAAGTATCCACTGGATTTATAATGTGTCAGAAGTATCAAGTGACACCTTGCCCTCTGCTCCTCTCTGACTCGGCAGGCATAGTGTAGAAGGTTCCCTTGACAACAGGGCCTGGTGGTCGCCACTGACCAATACTGCCCCCTCTAAGTCAGTGAGGAGCCTGTTGGCAGAAGTGACATCACTCAAGAACAGGTACCGTTTGAAACTGCCTTCCATTTTCTCTCCCTTCCTCAGGGCCTGTTCTCAGGGAGTCTGCCATTTCCACAGAGGGTGACAGGGATGTTGGTCAGGAGGCCAAGCGATGTGTGGAGCTGGCCACCTCGCCCAAGGCTGGCTGCCAAGGAGAACTCAGGGAGGGACAGGATGAAGGGGGGGAGCTCTTCCGGCCCGACTTCTGAGGAAGATGGCCGTGGTGAAGCTTTGAAATGTCATCACAGTGTGATATGGCACAAAAGCCACCCCAATTGAAAAGTGTCCTATAACAAGCTTAAGCACGTAATTACCGTGTGTTTGAGAAGACTGCATATTGTATCCTCTTTCAGGAAACAGACTGCTGCTGGTGGGATGCCCCTAGTTGCAGATTTTTACTTCCCTGTTCTCCAGACATAAATATTAACCAAGGGTGGATTTACAAATATTTGCTGAAATGGGTGAATTTTACCGCCACTGGCTAATATCCACCACCTGTGCAAGATGAATGTCTGAGTTATAAAACATAAGCATTCGCTGCCTTTTGTTTACTTATTTACTCTTTGTGCTGTCAAGAAAACATCCAATCCTTTGGTGCTATGTGGCAAGAGAATTTCCATGGGTGCTCTGTACTTTGAAGTTGAAAACAAAATAATGAGCTTGCACTGATTTGCCATGGCATGGTACAGGCTTGGATAATGCACTTGCATTTTGTAAGACTAGACCTACACAGAAAGGAAATGACAGGCCTCAGTGAAGGAAAACCCAAGCCTTAGTTAGGACAGTGTGGTCACTGCAGTGGCAAAGACCCAGGACTCGGCTAGCAGCTTCAGCCTAGACATTGCAGTGAGGATGGATCTTTGCTTTTGCTTAGGGACCCCATGGTCACCATTGTGAATTTCCTGATACCTATGAAAGAAGGGACGCTTTTTCCCTCTGAAATGCTTCAGGATCTTCCATAACTGAGTGGTCCTGATGGTTGATCTGTACACTGGTTAAGAGTTCTTGGACACAGGTGTGCTGCTTATGGGTAATTGGTATGCTGCAAAGTTCCCAGAAAAATACACCTCATCAATTGGGTGAGACGTGTTAAAAGGCCGAGCCTGTGATTGCATTAAGTTGCTTCATTAGCCCTTCCAAGCTTGCCATCTGCTCACTCAAATCATCCTGTTCATACACCTGCAGAAAGAACGAGAACAAAGAGTTAGGACAGGTGAAGGGGCACCTAGGTGGCTCAGTCGTTAAGTGTCTGCTTTTGGCTTGGTTCATGATCCCAGAGTCCTGGGATCAAGCCCCGTGTCGGGCTCCCTGCTCTGCGGGAAGCCTGCTTCTCCCTCTCCCACTCCCCCGGCTTGTGTTCCTGCTCTCGCTATCTCTCTCACTGTCAAATAAATAAATAAAATCTTTTTTTTTTAAAGGACAGGCGAATATCGATACCTCCTTTTATGAAGGCAGTGGCCACATCTAGTTGGTTTACTTTGTATTATCAAGCATGACACAGTGGCCCACAGCCATAGCAAGAGGCTGTGCTCAGAATATAATCACTGAATGAAGATGCTGGTAATAAAAGAGGTAGTGATGAGAGGAATGACTGCATCGTGTTTCACTAACTTCATCCCTGTGTTGAGGAAAAAGCTTTAGAGTAAAAAAAAAAAATCTCATTTCACATCAAGTTCTACCACCATAGAACTGTATGGTCTCGGATAAGTTAGTAAGCCTCTCTGATCCAAAGCTTTTCTCAGCTATAAAATGATGATGGTCATCTATTTCATAGGCTATTCTGAGCACCTTGTGGCCTGTTTAGTGACTATCACAGTGACCAGCACATGGTGCATATTCAGTATGTTACTCCTTTTTCCTTTCCGTAGGTCACCCAGCAGGATCTGAACAGAATGTCTATCACCATGTTCCTTTTTTTCATAACACAACGAATGTACATTTTTTTTTGATGCTGATTGTATTTATTTGTCACTCATAGAAAATCTCATTTTTGACTGGACTCAGAGGTAGAAGCTCTCAGAGATGACAGCCTCCGTCTCTTGGCAATCTGTTCCTGGCGTTTTTCTTTGGCCTCCTTCATTCTCTTGGCCAAAAGTTTAGCATATTCTGCAGCCTCTTCCTTATTTTTCTTAGTGCGCTGCTTCTTCAAAGCAATACGCTGCCGTTTGTGCTGGAGGACTCGTGGACTAACAAGACGCTGAATCTTAGGCGCTTTGGTTCTAGGTTTCTTCCCTTCTTTGTTTAGGGGCTTTCTCACAACATACTGGCGGACATCAGCTTCTTTAGAGAGATTGAAAAGTTTGCGGATTCTGCTGGCTCTTTTGGGCCCCAGGCGACGAGGCACAGTAGTATCAGTGAGTCCAGGAATATCCTTCTCCCCTTTTTTACAATGACCAAGTTGAGAACACTGAGATTGGCATCCACAATGCAACCCGAACAGATTTGCGCTTTCTCTCTCCAGTCTGCCTTGGTCTATAGCAGGAATGCCCCTTACTCAGCAGCAGGCGGACACGGCCATGGGTCTAGACACCCTGCTTCATGGGGAAGCCTTGTTTGTCATTGCCACCACTGATTCGGACCACATAACCCTTCCATTCTTCACCCAGAGCATCAGCAGCAACTTCTGTGGCCAAATGCTTCTCATAAAAGGTACGAAGTTTGCGTTCATCGTCCACTTCAATGAGTTTCTGGCAGCCAGTAGCTGGGAAAGAGATGTTCAGCTTCATCCTGAAGCAGCCTACCGTCTCCAAGGCGCCACGAAAAGGAGACGTATGTACATTTTTGTGTGGGAGTTTGATGGACTTTGCCTTGGCCAGTGAAAGGTCTGAGGATTATGACTTTAGTTTGTATGTGAAAACAAAATTCTCACCCCAAACCAGAGTTGCCTGTATGCACAGTTGTATAGGCAATATTCTAGCACATTTGATTGGTGGGTACAATGAAGAGCTTGAACTGAGGAAGTCTTGGAAGTCTTAGTGAACGTACTCTCTAGAACTCTTACTGGGGGTCACGGGAATCAGGTCATTAGTAATACTGGATCATTAGTTATCACAGAACAGATACCCCCCATTGCTGGCCTCAGGAATTCTGATGCAGTTAAGTATAAGATGGTTACAATCTCTCTCTCTCTCTTTAAAGCTTCCCAAGTAATTTTGATGGCTAGCCAGTGGAGGGAATAAGGCTGTGGTACTGATTGGAATCCCAGGTCTTTCATATACTTGCTCATTTTGAGTCTGTCCTCTTATGTGTCGAATGGGAATAACAAGCTTGCCTCACTGGGTAGCTGGGAGGATTCAATAAGTCAGTCTTGGTGGGTATTACCTACTCAATAAATGTTAGTTTTTCTTTTCTTTTCCAACATACCCTTTATTTTGAATAATACAGACCTGTCCTGCTTGATTATTCTTGGCTATCAATTTGATTAAGTTATTGAAACAATGAGGCCTGAGTCATGATTTCTAGCTCTGTGTAGGATGGAAAGTGTTACTCACTACCCGGTCAGAATGGGTATCTAATCCTGCCAAATAAATACCGTTGATCCCAAGAGCACACCACTAGAGATTATATGGGGGATGGGCACTAACTCACTCTAGCCACTAAGGAAACAGCTCGGAATGCATGATATTAAATATGTTGAAAATGGTACCTTCTTATAGAAATCTCAGCATACCAATGAACGGTCATATACCACATAATCTCCAGAGCTTAATGGGGATTGAAAAGTAGCCATTTTTGCTCAAAAGACTGGTCTACATATAAAGGGAGAGGTTGAAGGGAGGTGATCAGTTGGTAACTCATTTCTTAACTGTTGTTTGGGTTTTCTTTTTTTTGAATTGTCTAGCTATCATTGTCCAACGCAGCAACCACTAGCAATATGTAACAACTGGATTTCTGAAATGTGACTAGTCTGAATTGAAATGTGTGTGTGTATATATATATATATATATATATATATATAAAATACACACCAGATTCTGAACACTTGGTACAAAAATGTAAAATATCTTTTTGACAAATTTTTTGTATTTATAGCATGTTGAAATGATAACATTTTGGAAATACTGGGTTAGATGAAAGACAGTATTAAAATTAATCTCATTTATTTTCACATCTTTTAATGTGGCTTCTAGGAAATTTAAAATTACACATGTAGTTCACATTATACTTCTGTAGGGCAGTGTTGATCTAGTTTATTTGCCCTGTTTCTGTGTATCCTTTAATGTATAATCTTACTGCTTTTAATAGTATAGCTTTGACTGTCACTCTTTAGAATCAACCTTAAATACAAATATGGGCCACCTGACATAATTCCTTATGAGATGAGATATATTACATAAATTTAGGAATTTGACCTGACTTGAGGTACACCCAACAGCCCCGAGACTAAACGAATATTGCACTATAAATTTGAACCTTTTTAAAGTATACGAAATGTATATTAATCATATAACAGACTTCTGCCAAACATTCACACACATACACATAGCCAGATTCCTTGGTTTCCATGTTGTTAAAATACCTTATGGTTTGCAGTACCAAAAACGATAAAGTCAAGAAAAAAATTTATTGTTCATTCAAATGAGATGATTCTAACTTGTTTTTCTCATCTTTTTTTTCTCCCCTTCCACTGTGACTTTTCAAGATATATGATATGATAGTTCTTTGTTCTCGTTTTAAATGCTTTCTCTTGAAATATATTCAGAAACACTCCAGAGTTTTGTAAATCTCTGCCTTTAGGCAACATCTTTTCTTTTTTTTTTTTTTTAAAGATTTTATTTATTTATTTGAGAGAGAGAGAGAGAGAGAGAGAAACAGCATGAGAGGGGAGAAGGTCAGAGGGAGAAGCAGGCTCCCCGCTGAGCCGGGAGCCCGATGCGGGACTCGATCCCGGGACTCCGGGATCATGACCCGAGCCGAAGGCAGTCGCTTAACCAACTGAGCCACCCAGGCGCCCCTAGGCAACATCTTTTCAAATCTCTCTTATAATGCATTTTTGGGAGAACTCTTAAACTCTCTTTTGCTCTCTCAAAATTTAGATTTTTTTGGTCTCCATTTATTTTCTTTCTGAGTTTTCTAATTTGATCACATTTTAGCTTCTTCCTCTAGTTAGCAAACGTTTTCTCTCAAATAACTAAATTTTCTCCTCTTATTTTCTAATTATGTCAGTTCCTTCTCTTTTTTCTTCTTAAACGCCTTCCTTCATTTTTTCATTTTGTATTTTTTTCTTCTCAATTCTATATTTCTAGGCTACTGTGTGATTTTAGAAGTGACGTGTCTGATAACTTCAGAAAAGTTTTCAGAGTATAGTTTTTGTTACTATTTTGTTGTTGTTGTTTTAAAGAATCATCATATATGTAGTCAAATGCCAAGGTATGTCAACCCTTTGCAAGGAAATACATATATACACCTATATGTGTATGTATGTATGTAAAGTCACACATTCTTTAAATCTGCTTGATTTTTAAGATTGCTTTTTAAGTATAGCAATGGTCACTGCTTCACCTGACACAGCATAAATTTCAAGGATAGCCTTACATTGGCTGGATCCTCTGTTGCTTTGTGGCTCTCCTCGGATACTTCAGGGGCCGTTGGCACAGATACAGGAAGCAAAGGAGATCTTGCCTTTCCAGCCAACCCAAGAGAGGCTGTTTTAACATGAGTCTTGGGAAGAGTAGGCCCTGAAATAGAAAACACAGAGTGATGAAAGTAATGTATAAAACATTCTGGGGAGCAATCTCTCAAGCGTGGAAGCCAACTCCAGTGGGTTGCCATTGATTTTAGATTATTGTTCATTCTGTAGTATAGAGATGAATTATGACACAATGAATGGGCTCATTTTATTTCTATTGAATGGAAGACAAATTCTGATTAGACCTCTCCAGACGAAGCTCCACCAGTCATATGTAATTTCAAGTGGATTCCAAATCATGCTGTGAAAGGTTGCCTGGGAGCTCCAGACTGTTCATCATACCCTACAGAGTGTCAGTGGAACTCATTTGGTGCCAGTCCCAGCTTTGGGCCAGAAAGCCCTGTGCTAGCTTGCCTAAGCAAAGCCTCAGTTGTTTAACAGCATCAAGGAATATTTGTACAGTTAAAAGAGATGGTCACTCTTGACCTATAAATGACTATTAGTTGTTATAGTAAAAGAAAGTCCTACTGGCTAAACTCATAGAATCTCATTATTAATTCTCTTTTGGGAAAGAAAAAAGATATTATTCTGTCCTGATCAGTATAGCTTCTCTCAATAAAACAAAATCATTTGTGAGAATTGCTGAGTTTCTACAAGATGACATTTCTGTCTGTTATAATGGCTACCTTTTGTTTTTGGATCTGAAATTTGCCTTATAAATCCTGCTTAGCTTATAGCAGTAATTAATATAATTTGTCCTTATAGCCTAAAATAAAGGTTTTATGAAGGCTTATTGAATTGGCTAGTATACCTCACATACCTAAGGACTTTGTCATTCTGAGCTTTGTAACCAAAACCTCAACACAGAGGGTATTGAATTAAACCACAGAAAGAAGTTTGCTTGAGTTCTTTTGTATCATCAACAATGAGTTCTAATGATCCCAATGGTCTGTTAATATGTATTTTGGGGAAACTGTTTTGTTCTGATCATACTTTGGTAAATATAATTCCAGTTAATAAAACTCAGAGGTTATTTTACAATTAAAGAAATTGTGGGCATTTGTTTATTGGGAAAAATAAGGAGAACAGTCTAAGAGGCCAGCAATTAGGTATATGCTACCCAAAATAATGATAAATCATAATATAGCACCTTTTCTCATACCTTCATATTTACATGGCCTAGCATGAATTCCTTCATACTTATATTCTTTCACTCTTAAACTTCAGGGATCAAAAGTTTGCAGTTGGAGTGACTTATCACTAGAGGGTGATCTTAAGTTTTTGGTAGCTCAGATGAAAAGAAATATAGAAACAGGAGGAATGTGAATCATTTTCTTTAAGAGAGGAAATAATATTTACTGAGTGTCTACTAAGCTCCAGACCTATGGTAAGCACTTTAAGTCATTTTAGGCCAAAAAACATAGTGGGGAAGAATTTGGGATTTATCAGTCCAGTCTAAATCCAGATCCTGGAAAGCTCAACTATGCACTAGCCATGTAATCCCTTGGTCAACTGATTTAACATCTGTTAGCCTGTTTCTTCTTCTGTAAAATGGGAATGATAATTTGGGAGGGATTAAATAAGATTATGTAATTAAAGGGGCTGATCCCTATAACTTGTTCAAAGAGGGCAACCTATTACGAATATTTAATTGTCAAAACAATATGTGAATTTTTAGTTCACATATGAGGATGTTAAAGTGGAGAGAAGAAACAAAGTAACTTACCCAAGCTCACACATTTAGGAAAGGGCAGGTAGGTTTGTACCAAGATCTATCTAACTCCACTGAGCAAATTAAGGGTTTATCATTAATAGGTTGATCTAGCCCATCCAATTGAAGTTAGCTTTTTGAAGAAGCAATGTAGAAGACCATGAGATCTAGTTCAAAGACTATAAGTAACTTCAGGGTAGAAACTACTTATTATATTGTTTTGTGTTTTCTCATGGTTGAATTGAGTTTTAACATAAAGGGGGAAACAACATTCTAATAAACTCCAGCATCGATTTAAACTACTTTTATTACTATGCTATTTAAATATATACAAGCAGAACACGTGGCAGAGCTTTTATAAACTTGTAATTCTTATACTAAGCTATAAAACCAAAACACATTTAAAATTAAATAGCAAAGTCCTAGAAAAATAGCACTATTTCAATTAACATCATTAATTTAATATGATGAACGAGTTGGTTTGGCTAAAACAAAACAGCCATATAAATGTGGTACTGACTGCTATGGCACAAATCATTTTGGGTTGGTCTTATATGCTCAGTTTAAGACTACCAATTTCCTCTGGTTGAATAACAGGAAAACCTTCTTTCTTCTGGAGAATGTAATGCTAGCTGGTCTCCACTGGATGTGAACAAACTCTTTGTATATTAAGTCTCCCTCTGTCATTTTCTCTTTAGCTTCTGACTATAAACGCAATGTTTCTGGAGCTAACTTAGTTCTAAGCTCAAATACAAAGGCAGAACTAAAACCCCTGGCAAAGTGGTGCTATAAAATGGCTCTCCAGAGGCTCCAATATGCGTAGTTCACATTAATATTGTAGGTGATTACTTAAGTGAAAGCACAAAGTTTAAAGAGGAATTTTATTGAGGACTGGTGAACCTTGAGAATCGATCTAGTGAACCCCTACTTTGAGTCACATTTCCTGAATTATGCTTATCTTCCCTTCTAAAATGTTCACCATATTCTGCTTAAACCTGAGTTTAGCTTTATTGCCATAGAAAGCTGCTTCTCTTAGAACGTTCCATGAGCCACCTCTTCCTTCCCTATATTTAATAGAGTAGGTGCATTTTAAAAACTAACACAGATTTCTGGACATATCTTTTATCTATTTATTTTTGCTACGATTTTGACTTGGGTGTTCTTGATTATGAAATCTATTTTATATTTTAAATTTTTTTAGCTTTGAAATTTTTATTATACATATATATGTATATTTAAAGATTTATGTATTTATTTTAGAGACAGAGAGCACGAGAGGGAGGAGCAGAGGGAGAGGTAGAGAGAATCTCAAGCAGACTCTGCCCTGAGCTCAGAACCCAACAGGGGCTCCTTCTCATGACCTTGAGATCATGACCTGAGCCAGAACCACAAGTTAGACACTCAACCGACTGTGCCACCCAGGCTCCCCCTTGGTTTAAGATTTTTAATAAACTAAACTATGTTTGAAAAATTTAACTCTTAAACACATGCAGTGAATATCTAACGCATATTGTGAATCAATTCACTTTAACATAGATATCTACAGAGAATGACACAAGAAGAAGTCAATGACAAAGGCAGGGCTTATTATGTAGGAAATTCAAACAAGCTGGGCCTATTTTATACCAGGAAACACACAAAAATAAAGATTATTTTAGAATTTATTAAGCTGTTCTGTAAAATTCCATAATGTTTATTTGACTACCTTTTTGTGTGGTTTTGCATGTGGAAAAATTACAGTTCCCACTATAAAAGTATATTTTAATGGTGTATTTTCTGTCCTGGAGCTTAAACACTTGGGCAGATCCACAGTGCATTATATTGTATCTAAAATACTTATAGTATTACAATATGATGCAAGTAGGCCTAGAGAGTACCATAACTCAGACCTATTAGAAAGAAGGTCATTATAATTGATTTTCTCTAGTGTCCAGGCAACAGTTATACATTCTGGAACCTACTGAGTGTTGAACAATATATAAGACGCTGCATTTTACAAGAGAAACTAAAGACAGTGTCTTGGCTTCAAAGACCACACAGAGTGTTTAAACCTCAAGTAGCTGCCTTTTCTCAAGTAATATTCACAAATTTCAAAGAAATTCAGAATGCTGTCCCCTCAAGGGCTCTTGGAGTTCATCTAGTGACCTTCCCTTTATGTTGCTGAACAGAACACCAAGATCCCTGGAGATCAAAGGATCAAGGTCAAATTAATTTCAATAAAATTCCAGGATAGGCGAAGAATTTGAACAGTTTTTAGAGTTCATTATTAGCAGGGTTTGTCTGATGTACTTTATGGCCTTAAATATTTTTCTTTCCCTTTGCTGGATGGGGAACTAAGAAAAGACTATGAGGGACATTTCCCGGGAGAGATTTACCAATAGCCAAAAAGATAACGTTGGTCTCAAAACTGTCCTTTAGTAAAGGGGAGCAGATGTTGTAAAACAAAGACTTCTATGAAAACGTGCTGTATTCAAAAGCTGATGCCCATTCTCTTGGGTGGGCACTAACTCTGCTCCTATGCTATGTTTGTGTTTTGGTAGATTCAGCATTTTCTCCTCTGAACCGCCAATGTTTCAAGCCTGGACACTGGTGAACAATGGGTCCTTACAGGCTCCCCGTGCTGAGCTTCTCTCCTTACTTATGTACTTGTAGTTCTCCTTGTGTTAGTGGCTCCCGTCTGGATTTTCTAATCTGCATCCCTACCCTTCCACAGGACCGCGAGACATGCCTTTAATCCTTCACCTTGTGCTAGACAACTTACCAGTGGCTTGCCCCAATGGTTAAATTCCGAATCCATTTTCTTTCTCTTTTTTTAATTTTATTATGTTAATCACCATACATTACGTCATTAGTTTTTGATGTAGTGTTCCATGATTCATTGCTGAATCCATTTTCAACACCATTCAAACCAAGGAAACATCTTTTTATACAATCTGCAGTCTCATGGCATGAGCTCTGCTCAAGTGAGAAGACAGGGTAGTTATCCAGCATTCATATTAGAACGTGGCGGCTGGGAGCTCAGTCTGGTCTGAAGAGGACACTGGGAACCATCGTGCTGCCCCCCACCCACTGATGAATTGGGATTGTTGGAGCACCACTCATTTTGAGTCCGTTCCCTCATATTGAACCTTCCTAGATTTCAGTAACAGGGTGCTGGTGGTGGGGTCATTGCCACATTTCCTCTGCTGCTATTTGGCCTTTTCTACACTCTCCTCAGAAGCCAGTTTAAAAGCCAACTTTGTTCTTGCAGTCCTGTGCCCCCTGTTCTCTGTGTACTCATTCCTCTTCATGGGCCGCCGTAAGGCATGGTGGCCTTTGTCGTGCCCAGTGGTGTTTGTGACACACTGAAAGAGAACCACAATCTTACCTTCCCAAAGAACTAATGGAAACAGTAAGAATTAGAAAAAGCATTTACACCAGGGTATTAAACTTCTGTTCTTCAATGTTGAGCAACGATAGAGTTTTTGAGAGTTTTTCCTATTCTTTGTAGATCTAGGGAGTAACCAACAGAGAAATCTTCATATTTATTTCTTTGCTTTGGAGAACTGAACTTATGTTGATAATTGGTCTAAACACAAAAAAGAATTTCAATGAAACTTCTACGAGTTTTATCAGAGCAATATATGAAAGCAAAAGCAAATGAAAGACAAAAGTTAAATGAATTGTTTTCATGGCTCTCAGCCGCTAATTTAATATAATCTTAACCTGTCGGTCAAGATCCTCTGTGATCACTCCTAAACATGAAGAATGACTTTCGGATGTGAACAAGAATACCTGTGTAAGCTGAGGGCGGCAGCAAGTGATAAGAGGGTTGGCACTGCGTCTCTGAAAAATTCTCTTTCTGCAGATAGGCCTTTGAGAGATGAGGGTTTCCCAATTCTGAAGACCAAGCTGATCTTCATGAGAAAAGGTTTCCGACTTCCTGTATTATTTACTTTTTTTCCCATGATAGTAAAGTATGTATGATCTACGCAATAAATTCCAAGCACAGAATGTGTGTTAAAATAAACATCTAAATATTGAGGAAGAGTCCTAACCTGGGACTTCAGAGACCGAGTCATATAGTTTTGTAACTTTGGCTCAACAGCCTACTTTCTTTGGGTCTCGATTTCTTTAGAGCTATAAAGGTCAAACCATTTAATCTTTAAGCTATTAACTATAACATTATACAAGGAAGGAGAATACAGCTACTCTACCTATACCGAACTTTACATTTGGATTTCTTTGCTCTCCTTAAGATTCAGGAAGCACTAGTTAATCCATGGTAAAAAAAAATGAAAGAAATCTCCAGCAAGTAAACCCTTAAAATTCAGTTATAGTAATTTATGAGTTAAACTGTACTTTCTAGAAAAAAAAGTTCTATCATTTTCTCTTAAAGTTATTAATGAAAAGCATAACAATTATGGTTGTTTTGCTTTTTTATTTCAAACTAATAATGGACAGTTCGACTAAAAATAGGCAGTGTTAAATTACAGTGAGTTTACATTATCCATGATTAATTGAAAAATTTAAATTTACAAATGCTCCATCTGAAACCACTATAGATTTGCCCCTACCCAGGGTGCATGTTGAAGAAGTGTTTCAGGCGACCCTTAGGTAGAACACATGATGTTCCATATGCTAAATAAATGGGTCTACGCCGATATACAACTAATTAAGTGAGCACTGCTTTGGTTTTAATGTTACTCTCCTCAGCAGGACCCACTGAGGGGATAAAATACAAATGAAGCTGAAGATCTGAGATGGCCCAGCCATGTGCATCAGGTGTAGATAAGCAGCCTCAGCAGGAATTTACTGTTTTAAGCTTTATTTTCACAGTACAGTTATTAAACATTTCATTTGCTCATTAGGTACATAATGTATGACTGCCAGGTGCAAACTCCTGCTAGCATCTCTCTGCAGAGGGTTCTCCCAAGTAAAATGACTCTTGGTGAGAAATGCTGGAATAGGCTGCAGCAGGAATGTAGTGAACAGTGTCCCGTGGGTCAAATCAGAGGCCAGTGGGTAGCATGACTTTGATTTCAATATTAATTTTCCCATCCTTGCCTACTTTTTCCTATTTCCTGTCTCATTTCCCACTTCATCACCCTCAAGAATATAGATAAAATGAGTAGTTGGGAAGAGGCTTGGGTTCACATCTCTACTTGGTCTCTGACCCATTCTGACAAATGAAATGTCCTCTCTCGGTCTCGTTTCTATGTGAACCATAATATCACTCTAACCCGTATTTACTATTAAATAACAACTCTGTACAGACTCAGGATGGCTGGGGTGAAATGGAAGTATATACTTGTACACACCTCTCACACACAAGGAGCTTTTGAGGCTCTGGAAGAGATAAGAAACACGTACATGGGAAATGTGTAATATTCTCTACCTTTTCATGTTGACAATATATTGAACAAAAAGCGAGTGGCTGTATTTACTTAGATACAACCGCCTCCAGCATTCCTCATGTATGATTGAATTTCAAGTATGTAAGCTTTGGCATCAGTCTTAAAGCACTTAGTCTACAATGTGTGTCCTATTTTAAAGGTGAGGAACATACCTCAGTGTCCCTTCTGGGGACAGAAGCTTTGTGTTCTTTTCCTAACCTTCCCACCTCTCTTCAAAAATAAGGGAAACACTGAGGATATGCTTGAGGTGACCAACTGGGTTGAAGACATGAGGTTAACATTGTCCCAGATGGCTTTGAATCCAGAAAAATCCTGTATACAGGGGAAGTGTTTAGTTGCATTTATAATGGGTAAAGGAGAGCCTTACCGAGGGATTTAAAGGGAGCTAAGTTGATAAATAGTCATTCTATAATGTTTATGTTGGGAAATAATGACTAAGAAAAGGAGGGACAAGAAGTCCTCAAGGACAAAAACATTGTCTAATGTGTCTTATTGTCCTTAGGACCTATGTCAGTGTCTAATTCATACAGGGTAGAGCTGACATCATACTTTGTAGAATTTGTTCTTGGAAACAAGACAACAACAAGAGGAGAGACTCTGCACTCATAATTCTGCTTGTTTCTGCTGCTTCTTGATTTAGATACATTCTGGAATAAGAAAGGTTTCAGGAAAATCATCAAAGATCTTGAGAAATGAATTCACCAGAACAGTTCGAGGTCTCCCCTCTTCTTTGGATGCTTTTCTGAGGTTCCTGGACCATGTATTAACAAAATAAAAAGTACAAAATCAAAACTAAACACCCGTGTTGTTTATTGGCAGGCTCCCACAGCTCAAGTTAATAGGTCCATGGTGACTTCCTATGCCCTTCTGCATATAATGTCAAAGTCAAGAGGCCTCTCAGTTAATTTTGTGGATATTCCAGATCATTTTCGGATAGTTTGTTATTAAAGGGAAATTTGTGTCCTCCTCCCAAGCTGATTATTTTTTTTCTAACTTTTTCTACTCTATTTGCAACAAGAAGCAACAGGTTTGAGCTCTTTATTTACATCAGTTCATCGATTCAGATGTTTTGTGCTCACAGGAAGAACATTGTCAATTCTGTTTTCTACTGAAATGAGGCTTAAAAACCCTTGTATTATCTCAGTTTTGCTGATATGCTAGTGATCAAACTTCAGAAGAACTACATTCTGGATTCATAAAGACAAGTGACACTGCATAAAGTTTCCATATCATTGTATGAAAACCTTAGAACAATGCAGAAACAATGCAGAAATCCAGACATCAGTCTCACATAACTTTTGTAATTATGTACTCCATGCAGAATATCATCATTCCCAAATTCATCCACATTAGTATGCAATAGATTGCATTCATGGTATATTTCACCTGATGTATAAATATAATGATATTTACTTTCCAAAAATCAATTATTTTGTCAATATTGGAAATAGCTCCTTTTATAAAGACAATTAGCCACAGAAGATTCTGTTTTTATGATATAATCTTGGTTATTCAGACCCAGATTTCATAATATCCTGATATACTTGATTTTTAAAATCTGGTTTTGTTTTTTAGTAGCAGTCATCAAATCTCTCTTTGTCTCTGTCTCTCTCTTTCTTTGTCTCTCTCCCTCTGTCTCTTCCACATACACACACCCACACCCACACCCACAAATGGATATTAAGACACTATGGCCAGAAATATAACATTCAGATTACATTTTGGGGTTAGTACACTATCATATTAACCCAATCTCTTCTAACTTTTACAAGTATACCTTTCAGACTGACCAAAACACAACATGAATAGTATTCATGGCACAAGAACATTTTAAAAACTCCGAGTAACTTACTTAGTCAACGAGGTGATCATGTAAGTCAATGATCATATAATTTAAAAATATTTTTAACTGTAAGTTAAACACCATCACCACTTCCACCCCAAAGAGCATGTGTGCCATTGAAGAAATCTACTTAAGTAAGCATTTCCATTTTGTCCATGGAGAAGCCAACTTCTTTTCTGTATTTTGCTGCCACACTTTTAGGGGTTGTCTACACTTGCATATTACCTATTTATTTATTCACCACGGCTCTCTCAGACACCTGGCTTTTGACCTCACCAATCTATAGAAATGTCAGATATAAAGGTCATAAATACTATCATAATTTTTCAGCCTAATGGAGATCTGCCTTATAAGTCTCTCTATAGGATCTGTTAGCATTATGTTTTCTCAGTTCTAAGCTTCACAGCAATATTCCTGAAACTGGAATGCTTCTTACAATTGATTCTGTATAGTTATTATAGTTTTTATTTTTTCCCTTTAAATTATTCAACTAAATCAATGGAATACTCCAAGGCAATAGCATCTTTATATAATTGCTGAGGTATTTAGGGGTAAAGTGAATGATGTCTGCAATATCCTTTGAAATGCATCAAAAATTAAGGTGGATGGATAGATGAATATATATGAGCCAAAAATATAGAATCTAGGTGGTGGGTATAGGGAAGTTCACTGTACAATTTTTCTGAGCATTTAATATTTTTATAATAAAATATTGGAAGGAAAAAATGATGGCAACTTTGAATCAAGGAACTAGTGTGTTTAAAACTGCCTTTTCCTTGAAATGTTCTCCCTTCTTGGCTTCTGAAAAATTATATCATTGTTCTCCTACCTCTAGTACCTCTTTCTTTACTCCCTCGTAAAATGTAGACTTACCTTAAATTTCATTTTTCAAATGTCTTTCTTTTCCTTCAAATTCTTTCTCTGGGTGTTGTCATTTATCTACTAATGTTGTACATTATCTACCGTGTGCTAAAGCTCTCACTTCTCTGAAAATGATTCTCTAATCCACTCGTCAGTTGTGACTCCCTCTTGAATTCCTCCTAGTTCCCTACACTCACTATCTCGCTCCACTGAGATGCCCCTGCCCCTTTGGGCTCAACAAACTCCACTGTCTCCGATTCTGCCTTCCCTCTCATGGAGTAGAGGGAAGCTCACTTCCCTCTTTCCATTTGTTTACAACTGTGTTCCTCACGACACAGGATTCAAGGAACTGAGTCACCTTGGACCTCACTTTCTCTCTCATTCTTCATAGCCAATTATTCACTCAATTGCCTGTTTCTTCTTTTGGAAGATAAGTGCTGCAGCTGTCTCTTCTATCAGTTCTCACTTTCATCAATCTACATTACACACTTTCCATCTTCATCTCAGTTTGTGATTTGATTCTCCTAAGTCACTACCCTGCCTTTTCCCAGCTTCTTATCTCATGAAGACTCTAGGAATCGTTCTCTCTAGCAAAAGAGCATCACCTACCATCCTCGGCGTTTTCCTCACTCTGGCCCTTCCTGGTACGCGTCTGGATTGTTTGCCATCACGCCGAACTAGCCAGCCGTACATCCTGTCCCTGCACTTTAGGAACTGTGACCTTGGAGATGTTATTTGATTCTCCTATACTCTGGGTCCATTGCATATAAAACGACATGGTCTACTTTGCAGAGATGGTGTGGGATTTACGGACAAGACACGCGCAGAATAGCGTTCTTCATAGTCCTTAGTTTATAGCTATCATAGGATTGCCAACTGATAAACATTTTTTATTATAAAATAATGTCTATTTTACCCTGAGCTATCCAGAAATGCAATTTCCTGAGACTATTCCCCAAAGATACTAGTTAATTGAGATTTTATTCTTTATTTGCAGTGGAACAAAATGTCAATGAAAAATTCTGACTAATCCTTGTCATGCTGGGCCAGAAAGATCTCTTCAAGTCCATATGTGGGAAATTATTTATAAGGAAAATATGTTGTTATGCAATGTTCCGTAACTTTTCAATATTTGGCATGTTCTGCAGCATGAAGTTTCTGAATATTTCATATCTATAATAAGATGATTGGAAGCTAGTTCTGAAAAATAGGCTATTGGATATCTTGTACTGGCCTAAGAAGCCCACAGTATCTCTGGGTTTTTGACATTTATATAAATATTTATTTTAGTCTTCCAATGAGAAATAAAACTTTCTCTAGTTGGATGTGTTGGGTCAATTCAAGTATGAAAAATATGTAATCGATACATATTTGGAAAGGAAAACAAAAAAAATGACAAAATAAAAGCTAATGCAAATGTAAATAATACACGGAGAAAACAAATAAAACAAAGTCCATTTTCTTTTTCCTTTTCCTTCTGTGAATGTATCTGGAGTTTTATGTCATGGAATAGTATTAGAATATCTAGAAAAAATAATCTCTCTCTCTTTCTCTCTCTCTCTGTCTCTCTCTCTCTCTCTATATATATATATACAGATATATATATATATTTACATATTAAGGGAGATGCTAAAATATAAGTGGAATGTTTATTATTTGTGACATTACTAATTACATAGTCATTGGCCCTTTATGTACATGATTATATAGTTGTTCAGAAAAGCAGACTTTGGTTTGAGAAAATCTTAGGTTCAAATCTTGGCCCTGACATTTCGATATGATATAACTGAATGAATTATTTTATCTTCTCTGATCCCAAGGTTCCTCATGAGTCATTACTTTCCTCTTTGTGTTTCTGTGAACATTATATAAGATAGCAAATTCACGGTTAAATGCTTGTGAACAGCAATTGTCAATAACAAAATCTGCAAACAGATCACCATGGTTAGAATCAGTTCATTTTTTTCTTGAGTATCTACTGGGACCCAGCATATATTAGGTTTTATTGTGATATTAAAGAATATTGAAAATTGGTGTCTATTATGATATTAAATGTTGGCTTGGGACGATAAGCCACGGAAGTGTGAAATATTTCATTAGAGTCATACTATATGTAGAATGAATAAAGAGATAAAAATCTAAGAATACATGCAGGAGCTAACTAAGAAGGGACTGACTATGTGGCAGCTGGAAGACAGTGAGCGCATTGGAGCTGGAGGAGGGGAGGGGGACAGAGCCTGGACAGCGGACACGGCCCCCTGACTGGCACAGTTTTCAGAAACTGGATCCTGCACCATGTCTAACCCGGGGGTACAAGGAGAAAGGTAAATATGTGCAGAAAATTCTCAAACATTAAAAACATCAAGAAATCTAGGAAAAAAGTCTTTAAGCATTTTTCTCATGGTACTTCCCAATATTCTATCATTGTTCCTCTCTCTGATCTGTAATTTCTCAAATTCAAATACTCAGGTACTGGTAGGTACTTGTGTAGGACCTGTTACCACTTAAATTAAGAAGCTGTGATGTGGGGGCGAGGGGGACAACCAAATAAGCTTTTAATGTAAAAGAAAGAAAAAGAAAGAGTTTGGTGGGGAGAGGGACAGAAGGAGAAAGAAGGGGCACAGAGAGAGGGAGGAAGACTTTAATTGCTCAAACATTTATTGGAGAAGCAGGTTCTTTTTCTTTAAAAACTCTCCTCCCTCGCACCAGCTCTTTATTAACACCAAGTCTCCTCAAAAATGTATTTACTCCTTAGAATGATTTATCGCCCAATAAATGATTCCTGATGACATTTTTCAGGATATCATATAATACAACCTAACTTCTTCAGTACTCAAATAAACATTTCTTTTATTCCTGCCCTTTCTCTGTGATTTCTATTACCACTGTGTATAGGTTCACTTACCTACCACCATCAAAAAAATTTTCTTAAATATATTTTATAGATTTCATATGCTCATCACCCTGGTATGATGCTGGCGGAATCTGACATTTTCATTGCACAATGCGTCCCTGTTTGAGGAAATGTGTGTGTAATCATTCAGCCTCTGCTGAAGCACTTTCCATCACACACCAGAACATGGGGTGCCACGGACAGGTTATGATGACCTCCTTAAATGACAATGCATCTCAGTTTCCACAGAACCTCTTTTACTGGAGAAAATTTATCACAGATGGTTATGAATCTTATCTATTAGTCTTCATTTAAAAAACAGCAGAAAAGAGACAGTTTCAGAGGTGGGATCTCTTTTAAGACATTAAAATATTAATTTAATTCCTTCATCAGGCATCAACAAATATACACTAAGGCCCCAGGTGCTTGCACAAGAAAATGAATGACTTAATTTTGCAGAATTTCATTTGAGCAGGGCCAACATGTTCAGCCCTTAGATTCCAGAAAGTTACTTCTTACTAAAGGCTTTTGGATTGGTCTAAAAAACAAAAACAAAATGAAGCAAAAAAAAAAAACACTTTGTTGTTTACACTGCACAACTGTGCCTAAAGGCAGGATGATGACAAAGTGGCAGGGTAAGTGGTCCTTAACTTGTTATAGATAAGGAACAGTTTGAAACTAACAAAAGCTATAAATGCACTCGCTGGGAAAAATGTGCATGTGCTCGCTCACACACACACACACACACACACACACGTGTGAATGTAATTTCAAATGAGTTACAAAACCCCTGAGTTCTTCCATGAACTGCAGGTGAAGGACACGTGGTATATTCTAGAACCTCACTACTCAAAGTGTGATCTACAGAGTGGCAGCGTCAGCAACTTCTGGAATCATCTTAGAAATGCAGAGTCTCAGGCTCTCCTTCAGAGCCACTGAATCAGAACCTGCGTTTTAATAAGGTCTGCAGGTAATTCCCAGGCATATAAAATTTAAGAAGTACGGAAAAAAAAATTAAGAAGAACGGATTTAGATAGTCATGTTCATTGGAGAGTTTAGAATTAAAAACTTACATGTCAAATCACATTTGGAAATGAATCATACATATATAATATTCCTAGTAAAAGAAATTATATTATTCATAAATGAGAAGACAAAGGTGTCAGTAATGTTTTACATATATTCAATGAGAAATAACTTCTTTTTCCCACTTTCAATAGCTCAATTCTTGCTCCTCACTTTGTTCCTTCCTTGCCCTGTTATTTATTCTCTTTGCAGAGACTTAATGCAGGGAATAGCTAAGTCAGATATTAGAGCTGGGATCTGGAAATTCCATGGGCTTTAGTCACGTCAAAGTGGTTCATCCTGAGAAGCAATTCAGGAAATGCAGTGTTTCTAAGAGAGAAAGTCAAGCATGTGACCACCAAACCTATCCACTTTTTGGTCATAAATCCTTACTGGGTTTGAAGAATGGGCTTTCATACCAATTGGTAGAAACAGATTAAGAAATTGGAGGGGGAATTCTATTTAATGCCGTTTGGTCATTTAAAGGGGCTGGTGGGATCTTCCTGGCTGTCGGACATATTTATAGTTTGAGAACAAGACCTGTTCAACTGGAAGAGGCCATGCTTCTCTCTAGACTCAGGAAACAATATTCAGACAACTCTGAGCAGACACTCTGCTCTCGTCTGTTCACCATTCTGTCTTTGTGCAAGGGCTGACCTCTCTCTGGTGCGTACACTGGTGGTGAAATATAACATTCTGGAGTTAGATCTTGTCTCCCCAGCCACTAAACCATTAAAATTTATTTTTAACCCCCCTTCCACATGATCCTACAGCTTCTGAATATAAGGTGTTGCAGACTTCATCAGGCCCAATTTATAAGGCAATGTGGTCTCCAGTTTATATCAAATCAGAAGCTCCTGGATGCAGTGCTAACATTTTTAACTAGTATAATTCATTTTACATGAACAAACCCTTTCCAGACTAGATTTTATTTTCACCATTTATAGTTGTGAGACATGGAAGCATAAAGAGGTTAAATGACTTATTTGACGCTAACTGAGCCAATGAGCAAGGAAGCTGGGTCCTACAGTTTTCTTATTTTCTTCCTGTAAATGCTCTTTTAGTCCTACGTGGCTCCTGCCAGAGAAGAGACTGGAAAGATTGGGTATATTCTTCATCACATGGCCCCATTGTGCTGCCTTTAGTCCTGCACTGGGGTAGGCATCCGCTCAGATCATGTACACAAAGCAGCCTATTTCTATAAACTAACTGACACACCACTCTAGAGAGTAGCTGAAAAGAGAACAAACAAATAACTATAATTTTACATGCAACACTGACTGAAACTCAAGTTTAAATTAGCAAACTCAACCTTGAAAGGTAGTCTAGGTCAACACATTATTATAGCTGGAAATATGCTATTTCTATTAAAAAAAATCGTGGCTCAGGTAACCACAGAAGTACAAAGATAAAAACAGCTGGGTAAAAGGATGGGGTATGTGAAAGAATGATGTTTAAGAAGGGCACTTTGGAGTAGACGTGAAGAGTGTCATTGCGAATATCATTATTCCTAATTCCTGTAAGCCTCTACCTGCAATTATGTCGTAATATGTCTCTCAGTTTGAAATCAATAGGGCTTACTTATTGTTTTTCACCAAAAGAAGAAGGAGGAGAGAGAGAGAAGAAGCAGGAGAAGAAGGAAAGGAGGAAGGAAAGGAAGTAGAAGCAGCTTGCTACAATCCCTTTACCACAAAAGATAAAGGCATTCTTTCCTGGGAGCCTTGACATTCTGGTAAATAAAAAGACCCTGGTAATAAGAACATCAACCCTAGCTAGGAAGTACACAGGATGTTTAACAGGGCACTTGAATTCTCCATTAAGTCCCTACCAGTAAGATAAACATTATAAACATTCAGAAGGAGTAGAGCTCTAAATGGTTTTAACAATGGTTTTCTTACTTTATTTTAATATCACAGAGATTTTTTGTTTTCAGTGTGTTCGATTTTTCACAACACATTTTCAGTAGTCCATTAACACAGAGGTTTATGTGAACACTTTTTATTTGTTTCAAAATTTCCCCTTGCTCCCAAAGCAACTGAACCCTGATACTAGTTGACAATGCACACTATGAAGTTCAGAATCTACTTGAGTGAAACCCCTTCTCTTACTCAGACTTTTTCACAAAGCAAAGAAAAAATACAGAGAGAATATCCACTCTCGTTTCTGCAGTAATTAAGACTGCTAGAATTTTGTATGTTTCATTCATCTTTAAATATGGAAGACTATCAAGTTTCACAGATGAGAATAAGTAGGATTTGGGGGAAGAAAATTAATTCCCAAATTGGCATAATGGAAAGACCCAGGACTCTCTTTCCACTGAGCTGCACTCCCTCTTCTTATGAATAAAGCAGATGCCATTCTCCATTGTAGTATGGATGTTAAATTAGTGAATAGGTTTTCCAGGGGTGGTGGCTTCATTATCGTTTTTTCCACTCGATGCAATTTAATTCAGCTTTGGAATAAGATGTTATTCATAGTTCAGAACATAATATTTTAGGATCAAATGGTTGTGACTTTGGAAATTTTTTCGGCTTGTCTAATCCTTTTGCCAACTCTCAAGTTGCTTTGCTTCACCTGTAATCATCATTCGACTTGAAATTGAAGACCTGAATTCAATTTCTGGCTCTTACCTTTATTATTCTATTCTGATCAGCTCCACAAATATTTACTGAGTGCCCACTGTGGCTTATGTAAAGGTCCCAAGGATAATGACATGTGATCCTAGAGAAGTTATAAGTTATTCACCCTCTCTGAATGTCTCGCTCTGCATCAATTGACGGTGATTACAGTTACTTCTCTGCTAGGCATGAATTCACTTGGAAATGTCCTTTATAAACTATAAAAGGTGGCAAAATCCAGAGCCTTAACCTTATTAATTTCATATAAGCTTGTTTAAAAAAAAAGGACACTTTGATCCTCAAGATATTTCATAAAAAACAAAATTTATATAGCAGAAGTTAACCATGTGACCTATGACATTCTTAGGAAATGTGAAAGGAATGTTTGCTTCTTTGAAAACAACTTATTGCTCACCCTTTTCCTTGTCATTCTTTTGCACCCATGAGGCCACCCACTCCTCAGTAAAATCCAAGGATGTTCTTAAATCATAGGTTTCAAATTATGTAGTCTACTTGGTAACAAAGTTCTGAAAATAGATATTTTTCATTTTCTCTTATGATTATATAGGTGGCAACTCAATACTTTAATGCCAGAGTTTAACTGGAATAAGTCGATAATTAACCTCAATTTTATATATTGATATAACCATTTCTGGTGAAATATTTTCTCTTATTTTTTTTTTTAATCTAGCAGAAGTCCTCTGAAAGGACTCAGATTTTGACTCAATTGTCCTCCCTCCTCCCAATAGATTTTTGCAGTTCTAAGGAAATATCAGCTGTTTGTTTTTCATGCTCATTGACCCTGACATTCTCTAAACCACAATCTGAGTAATAGTCTATGTGCCTTAACTTTTATCTTCATTTTACATTTCCTTCTATTCTTTATTTTTATTACTGGACTCCAAAGCCCTGGCGACCTGTGGTGTGTGTGTGGTACTGAAAAGCAACATATATCAGCTCCCTGGCTCCCTACTGTCCTGCAGAGGGACATAGGCAGGTTGGACAAGTGAGTTTAAGCAGATAGGAGCTAGTCCTGAATCCCTGGCTAGTCACTACTCTTGCTAGAACTTCTTTCCTCCATCTAGCCTACATGAAGGAATAAAACATCTATTCAACTGATAAGCTAAATAACTCAAACTACCTTCCATGAAACAATTCTTTCTGGAGGCTATTTAATAACTAGTATCATCCTAGAAGCTCTCTTATAGGGTGCGGAGGGAGAGGTTGATCTAAGAATAACTATTCACATCACAAAAAAGTTAAATAAAATCCTTTGTTTCTCTTCAACGTTCTATTTCTCTGAATTCTTTTAACTTGGCCATTAGCACAATTGTTGACCTTGGGCAAGCTGCTTAGTCTTTTAGGCTTTGGTTTTGTCATTTATAAATGAGACGCCAGTCATGTGACTTACTCATAATGTTTCTTCTAGCAATCATTTCTCCCCCTGTGAGGCAATTAGAAGAGCTCTTTCCTGTTTAAGTACTGGAACCCCATCCTGGAGGAAATAGTACTTTATTAAAACACCAAGTAGCTCCAGAGTCATAAACACTGGTGATATATAAGGCAATTTTGACTTACTTTTCCTAAGGGATAATTAAGGATGACTAGACCAAATGAAATTAGATTTCATCTGTCAAAAAAAATCTGTTAGGAATGAGGACAGGACAACTTCAAGGAACTACCTACAGACACGAAACGAAACGAAACGAAACCAACGAAAACACAGATGATCTTACATATGAGATGAAATGTAACAGGAGATAGTGTCATTTTCCCCATCAGAATTGATTAGTGGTTGGGGCCCCAATAACGTCAAATCAACGTATCTCTCCTACTTGGCTGTGCCAATGACTTATTTGACCTGACTGGCCTGAAAAGTGACCCTCTTGTTTCACCTGTGTAAGGATGTCTGATCTCCCATGACCTCCCTGTGACTGATTTCAGCAGAATGGAACACTCCTGTGGTATCCTTGATGAACACCCCCAATGGTGGCCTACAAGTGGCTCAGGGAATGCAATTGTATTAATGTGTTATAGTAATTTATTGGCAGTTTTGTGTGATAGCATATTTACTGAAATGAGGCCTGTCAAAAAGATCGGGTTATAGCAGGAACACATGATTTCCCAACCAGCCATAAAATATAAGTCAAATGCTTTTCCTGTCCACTGTCCAGCCACCTCCGCCCACTCCTTGTCCTCAGTCCTCAGACAAATTGAGGCACATGCCACAATTTGCAGAGGGAAAATCAAACTCAATTTCGTAGTACAATGAAATGAGTTTTGGTCTTGTCATGTCCACTGACATATTGATCCCTCGAAGATTGGAAAGATCAGAATGTTCTAGGTTTTTGCTTTTATAAATGGAAACGTGTGGAAATGCAATGTGTAAATGGAGGACAATAAAGCACATGGGCCCCTTTACAAAGATGCAAGAACTCCAGGGGGCTGATGTAAAACAGTCACTATTTAGTATAAAAGTCACTATTTAAGAGGTCACATTTTCTTTCTCTTTAGAATTACAGCCTCAGAAGACAAATGGTCTCCTAATCCAGGTTCATTTAAAGTGCAGCTGATCATTTCACAGCTAAAAGGAATTTTCACTAGTGAAGAAAAAAAAAAAAACCACCCTCTCTTGGCCCTTTGTAGAATTTATGTCAGATCTATAATGCCATAAGTGCAACACTCCATCAAACATTTTCTGTTTAACCTGAAAGGGGATGAAGCCAAATCACTTCTATGTCCACATCTGTGATTTGCAAAGTGCAGTGATTGTAGCCTCCCTGAAATGGGTAAAGACTGCATAGTTATTCACTGTGAAGCATTAAGAAACGGAACTACCTTATCATGAGCGGATGATGAAATTGTAAGAAACACCATAAAGTACTCTAGTCTAGTAAGCTAAATTTTAACTGGGCAGGTGGAAATAAAAAAAAAAAATGAAGGAATGAATCTGTGTTTTCAGGTAGGCAGAATTTCAGTCGTTATGACAACCGGCTGACTTTCAAATTACCACTCACTATAAAAATACCACAAAAATCTCCCCAACTCCGTGGAAACAGTTACTGTGTATTATGCACTGCCCTATACCTCACATCCTGCAAACACAGCTCCGCATGCCTTACTGGAAGTTCAACTGAGGCACAGATCAATGATGTTGCCTTTAAAAAAAACCACACACAGTTATATGAGTAGGGAAAGAGCTTCTTCATTGATCCTAATTTAAGCGGTTTCAAAGCAGAAGGAGCTTCTCATTTGGTGTGATCTTTAAAAATTACAGCAATGCCTCACATTACCATATTCTAAAGTAATTACTTGAAGTAAGTAAAGATAAATTCGTTAGAAATTACTCAGTCCTTTATTGTGAAATCTGAAGTAAAATTATTTGAGGTATTTTTTTAAGCCAACAAGAGAATGACTTTACTTCATCAATCAGTTTGACTAAAGTAATGATTTTCTTAGAATTAAAATTTGTTGAAAGCTCTAAGTATTTCATCTTTTAGGCTAAGAAGCATGTAGTTAATGTCACAGCTAATACATTTGTCAGTCTGCTAATTTTCTTTTTCTATTAGAATAAGTAAACATCAGCCCTTTCTTAAAAGCATACTATTTACCATGTGTCAGAGGCAATGCAGGGAGAACTTATTTGAAAATCATGAGGTAAGACATTATGAAATGAACAGGAATCACAGGGAGACAATGAAGGAGAAACATGAAAAGGAAAGGCATTTAATAATTCCAAAGTGATGGCAGGATATGCCTCAAGGTGAGTGGGGGAGGATGGCATTTAAAGGAGAACCATGAAAAATATATAATCAACCAAAAACCCAAAGATACTGGAAAATATAAAATAAGAGATGGTTTTTAAGAAATAGTTTAAAAACAAGAATGATAGTTAAAATGAGATAGACAGTTAATAAAAAGAAGGCTCTTAATTGTACAATGGAAATAAAAGAAAATGAGATCTTGCCTGCATGGCATTAGATCAGAGAATGGTTCTTCAGATATGCTTATTTTTTGAGAGAACGGGTATAGAGACAGCAGAAAGGGCTCAATTTCCCATCTTTTAAAGACATAATACACTTATTTATGCTACATTGTGCCAGACTTTGTTTAAGGTCGCTTTCCTATTATTTGTAACTGGAAGAAAACAATAAGTAGTAAATAACAAATGCCAGTGCTTTGTTCTGTCTATTGTCAGATGTTCTTTCTAAAATTAGGGTTCTTTGTTACCACAGTTCTCTGGAGCATGGGTTGATTTCCAAATGTTGTATTCCAAGGCAAATATTTCTGCTATGGTAAAATTTCATTTAAATGAAAGCGACTTCAGGATTTTATTTTCATCTTTTTTTTTCACCATGATAACATAGTTAATCTTTACTTCCAACTAGAGACAATAGTTAACAGTATAAAGTACTTTGGTGCATTAGTTTTTTCATATTATAAAATTGGTGTTCTTCCTCATAAAAGTTAAACCTCTTACCTCATTAAAATGTGAGTGAGGAAGGCTTATGAGGAAATGGTATTCCTCAATTCAAATTATTTCAGATGTTTCTCATTTTTCTTTTTATCAGTTTTGGGATGATTTGATGTAGTAAGTTTAAAAAAAAAAACCTATCTTTGTTTTTGTCATTAAATAAGTTAGACACAAACTAACAGGTGCAAACCAGTTCCTAACATTTCAGAACCTGTGCTTTCTTATAGGCAAAAAGAGCGGGAGAAGATGCATTGGTCAGTAGTTGTGCAGACATAAACGTTACTTAAATTAACTGTGTCACAGTTTCCGTAGCCATGAACCGGGGCTAAGAAAGCAGCTACCTCCCAAAGTTGCTCTGAGGATCAAATGTGATGTTACAAGTCTGCAGAAGCATGCCAGGCATATAATCCATGTTCAATAAAGGGCTGAATACCAGTCATTTCCAAGGTCTATTCTTTTGGTTGGTACTGCAGTGGGAAACAGTGCAACCAGAAATCACCAGGCAGTGAGTTCTTGACATGGGAATTTCGTTAACTGAATTCTCTTGCTTCCAACTGTCCTTGTCTCAATTAGCAAAGACGTCATAATTTCAGGGCACTATAAAGTAGCAGACTCTGCCCATAATGTGTGTGGAGTGTATAGATGTGGAAGATGGGGAGAGGGGTTTGGGCAATATAGATGTGCTTTAAATCCTAGTGTGGGTGTCTTTTGGGTTAGAAGAGCTATTTCCTGTGAAACAAAGTCCATTGAACCTATGTGTCAGAGAAACCTCCTTCATACATCCCAAGGTCTGGAATCCCACATCCTCCCTGAGCTCCACTCCACCTCCCAGGGTTAGCTGGTAGCTGAGCATCTGTACCACACACCACAGGAAAGGCAGAACACCAGAGGGCATGAACACAAATCACTTAATATGGTACCAGGAACAAGAAACATTCTTAATATTAAGATTATATTCATAACTGCAATTGTATCTTTTTTGGTGTTTGCGGTCATCATGAGGCTTATGAACTAATACAGTGACTATAGCAGCTGTTACTTTCTGTTACTTTCTGAGTAACAGAAACTTACACATAATTGCCAAATGACAGACTGGCCAATCCAGCTGTGTCTATCACCGGTGCTCTCTTTACTTGGGACCACTGAACTTTGCTATCTTATGCTTATCAAGCATAAGATAGCAAAGATATCAAGCATATTGAGGCTGTTAAGAATTATTCTAATCGTTCAAATAATTTTAAGCACTACATAGTTCTTCATGTATATCTATCTATTGGCTTTTTATCCGATCTGTTGCTCTTCCTCCTTCTTCTTTTCCTTCCTCTTCTTCTCTCCCTCTCTGCCCTCCCTCCTCCCCCCTAATCCCTAACAGAAACGAAGAGGAACTCCAGATTAGCATCACTGGATACCAACTGAGGCGAAAAAATGAACACTGCACTGGGAATAGGGGACTCTGGTTCTCATCTCTGCCAACTGATCTTCTTAGAAAGGCATTCTTTAAGGTTAGTGTTCCTAACTCCAGTGTTGGGGGGTGGCGGTTGTCCCACCAACATCAACCAGTTCTCAGACACCAGCAGAATTCAACTCAATTCTGATATGATCTACCTAGAAATAGTATCAGATTCCACAGGTTAAGGATTTGGCCATACAAAACTGTCGCCTACCCCCGACTTCAGATGCTAGTCACAAGCTCCAGGCTGCTACCTGTGCTTTTGACCTCCTGGCTACACACTGGTGGTTCCAACGACCTCCTCTCTAGGTTTGATTCATTTGCTAGAGTGGCTCACAGAACTCAGGGAAACATGTCTGTCAATTTATTAAAGGCTATGATAAAGGATACGAATCAACAGCCAGATGAAGGGATACATAGAGTGAGGTCTGGAGAAAGGGCATGGAGTTTGCATCCCCTCTCTAGTCACATCATTCTCTCCAAATCTCCACATGTAAACCAACCTGTTCGCTCTCCAAACCCTGGCCTCTTCGATTCTTACAGAGGTTTCATTGCACAGTCATGCTTGACTAAGTCATTGGTTGTTGGTAGATTCCAGCTCCAGCCCCTCTCCTCTCCCAGGAGGTTGGGGGTGGGGCTGAAAGTTCCAACTCTCTAATCTTGTAGTTGGTCTTCCTGGCAACCAGCCCCCCCCCTTGAGGGGGTTGTCCAAAAGTCATGTTCATAGGCAAACAAACAAACAAACAAAAATCACCAAAAGTCACGTTCATTAACATAACTAAAGATACCTTTATCCCCTTATCACTAAGGAAATTCTAAGGGTTTGGCAGCTGTGAGCTCCAGAGTACCCAGAAACTGTGCAGGAAGACCTAATATAAATGAAAACTATATTTTGATCATCTGAATGACCAAATACGTATTTCTCATAAATCACACTATCACAGTTACCATAGAGATGTTACTCCTTGTCTAAGTTTTTGTTTTGTCATTTCTAAAATTAAGAAGTTGCACTCTTTCCCTTTCTGACCCTGGAACTCGGAAATAAGGACCTCTGGAAGATGACTATTGAAAGGCACAAAGCAGAATTATGGAATTACACGCATATCTCTAAAAAGTGGTTTTTTCAGACTTTTGTTATCTTTACTTCTAGTCTTGGTGTCTAGCCTTAAATTCTAGGATCCATGTGGCGGACTAAAGAACCAGGAATGTTTCCAGCAGTGTTCAGGACTGATGAACAAATTTCCAAAGGAATGAAAGGCACCTATAACCAGCCAGTCCTTGCCAAGGCAGATACTCACGAGCTGCACCACAAACATCGGTACCAGACAGGAGCACATTGGGTAGGCCTAGAGTGGTGACAGACATACTGCATCCCGCCTTCGCAGGAACCCTCATGTACTTAAGGAGAGGCACAGAGGATAACTATTTTAAACGTGAACAAATGGGCATTTACCTGGCTGAGACAAGAGTGGCGTGTAAGGGACTTTCGGTTCTATTGCACTCATTGGTGGAGGTAGCAAAGGATTAGCAAAGCTGCGGAGTGGGTGAGTTGGTCGAACACAGGCTGTGGGGATGGTTCTGCTTGGTGCCTCCTCATTGCTGGGATGCTCAGGCTGTGCTGGGGGCAATATGGGTGGCTGTTGGGTGGCTGGTCCTTCACTCACCGCTGCAATGGAGACAAGAAAACCATTCATTATTCCAGGACAAGGCTTGCTTTCCCTAAATCAGCTGCAGGGCCGCTGGATCCATTTAGAGAAACAAGTCAGGATCTGGCCAATCTCTTCTTCAAGTTATGAACATTCTCCTTCCTCTTCGTTCATATGTTTCTGGGATATAATAGCACGTCCCCTTTAAACAGTGGAAATAGATCCAGCAAGACAGGGATCTATCTCGCAGGAAGAACAGTAAAATATACACAGCAGCATCGACTCTGTTGCCTGAACTGGCAGGGCCCTGTAATCATAAGTGATGAAGCAAGAAAAAAGAGTTATTTCTCCTTTCATAAGTAGCAATGCCGTTGAAATTCAATATCCCAAACTCAGCTACAGCTACATTATTATCTACTAGCCAATATGCCAATATGCCAATTTTTTTCTGCGATTGAAACATGCCATGTCCACTGTCAAACAAATCAGAGTTACCAGGTGTTCAGGGCATTGCTAATAAAATGATACAGGTAATAGCCACTATCATTGTCTTCCATGACAAAAAAGAAGCACATCCAGCTTAAAAGTTATATGAGAGATGACTTTGCTGGAACAAGTTGCCTGAATGCAGAATTGTAATTTTTCCTCTTTGGTAGCAAATCTTGTAATTTTCAGTCAGATTACTATAGTTGAAGAGGTTTCCTGTAGTCATTTGTGATCACCTTTGGGCATTTGGACAGCTCCGTATACAGAAACACCTTTTCTCCAGAGAACACAGTTGAGTGGGACTAAAATATTGGCAAGGCAGCTTCTTATGATAAGAACACTGTGACTTGACTTTATCATTCGTATTCAAAATCAACAGGTCCAGGTGAAACTGTAAGTGCAAAGAGCTGCATCGGCGGTATAGGTGTTGATGAAATAAGATATTTCTGATGATTTATTTTTGAAAGAAAATTCTATTGGGTAAGTGGAAAAAAAGGCAGTGAAAGAAGATACTATATCTCACTTTTGAAAGATAATTTTTAACGAGGAAATATTTTGAGATAATTAGTTTGTGAGATAATTTTGAGACAACTCTCTGGGAGGCTCAGTGAGGTCAGCAAAGGGCAGAGGAGCTAGAAAGAAAATGTGATAATGCTGAAGGGAGTAGAGATTAAAGATACCAAAAAGATCAAGACATTATATTAAAGATATGCAGAAGTGAAATGTGCCTTCGGAGGGTATTTGGTATTAAGTCTCATTTTTCTATATTCAGAAAGGGTTAGAGATCCTCTGGGTGATTGAGAAGACTCTGGCTTACCCCACCCAAAGACAGAGGCAGGAGAGACATAGGGTTGGCCGAGGACAGGATATAGCCACCTAGCAACCAGAGCTAGTAAAAAAGCAAAGACTTGATAAAAGATTTCTTCAAACAAAGAAAATGTAATCAAGACAGCAAACTGGATAGAACTCTGGCAAGAGGAGTTTTCAGAAGTGCCTTGTCTCTAAGCTAGGAAGTCCTATCATGGAGGGGAGGGGCACATGCATGCAAAAGATCAAGGTTAAAAGGTGGGGCTGCAAGGAAAACATTAAGGCAAATCTCTGGTGATGTGGGTTCTCAGATAAGGGCAGAAGGGATAGGGGCTTCAGGTAGGTGTTTATAAGGAGCTAAATTGCTTGTAAGAAGACAAAGGAGCGAGTGGCGCCTGGCTGGCTCAGTCAGTACAGCATGTGACTTTTGATCTCAGGGTTGTGAGTTCAAGCTCCACTTTGGGCATAGAGATTACTCAAAAGTAAAATCTTAAAAAAATAAAAGAAGAAGAATATAAAGGAGAGAGAAACAGGTGTTCTTGTATTCAAATTATGCAATCCTGATTGAGTACCAGAACACCTGTTTCTCTTTCCTTTATATTTTTAGGGGCACCTGGCTGGCTCAGTCGGAAGAGCATGTGACTCTGGATCTCAGGGTCATTGAGTCAGCCCCATGTTGGGTGTAGAGATTACAAACAAACAAATATATAAATAAAAACTGTAAAGACTGCATAATTAGATTGTTGACAGTATAGTTTTATAGGCAAAGAAAATTATGCCAGTTTACTATGGACTCATATTTAATCTAAAGGAGAAAATGACCAATGGCCAATATCCAAATAACAACACAGTATTTCTTAGCTCTAGATCAGAGAGAAGAGTCTGTAGGAACCTATGTCTGGGTCCCTCTTCATTACCAATGGGCCAGTTGTTATTACAGGTCCATACCACCATATTAAAAATATCTTTCCAGGGAAAGAAATTTCACAATTTTCTACAGAAATCTGCCCTAAGTAATTTTATTGAAGATGGACTGTAATAAATCCATATCATATTTTAAAAACTGCTTTAGCCACTAAAAAAATGATATATTGTGTGATGTGCTTCTTTATTCCTTCATATTTTCCTTTTCTATTTTTCTACATTTTTGAAATGAAAAAGATCTATGTTAAAATATTATTGTGACATTAGGCTTAATAAAATTGACATGCACTTTTTTAGGTTTCCAAAATTTAGTTTCTCAAAAACCTCAGGTTTCACAGGAATTTTGATGACATCATGGAATGTTTGGGGGTCACTCCCATTCCTATTCTCTTTAATGGCATTGCTCACATGACTAGTCCTCCATCCCCAGGTCTTCCAGTGGTCACCATGATTCCCACTGGGAACACATTTGAGGGAAGTAATGGTAGCTCCACACAGATGGACCAGCTCTTTGGCAAAATCAATCCTTAGTACCCCACATAGTGGAAAGGAAAGTGCCTAATCTAATGTTCTAGGTGGGAATGGGAGACCAAATACATCACTAATCCATAAGGGACTAGTTCTATTTTGTTCAAAAATGACAAGTTTGCTTAATTAATATCTAATACAATGGACAAGGTACCCATTTTCCATAGTCACTTCATAATTCTTATATTTTATGGGGAGCAAAAGAAATGCTTTTCAGAACTGGCTGATAATTGAGGCACTCAAAGCTCTTAAATACAATAGCCATGGCTCCCCGGGAGCAAAGCCCTCACTCACATCAGATGAGCCCTTTGACCAGTTTAGTCGTCAGCGTCAGGACACCTGTGTGAAACAAACTGGCTCAGTGACATGGTATTTCAGAACTTGGAAAGCAAAGAAAACCTCCCTTCGCCCAGCAAGCACAGTCTTCCTGCAATTCTGAAAGGAAAGGGAGAATCAAATAAGTGCTGGCAAGGCACTCGTTTTCAAATGATGAAATAGTGGGAAGCCATTGTACAAATAGCATATGATTACACAGCAGAGTCAAATTTCAAGGCACTCTAAAATAATTAATGTCGGGTGCCTGGGTGGCTCAGATGGTAAAGCGTCTGCCTTCGGCTCAGGTCATGATCCCAGGGTCCTGGGATTGAGTCCCGCATTGGGCTCCATGCTCCTTGGGAGCCTGCTTCTCCCTCTGCTTCTCTCTCTCTCTCTCTCTCTCTCTCTCCTCCTCTGTCTCTCATGAATAAATAAATAAAATCTTTAAAAAAAATAAAATAATTAATGTCAACACATAAATAATTGCTATAGAATAACTGGCAAAAATATTGCAAAAATGGAAATGAGGATTTTTCTTCTATCTCAAATTGTAGTATTTGAAAGAAATATAGCATGCCGACAACTCTACGCAAAGACTTTGAGACATGAACACTTAAGGAACCCAATTCACTCATTAATCTCAGAACAAACAACTGTGCAATATTCCTGAGTAACCCCAGTTCCTGACAGTGTGGATTTTTGCATAGACCCTAGAGAGAAATTCATTAACTCCACTGTGCCCATGATTCTATCTAGGTCCAGTCCCATTTATTATTTGATTTCCAATCTGGGGGAGAGTGAGGACGGAAAAATAACATGGGTGAGGTTGACCAGCCTTCTCACTAAGACAACACCCAAACTGAAAGGAATGGTAAACATCATCTACCCTCTGGTATCTACCTGTTTTGAGGATGAGAAAATGTTTATCGTGACTTGTAGAAATTGGGCCTCAAGACTATCTATTGGTCGAAGTTTTCAAAATATGGCACTGTTTCTTATTTCCCCAGGGAGTTTGCCTATTGAGGCTAAGAGCAGAACTACAGTTTATTAGTAGGAAGAGGAGGTAATTGTCCACTATATAAATCTTTATTAGTAGATCACCAAATGTGTGTAATGCAAATGTACAAGATCCTACAACTTTCTTTTTCTTAATGGTAGGAGAGAAATTCAGCTTTATTTGTGACTTTCAGAAAGGAACAGCTCTTTGGGAGCAGAGTTTTAGTGATTCATTTCTTGTGCAACTCAAAGTTCTTTCAGATAACTTCAGAGGAAGGAGAGTCTCCACATTTGGCACAAATTTTTCTTTTCCTATGTGTGACTTTCGTTGTTTCTCAAGGTGACTAATAAGACATCTCCAGCCAGAGCCATGAAATGTTTTCTGCTTGAGAAAGAACAGGGATGTTTAGTGGTCTCCAAGGCATTTAGAAACCGATACTAAATGGCTGAAGTTAACTGGTTCTGACAGTGATTTAGAGAATATTTGGTTTCCTAGAAAAGAGGATGCTTATTTCTTTTCCTTTACTAAGCCACCACATGGAAACATATATTTGTGCCTATTTCTTTTGCACTGCACATTCCTTCTGCTCAAAAATTACCTGATGTATGACTGAATATATATTTTAAAAAATCTGTGAAATTTTGGCCAGGAGTCGTATGTCCATGCCTTTTGATTTTTAGATCAAGTTCAAAAATTAAGTTAAGCACTCTTTAGGAATGCTTTATTTATATAACTTTATATAATAGTTGTATTATATATTTTATGTTTACATTATATATTATAGTTGTATAACTACCTTTATTTAATAATCCTTACTTTTAAATAAGTTAACAAAATTTTTAAAATTACTAAAGAGACTAAATTTTTCTTTTATTCATTTATTTATTTACTCATCCATTCATTCATTCATTCATTCATTTTTAGGTTCACTGTGAAACTGAGTGAAAGGTACAGAGATTTCCAGTATCCCCTCTGTCACCTCATATATGCAGCCTGCTCTACTATCAAAGTCCTGCACCAGAGTGGCACATGAGACTCTAACCACAGCTATAAATAAATCTGTAGTGCTTAACCACAAAGAAAAACACATTTTAACCTAGTTCATTTATTTTTCTTTGGCTTGTGCATGCATCACTCCAATATCTGCCTCTGTTGTCAGACGGTCAACTTCTCCTGTGTGTCTGAGTCTTTTCTCTTTAAGGACACAAGGCATATTGGATTAGGACCCACCTTAATTCAGCATGAACTCACCTTAACTTGGTAACATATGAAAAGATCCTATTTCTAAACAAGGTCGCATTCACAGGTATTGGAGGTTAGAACCTCAACATTTCTTTTTGGGAGACGCAATTCTCTTCATAAAAGTTTGCTCTCTGGCCTCCAAATATGTCCTTAGAGTTCTGGGTGTCTAAGACCTCTTCAAGCAGAGGGAGGATGGCCATCTGAAGGAGGCAGATACTGGAGTTATCCTGCCACAGCCAAGGTATGCCTGGGACTACCAGAAGCTGGAAGAGGCAAAGATGGATCCACCCCTAGAAACTTTGGGGAGAACATAACCCTGACAACACCTTGATTTTGGAGTTCTAGCCTCCAGAACTATGAGAGAATAAATTTCTGTCATTTTAAACCACCTAGTTTATGGTACCTTATTATGGCAGCCTAAGAAACAAATACATCCACGGTAGAAGAATCTGCATAGAGTCTGAGATGTGAAATGGTGACTCACACAAAGTCCTGATGGTGAATGGTAATCTGTGATAAACTGTATTATTTGTTCACAACTCACCTTTCCCCTGTGAATTCCTTAGTTCATGTTGGGTGGAGTATATACTTCCCTATCCCATTGGTACTGAGCTTCTCCATGTAACTGATTTTGGCCAAGGGGGAAAGGAAAAAAAAATCATGCTAGCTCATTTATTATTTTCTTTTCCGTTGAAATTTAACTTCTGGAATGACTATGCCTATGATTCAATGGGACAGTTTTGCATGTTGCACCAAATCAAGAGAAAAAGAAAAGAGTAAATGGGATGCTGAGTTCTCAGAAGGAGACTATATCTTTAAAGGAGAAAAAGAAATGACAGGAATATACCATGAATAAAATAAAATAGTTAAGGGGCGCCTGGGTGGCTCAGTCATTAAGCATCTGCCTTCAGCTCGGGTCATAATCCCAGGGTCCTGGAATCGAGCCCCACATTGGGCTCCCTGCTCTGTGGGAAGCCTCTCCCTCTACCAGTCCCTCTGCTTGTGTTCCCTCTCTCGCTATGTCTCTCTCTGTCAAATAAATAAATAAAATCTTTTAAAAATAAAATAATTAATTTCCTTAATAAAGCGTACTGAAATTTGGCTTGACTTGGTCTTGTGTAGTGAAGAGATAAAGGTCATGCTACACATTCTTCTCACACTTTTAAAGTCTGAGAATATAGATGAAATCAAAAGAAAATAGTAGACAGTGATGTGATGAGGGAAAAACTAAGCAAAAACTATAATCCTCTTTTTTCTGCTCGGGAGAGTTCATTTCAGAAGCTGAAGAAGGGACTTGTGGATTCTGAATTCTTTGACTGGAATCACCTTCCTAGTTGTCCTGGGATTTGGAAATTTTTGGTTTTTGGACTTCCCATATCTTTCTCATTTAATGCTCTTCAATATGGTTTGGGGAACTATTTTTTCTTGAATTTCTGCACACAACTCTATTCTGTAGACATGATGTGCAGTGAGAAAAGGGAAAATAAATCTAATTCTCTCTTGGCAGATTTTTGATGCCTTTTAATTCTAACCTTCCTACATCTAAACGATTTATGATTTCTTAGAGCTGTCCCTGTTGGGTTGGAAAAAATATAGCTTACCTCACAAATATATTTTATTGCTGTTACCATCTTATCTATTTCAAAACATCTTATCTCACATGAGCTGCTGAGTCACCTGTTCCTAACGAAGAGAAGAAAGCCATAAAATTGATTTTAAAATGCTGTGCTTGAAGAAGAAAAAAAAAATCAAATGGCATAGGAGAAACCACCAGGGTGTATATAATAGATTGAGAGTCTCTCTCCATATCTACTTCCCTTAAAACAAATGAAATACTACTTTCAGGATATAAAATCGATACACAAAAATCAGTTACACTTATATATGTTACTAATAGCTATCAGAAAGAGAAATTAAGAAAAACAATCCCATTTACAACTGTGTCAAAAAGAATAAAACACTTAGGAATAAATTTAACCAAGGAGGTAAAAGATCTTTACACTGAAAATTATAAGACGTTGATGAAAGAAACTGAAGAAGACATAAATAAAAGGAAAGATATTCCATGCTCATGGTTTGAAAGAATTAATATTGTTAAAATTTCCATACTACCCAAAGTGATCTGCAGAGTCAATGCAATCTCTATCAAAAAATCCAATGGCATTTTTCACAGAAATAGAACAAACCATCTCACAATTTGTATGGAACCAGAAAAGACCCCAAATAGTCAAACCAATATTGAGAAAGAAGAGCAAGCTGGAGGCATCACACTTCCTGATTTCAAACTATACTGCAAAGCTGTAATAGTCAAACAGTATGGTATGAGCATAAAAACAGGCACACAGACCAATGGAACAGAATGGAGAGTCTGGAAATAAACCCCTGTATACGTGGTCAATTAATTTATGCCAAAGAGCCAAGAATATACTGGGGGGTGAGGGACAGTCTCTTTAATAAATGGCATTGAGAAGATTGAATTGCCTCTTGAAAAAGAATGAAATTGGATTTCTTCTGCTGTACACAAAAATGAACTCAAATGGATTGAAGACTTGAACTTAAGACCCGAAACTGTAAAACTCCTAGAAGAAAACATAGGGGGTAATCTCCTTGACATTGGTTTTGATAATGACTTTTTAGATTTGACACGAAAAAGCAAAGGCAACAAAAGCAAAAATAAACACATGGGATTACATCAAATTAAAAACTTCTGTACAGCTAAAAGAAAACCATCAACAAAATGAAAAGCAGTTTACAGAATGGGAGGAAATATTTGCCAACCACATATCTGATAAGCAGTTCATATCCAAAATATGTAACACATTCACACAATACAGTAGCAAAAAATGTTGGATTAAAAATGTGCAGAAGAACTGAATATACATTTTTCCAAAGAAGACATATAAATGGTCAGCAAATATGGTGGAAAAGGTATTGGACCTTACCAATTATCAGGGAAATGCAAATCAAAATCACAATGGGGTATCACTTCATACCTGTTAGAATGGCTATCATCAAAAAGACAAGAGAAATGTTGGCAAGTATATGGACAAAAGAGTGCACTGTTGCTGAAAATGTAAATTGGTGCAGCTACTATGGAAAAGAGTATGAAGGTTCCTAAAAAAATTAAAAATAGAACTACTATATAATCCAGCAATCTCACTTCTGGGTATATATCCAAAGGAAATGAAAATGAGATCTTACAGACATATACACACTCCCATGCTCATTGCAGCATTATTCACAATAGCCAAGATATGGAAACACCCTAAGCATCCATCAATGGATGTATGGATAAAGAAGATGTGGTATATATACAAAATGGAATATTATTCAGCTATGAGAAAGAAATTGAAACAAATGGATGGACCTTGAGGGCATTATGCTAAGTGAAATAAGTCAGGAACAGAAAGAAGATACTATGTGATATCCCTTATATGTAGAACCTAAAAAAGACAAACTCATAAAAATAGAGAATAGAATTGTGGTTACCAGGATCTGGGGGATAGGGAAAAAAGAGAGATGTTGGTCAAAGAGTACACACGTCTAGTTATAAGATGATTAAGTTCTGGGCATCTAATGAACAATACAGTGATTATAGCTAATAATACTGTATTATATACTTGAAAGTTGTTAAGAAAGTAGATTTAAAACATTCTCATAACAAAAAAGAAATGGCAATTATGTGACATGAGAGGGGTATTAACCAATTTTATGGTAGTAATCATTTTGTCATACATAAGTGTATTAAATCAACACATTGTAAACCTTAAGTTTACACAATGTTATATGTCACCTATATCTCATTAAAATCAGAAAAGTAATAATATGAAAACAAATGAAATACTCCTTTGGTAATCTTTTTCTCCAACAATTATTAATTAAAAATCAAAAGATATTGCTTTACTGGTGCAACCACTCTGGAAAACAGTATGGAGTTTCCTCAAACAGTTGAAAATAGAGCTACCATACGATCCAGCAATTGCACTACTGGGTATTTACCGCAAAGATACAAATGTAGGGATCCGAAGGGGTAAGTGCACCTCAATGTTTATAGCAGCAATGTCCACAATAGCCAAACTGTGGAAAGAGCCAAGATGTCCATCGACAGATGAATGGATAAAGAAGATGTGGTATAATATACACAATGGAATATTATGCAGCCATCAAAAGGAATGAGATCTTGCCATTTGCAACGACGTGGATAGAACTGGAGAGTGTTATGCTGAGTGAAATAAGTCAGTCAGAGAAAGACATGTATCCTATGACCTCACTGATATGAGGAATTCTTAATCTCAGGAAACAAACTGAGGGTTGCCGGAGTGGTGGGGGGTAGGAGGGATGGGGTGGCTGGGTGATAGACAGTGGGTAGGGTATGTGCTACGGTGAGCGCTGTGAATTGTGCAAGACTGTTGAATCACAGATCTGTACTTCTGAAACAAATAATGCAACATATGTTAAGAAAAAAGAAAAAGAAGATAGCAGGAGGGGAAGAATGAAGGGGAGTAAGTCAGAGGGGGAGACGAACCATTAGAGACAATGGATTCTGAAAAACAAACTGAGGGTTCTAGAGGGGAGGAAGGTGGGGGGATGGGTTAGCCTGGTGATGGGTATTAAAGAGGGCACATTCTGCGTGGAGCACTGGGTGTTATGTACAAACAAAGAATCATGGATCACTACATCAAAAACTAATGATGTAATGTATGGTGATTAACATAGCAATAAAAAAATAAAAAAAAATAGAAACATAGCTTAATGTAAACACACACACAAAAAAGATATTGCTTAATTGATTTAATTAAAGAAAGCTAAGGCATTCATTTAAGTATTGGTTTATCAGGAATCAATAAGACACTTTTAAATATAACCAACAGACACTTACACAAGAATATGTTGGAGGACAGTCACTTGATTATTCATTTCCTAGTTGACAACATATTAAGTTCAAGCACCCATCACATCATTGTTTTATTGAACCAGTTAATCTTTGTTTCCCCACAGCTTCCCACATTGTCTATGGAAAGACTCCCAGAGGACTGGTCCTTTGATTCTGACCCAGGGCAGAAGTAAACCAATTTTCCCAAGGGATGAGAACATTAAAATGCTATACATTTAAAAAGACATCCTTGGTTATTATTCATTTGTTCTTAGTAAAAAGAAAGGAAAATGCATTACACTGACTTTTTCCTGCTCCGAAACCTCGGTCCACTGACAGTGTGGGGAATGGCACAGGCCGGAGGGTAAACTGTGGGTGGGGGTATCCACATGTGGGAGATGGAAGGATTCCTGGGTACTGGGCACTTTCCAGGGTTGGCACAGGGATGGCACTCACGACAGCTGCAAAAAAAAAAAAGATGTTGTTATTATTATTATTTATCTTAGGTAGCCACCTAACAAATAAAAAAGGAAAGGGCTAAATTTTCACATCTTCAAACCCATGAATACTCTTCATAGTATCATGTAGGTTCCTTTACTTGCCTCTCTTTCCACAGTCTCTTTCTTACTCTAAAAAAGACGGCTCCTGAACAAATAATACATTATACGTAAAAAAAAGAAGATAGTAGGAAGGGTAAAATGAAGGGGGGGAATCAGAGGGCAAGACGAACCATGAGAGACGATGGGCTCTGAAAAACAAACTGAGGGTTCTAGAGGGGAGGGGGTGGGGGGATGGGTTAGCCCGGTGATGGGTATTAAAGAGGGCACGTACTGAATGGAGCACTGGGTGTTGTACGCAAACAACGAATCATGGAACACTACATCAAAAAAAAACAAACAAATAAACAAACAAACAAAAAACAAGACGGCTCCCTTCTCCAGCACCTTACTACAGAGCATTACCCCGAGATTTCAAACTTTCCACAGTTTCCAAGAAAGAAACAATGAAACAAGCCACCATAAAGCCACGTTAAGGCTCTCTGATTTTTGTTTTGTTTTGTTTTTGCCTTTTTCTTTCTCTTAAGCAATAACCGTGGTGTTAGAAATGTTGGGTTGTTCAGAAACTGAATATATTGCGTAAAGTGAGCTACGGAAATAGGAATTTTCTGTTCATTCTGTGAAAGAATGTAATGCTCTTGAGAGATAGTCCAGAGAGAGAAAAGCAAGGTATAGTCTCAATAATCATACTTAGGATTTTTATTTAAATGGAAAGAAAATGACTTCGAACAGCAAAACAGTACAGTTTAGTGACACATTAATTTAAATATAACTACATGTTGTTTGGGAATACCAAACATTTTTTAGTGGTACTGGCTTAAACCCACAGATCAATATCTTACATAATATTTCCTAGGTGTATTGAGCATTATTCAGTTCCATTATTCAATATCTATTAAATTATGCCACATTATAAAATACTTATTCTAATTGTAGTTGATCATCTTACATCATCTTATAAAATATTTAGTATTCCCTACCTTTTATTAACAAAAAATACAATGTAAACTAGCTACTAGAATGATTTTCAACAGTATATTTCTATTACATCAATAAAGTTAGTTCTATTATATGCATTATTTTTATTTAATTACACTCTAATTCCAATTACTGGAGTTTAACATGCATGAGCATGCACATTTACGAAAGGAAAACCTTTCTTTTTATCATATTCTTCTTACCTAAGTAACTTCATGATCACTGACACAGATTATATTGCATTATTTTAAATTAGTTAGAAGCAACATGTAGATTTAAAAATTTTTTTTCTAACTTAAAGTGCAGATTCATTACATTAAACATAGAACACTTTAAATCAAAAGGGCTGCTTCTAGTAAAATAGCTTTTGAAGTAGCATTCTGGAATTTATTTTTCAGTGTATTTATAATACTCCTTGAAATATATAGTAACATGTTTATTTTAATTGAAAAATTTAAAAAAAATATTGGTTTCACAATAAAGACTAACTCTTTCAAGTAGGTTAAATGATGGGTGTTTTCCATGAAATGAATACAAACTAAAAGATTGTAATAGAATAAAAGCATTTTTCAAAAAATTATATGGTAACAGTATATTGTAAGTGATATTTCAATGCTTCCAATCCTGTCATAATATACCATATTATATAAAGTACTTCTTAGTGGAAAAAATTTGCAGATGTATTTTATAATTACTCTGTAAATCTTGGTAAAGTTTCTAATAGGTGTACCTCTTAAAAATGAGAAAGCAAATAACCTGAATGAGTAAGAAATACTTTTGAAAGTCAAGCAGTTTCTAAAATTTTTACTTCCAGCATAACTGGAAGACAACATCCAGTTTGTTGAAATGTTATAAAAAATAACTTCAGATGAGACTTCACAGTCTGATTTTGGCACGTAATTTGGAAGTTCAAATCATTGAGTGACTGCTATAAAAATCTTATTGTTGTAACACTCACCCACACATATACGCAAAGTTTCTCAGTGTTTAGATAAATAAAACACTGGAATAGAATTTATGCAAAAAGTAACATTCATCCACAGATGTATGCAATAATTGCACAGAAAAAGCCTTATTCGTGTCATTAACTGATAGAATTCTAATAAAATCTTACTTTATAAACAACTGTACAGAAATACTAATTGTAGAATTGAGGAGGAAAAGATGGCAGAGGACTAGGGGACCCTATTCCAACTGGTCCCCTGAATTGAGCTGGATAGCTACCAGACCACTCTGAACACCCATGAAATCAGCCTGAGATGTAAGAAGATAGATCTGGATCTCTACAAACAGGATATTGCACACGGTTGGTTTCAAGGTATGAAGCGGGGAGCCGTGGTTCTGCGGCAGATATCAAGATAAATGGAAGGGGGAGGGAGCCATGAGAATCCTGCACCGCCAGTGAGCGATAGCCTCCCATGCTGGGGATGGGGCACAGACTCACAGACTGGTAGCAGCAGGGAAAGGACTTTAGGGCAGCCCCCCCAGACTGAAACCTGGAGCGGTGGGGCCGTGAGTGTGAACTGGGGGCAGCTGGTGGTGTTAGAAGCACAAAGGGCAGAGATGTGCCTCTGTGCCCTGACCTGGAGGTGGGGACTGGGAGCCCTGCTGAGGAGCGCACAACCTAGGATGCTGCAGTTTATAGCAGCATAGACAGAAACAGAGATAGTGTGGCCTGGAGAGCTCACTGAAGAATAGACTGCGATCTCTCTGCTCTGAGGCAGAGGGCTGGAAACGATCTCTTCTACTCTGACTCCTGAAGAGACATGGAAAGCCACCAGGAAAAGCCGCCAGAGAACAAAAGCCCCCCAAAACCGGTTTTCACTGAGCCCACCCCCCACAGGGGGAAGGGCAACTCTGCCCAAACAGGGTTGCCTGAGTAACAGTGCAGCAGGCCCCTTCCCCAGAAGACAAGCTGGGAGAACAAGAGGCTGACAACCCTAAGGTCCCTATAAAACAGGTGCATCTTGCTTGGGTTGTGATCAATAATTTGGACCCTGTGCATTCCCTCAACAGAATGACTAGGAGGAGGAACCTGCAAAATAGGAAAGACTCAGAGACTGTGACTTCTGCCACAGATTTACAAATGGATACAGATATAACCAAGATGTCGGAAATGGATTTCAGGGTAACAGTTATGAAGACAACAGCTAGAATGGAGAAATTGATTAATGGCAACATAGAGTCTCTATGGGCAGAAATGAAAGCTGAACTGGCAGAACTTAAAAATGCTATCAATGAGATCCAATCTTATCTAGATAATCTAACAGCTAGGGTAAGCAAGGAAGAAGAATGAATTAGTGATCTAGAAGACCAATTGACAGAAAAGAAGGAAAAAGAGGAGGCCCCAGAGAAACAACTCAAAATCCATGAAAACAGAATTAGAGAAATAAGTGACACCTTGAAACGTTCCAGTGTCAGAATTATTGGGATCCCTGAGGGATGGAGAGAGAGAGAGGACTAGAAGATATATTTGAGCAAATTGTAGCTGAAAACTTCCCTAATCTGGGGAATGAAACAAACATTCCTGTCCTAGAGGCAGAGAGGACCCCTACCAAGATCAAGGAAAACAGGCCAACACCCCGACATGTAATAGTAAAATTCGCAAATCTTAGAATGAAGGAAACCATCTTAAGGGCAGTTAGGGGGAAGAGATTCCTTATGTACAGAGGGAGGAAAATCAGAATAATGTCAGACCTATCCACAGAGACCTGGTAAGCCAGAAGGGGCTGGCAAGACATATGCAGGGTACTAAATGAGAAGAACATGCAGCCAAGAATACTTTATCCGGCAAGGCTGTCATTTAGAATGGATGGAGAGATGCAGAGCTTCCAAGACCAGCAGAAACTGAAAGAATATGTGACCACTAAGCCGGTCCTGCAAGAAATATTAAGGGAGGTTCTATAAAAGGAGAAAGACCCCAAGAGTGATATAGAACAGAAATTTACAGAGACAATCTATAGAAACAAGGACTTCACAGGCAACATGATGACAATAAATTCATATCTTTCAATAATCACTCTCAACATGACTGGCCTAAATGCTCCCATAAAATGGCACAGGATTGCAGATTGGATAAAAAGACAGGACCCATCCATATGCTGTCTAGAAGAGACTCATTTTGAATCTAAAGATATATCCAGACTGAAAGTTAAGGGATGGAGATCCATCTTCCACGCCAACAGACCTCAAAAGAAAGCTGGGGTAGCAATTCTTATATCAGACAAATTAGATTTTAAGCTAAAGACTGTAGTTAGAGACACAGAAGGACACTATATGATTCTTAAAGTGTCTATCCAACAAGAAGATCTAACAATTGTAAATATCTATGCCCCCAACATGGGAGCAGCCAACTACATAAGCCAACTGTTAATCAAAATAAAGAGTCATATTGATAATAATACGAAACTAGAAGCTGGCTCTTTGAAAGAATTGATAAGATCGATAAACCACTAGCCAGACTTACCCAAAGGAAAAGAGAAAGGACCCAAATTAATAAAATTATGAATGAAAGGGGAGAGATCATGACTAACACCAAGGAAATAGAAACAATTATTATAAATTATTATCAACAACCATATGCCAATAAATAAAGCAACCTGGAAGAAATGGATGTCTTCCTGGAAACCTATAAACTCCCAAGACTGAAACAGGAAGAAATTGACAACCTAAATAGGCCAATAACCAGTAACGAGATTGAAGCAATGATCAAAAACCTCCCAAAAAACAAGAGTCCAGGGCCTGATGGATTCCCTGGGGAATTCTACCAAACATTCAAAGAAGAAATAATACCTATTCTCCTGAAGCTGTTTCAAAAAATAGAAACAGAAGGAAATCTTCCAGACTCAGTCTATGATGCCAGCATCACCTTATACCCCAAACCAGGCAAAGACCCCATCAGAAAGAATTTCAGACCAATATCCATGATGAATATGGATTCCAAAATTCTCAAGAAAATCTTAGCTAATAGGATCCAACAATACATTAAAAGGATCATCCACCACGACCAAGTGGGGTTTATCCCTGGGATGCAAGGGTGGTTCAACATTCGCAAATCGATCAATGTGATAGAACACATTAATAAGAGAAGAGAGAAGAACCATATGGTCCTCTCAATTGATGCAGAAAAAGCATTTGACAAAATACAGCATCCTTTCCTGATTAAAACTCTTCAGAGTATAGGGATAGAGGGAACATTCCTCAAGTTCATAAAATCCATCTATGAAAAACCCACAGCGAATATCATCCTCAATGGGGAAAAGACGAGAGCCTTTCCCTTAAGATCAGGAACACGTCAAGGATGCCCACTCTCGCCACTATTGTTCAACATAGTACTAGAAGTCCTAGCAACAGCAATCAGGCAACAAAAAGAAATAAAAGGTATTCAAATTGGCAAAGAAGAAATCAAACTCTCTTTGCAGATGACATGATACTTTATGTGGAGAATCCAAAAGACTCCACCCCCAAATTACTAGAACTCATACAGCAATTCAGTAATGTGGCAGGATACAAAATCAATGCACAGAAATCAGTTGCTTTCTTATACACTAACAATGCAACTGTAGAAAGAGAAATTAGAGAAATGATTCCATTTACAATCGCACCAAAAACCATAAGATACCTTGGAATAAACCTAACCAAAGAGGTAAAGGATCTATACTCTAGGAACTACAGAACACTCATGAAAGAAATTGAAGAAGACACAAAAAGATGGAAAAAACATTCCATGCTCATGGATCGGAAGAATAAACATTGTTAAAATGTCTGTGCCGCCCAGAGCAATCTATACCTTCAAACCCATCCCGATCAAAATTCCAATGACATTTTTCAAAGTGCTGGAACAAACAATCCTAAAATTTGTATGGAATCAGAAAAGACCCCAAATTGCTAAGGAAATGTTGAAAAAGAATAACAAAGCTGGGGGCATCATGTTACCCAATTTCAAGCTATATTACAAAGCAGTGATCATCAAGATAGTATGGTACTGGCACGAAAACATATATATAGACCAATGGAACAGAATAGAGAGCCCAGTTAGGGACACTCAACTCTATGGTCAAATAATCTTCGACAAAGCAGGAAAAAATATGCAATGGAAAAAAGAGAGTTTCTTCAATAAATGGTGCTGGGAAAATTGGACAGCTACATACAGAAGAATGAAACTCGACCATTCTCCAACACCATACACAAAGATAAACTCAAAATGGATGAAGGACCCCAATGTGAGACAGGAATCCATCAAAATCCTAGAGGAGAACATAAGCAGTAACCTCTTCGACATCGGCCACAGCAACTTCTTTCAAGATTCATCTCCAAAGGCAAGTGAAATAAAAACAAAAATGAACTTTTGGAACTTCATCAAGATAAAAAGCTTCTGCAGAGCAAAGGAAACAGTCAACAAAACAAAGAGGCAACCCACAGAATGGGAGAAGATATTTGCAAATGACACTACAGATAAAGGGCTGGTATCCAAGATCTATAAAGAACTTCTCAGACTCAACACCCAAAAAACAAATAATCAAGTCAAAAAATGGGCAGAAGACATGAACAGACACTTTCAAAAGAAGACATACAAATGGCTAACAGACACATGAAAAAATGTTCATCATCATTAGACATCAGGGAAATTCAAATCAAAACCACACTGAGATACCACCTTACACAAGTTAGAATGGCAAAAATTGACAAGGCAAGAAACAACAAATGTTGGAGAGGTTGTGGAGAAAGGGGAACCCCTCTTAGACTGTTGGTGGGAATGCAAGTTGGTACAGTCACTTTGGAAAACAGTGTGGAGTTTCCTCAAAAAATTAAAAATAGAGCTACCTTATGACCCAGCAATTGCACTACTGGTATTTACCCCAAAGAAACAGATGTAGTGAAAAGAAGGGCCATATGCACTCCAATGTTCATAGTCTGTAATAGCCAAACTGTGGAAAGAGCCGAGATGCCCTTCAACAGATGAATGGATAAAGAAGATGTGGTCCATATATACAATGGAATATTACTCAGCCGTCAGAAAGGATGAATACCCAACTTTTACATCAACATGGATGGGACTGGAGGAAATTATGCTAAGCGAAATTAGTCAAGCAGAGAAAGTCAATTATCATATGGTTTCACTTATTTGTGGAACATAAGGAATAGTTGTGGAGGACATTAGGAGAAGGAAGGGAAAAATGAAGCGGGGGCAATCAGAGGGGGAGAGGAACTATGAGAGACAATGGACTCTGAGAAACAAACTGAGGGTTTCAGAGGGGTGAGGGATGGGAGGATGGGTTAGCCCAGTGATGGGTATTAAGGAGGGCATGTACTGCATGGAGCACTGGGTGTTATACGAAAACAATGAATCATGGAACACTATATCAAAAACTAATGATGTACTGTATGGTGACTAACATAACATAATTAAATTAAATGAAATTAAAAAAAATACTAATTGTAATGTTAACTCAACTCCGAAGAAAAAACCCCAGCAGTTAAACCTAAACTTAGGCTCACATAAGTTTATAATAATAATTTCAGTTTATAAAAATATTATATTGCAAAGAAATAAGATAGATGATCAATAAAAGACATAAAGACAGATGACATTTATATATTATTCTGTTGGGAGAGTGAATTGTAGATACTAGCTCAAGGAGAAACATGTGTAAATTCTTCTGTGTTAAAAAGAAACTTCCTCATGTATTTTGTAAATGGATGATGGTGGATATCAAATTGCTATGGTATTTCTATGCATTTGGATTTATTTAAAAGAGTGGTATACCAAAGAAATTACATCCTTCACGGACATTTATAACAAACAGTTTTAGATGTTAAATTCAAAAATGTTTGAGTGCTACAAACTTTTCTAAGTTATTTTTGGGAAGAACTGAATGAAAATTTGAGAATAAGTGATATATAACACAATATCCTATAAAGATATTTACAAAGAGTAAATTGTGGATAAGCAAACAAATGAACAGACTCCAGAAAAAGGAAAAGAAAAAAAGATGACAGGGAAAATTGTAAAAAGAATCAGAGATTCAAGCCAGATATCAGCTAAAATGATTCTAAATTCCTTAAAGAAAGAGGTTATCATTTTGTAGTCTTTGTATGTCTTATAGTGCAGTGATAGAGATACTTTATATTTTTCAAGTGAGTTAATAAGTAGGATTTTCTAGAAGTAATATTTAGAAATCTGTCACTTTAACCCACTGGAGACTATTTAAGTGGTTTGATGTATTATTTAGTTCCCTGGGGTGTACAGTTACTATAGTAATAATAGTAATAATAATGGACTTGAACACATTTGTAAGTAAGAGCCATATGATAACATAATGTCTATATTCAGGAAACTTAAACTCTCAGTCTTCCAGGCAGTCAGTTTAATGATTTCACCCATCTTACTGATCAAATGGGATCACTGCATAGTCATTAATGTTGATTGCCACATTGTAAAGCCGTCTCTGTGTTGACAATTTTTACCCATAAATAAATGTGACAACCAGAGTTTCCCTAGATATAGAAGGCACCCACTCCACAAATTGCACACATTTCCTTATCAATAGTATTATGTGAACTTAACCAATATTTTATAATACATTTAGAAAAAGAATTTCATAAATATATCCTGGAATGGAGAAACATAAAATAATTTGGCGAGTCACAGAATATAAAATCAGAGAACTAAGAGAACCCGAGACTAAATTTATATTCCAGTTCCGAGTCTTTCATTACTGAAGAAAGGAATTTTCCTTTCTAAGTTTTGCATTTTCACTACTGACCTGGGTACAAATGGCTCGCAAATAATAAAAGTTCTTTAAAAAATAATAAATCTATTGTATGTTTTGGCATCTCAACAATTCCCATTGTTCTATTCCCTGGCACAAAATAGAATAGTCTGTATTCCAAAGCTTTGGTTTTGAAGTATTTTGATTCATGATTCATTTCTAAAAGGGCACAGAAGTCTATACCTACTTAGAAGACAGTTGTTGCAGAAATAATCATTCTAAAGTAAGTTGGATACAATACTATGTATTGAAATGCTGTTTGGTATTTTTCTCCCACATGTCAGGGTTGAGAGCCAGAAACACACACACACACACACACACACACACACACACTCTCTCTCTCTCTCTCTCTCTCTCTCTCTCTCTCTCTCTCTCTTTCCCTCTCCCTCTCCCTCACACTACTGTTCAAAGCATTCACTGCACTGCTATGTTTATGTAAAACAACTCAGAAACCGATATCATCAAGAATTTTCAATAAATCTCTGCTTTGTGGCCAAATATGACAAGAAATCTGCTGTGACACAGCTTGCTGACAACTGAATTTATATCTCACACTGATGCACAAAGATTTTTCAAGTAGAAATTCCCTCACCAAATTACTTAGCTCTTTGAACAGAACATATTGATATTTGAAAGCTTTTACAACGTTCTTAAAAATGTTGGCACTAAATGCAACCTAAGGAAATCTAAAGTAGAGACTTTTTTTAAGCTACAATTTTAAGAAATAAAATCCTCTGTAGGTATTTCTCAACATGGTACTTGACAGAGTCGAGAGATGTGTTGAAGAGGAGGGGTAGAAAAATAAGAATAAAGATAAAATTTTGAAGTGAAAAGAATTTAAGTGAAATGATTTCTCACTCTGCCTCTCCTTACCACGTCTTTTCTGCAATGACCTACATATCATCTGGACTCTTGGGAAATTTAGTGTCTATTGCCCTTGTTAAATATTTTCGTCTCCTTCACAGTTTCAGGTGTTCTTTGACAAGTACTTGTCATGGAATATCCATGAACTCCACCAATATCCTCATACTCCCCTCAGGAAACATATGAATATTCACAAATATGTGTTCTGTCATTATTCTCTACAGTGTGGTAAAGAGCCCAAGCACTGAGGTCAAACTGCCTGGATTCATGATCTAGTTCTGGCTCTTGGTAGTGAGCACATGGTACAGCCAGTAACTGAGATGCATCCTATAGAGTCCCAGTGCATGGTATTCACATCCTGGTGGCTTCCCTGACACATTTCACCAGGATTGGTCTGATGACCAATGGAATGCAGCACAAATGCGGAAGAAATTCCACTTCCAAAACCAGGTTAACAAAGAAGACATACAAATGGCCAAAAGACACATGAAAAAAATGCTCAATGTCACTTGGCATCAGGGAAATAGGAGATACCACAATAAGGTATCACCTCACATCAGTCAGAATGGCTAAAATTAACAACTCAAGAAACAACAGATGTCGGTGAGGATGCGGAGAAAGGGGAACTCTCTTACATTGTTGGTGGGAATGCAAACTGGTGCAGCCACTCTGGAAAACACTATGGAGGTTCCTCAAAAAGTTAAAAATAGAACTATCTTATGAGCCAGCAATTGCACTACTAAGTATTTATCCAAAGGATACAAACATAGTGATCTGAAGGGGCACCTGCACCCCAATGTTCATACCAGCAATGTCCACAATAGCCAAAATATGGAAAGATCCCAGATGGCCATTGACACATGAACGGATAGAGAAGATGTGGTGTATATATACAATGGAATATTACTCGGCCATCAAAAGAATAAAATCTTGTCATTTGCAATGACATGGATAGAACTGAAGGATATTATGCTAAGTGAAATAAGTCAGTCAGAGAAAGACAAATACCATAGGATTTTACTCCTATGTGGAATTTAAGAAACAAAACAGATGAACATAGGGGAAGGGAAGGAAAAATAAGATGAAAACAGAGAGGGAGGCAAATCTCAAGAGACTTAATTACAGGAAACAAACTGAGGGTGGCAGGAGGGGAGGTAGGCGGGGTGATGGGGTACCTGGGTGATGGTCATTAAGGAGGGCACTTGAAGTAATGAGCTCATTGTGTTACATGCAACTGATGAATCACTAAATTCTACCTCTGAAACTAATAATACACTGTTAATTAAATTGAATTTAAATTAAAAAGTTAAAAAAACAAAATAAAACCTTTGGGGTTCCCTGAACAATGCTATTTTTATATGAAAGCATTCATTAAAATTGGTTTTCTGATGTGAAATAAAAGACATAAAAAGAAAGAGGTTGTCCTCTCTCTCTCAGTCTTTTTATTTTTTAAAAGATTTTATTTATTTACTTGTCGGAGAGAGAGAGCACAAGCAGGGGGAGTGGGAGAGGGAGAAGCAGGCTCCCCACTGAGCAGGGAGCCCGATGTGGGACTCGATTGCAGGACCCTGGGCTCATGACCTGAGGCAAAGGCAGATATTTAACTGATTAAGCCACCCAGGCATCCCTCTGTCCCACTTTTTTAGATCTCTCGTCCTGGGAGGAGCCAGGAGTCATGTCTTGAGAACATGCTGGCAAACCTGTGGACATAATGGAAGATGTTGAGAAAATGAGTGATTGTTCTATGTTGCTATGTTTTGGAGGTAATGTGTTATGCAGTAATAGATAACTATGCATTAACCCGAGCAAGTTATTTAAGGTCATTGTTTCTTAATTTTCTCATTGTAAAGTGGAGATGGTAATAGTACCAATGTTATGGTATGGCTGTGAGGATTGAAGAGATTATCCATAGAGAAGTATAATAGAGTGGAGGGTCAGGAATCAGCCCTTCAAAAATGCTGGTTATTGTTATCAATCTGCAGGGATCCAACAGATCCTAAGATTGAGCCAAATGTCATATAACAGGGAAATGCTGTTTAAAATACCCCTTTTACAGGTATATTATCTTATTCATGGTGATGGTTTCATGTGTATATGCATATGTCCAAACTTATCAAATTGTATACATTAAATATGTACAGTTTTGTATACACCAATTATACCTCAAAAAATCTGTTAAAAATAAGCCAAATTTTAGGGGCACCTGGGTGGCGCTGTCGGTTAAGCTCTTGGTTTCGATTCACGTCATGATCTCAGGGCTGCAAGATTGAGCCCCGTGTCAGCCTCAGCGTGGAGTCTGCTTGGGATTCTCTCTCCCTCTTCATCTGTCCCCCCCCCCAAGTAAATAAATCTTTAAAAAAAAACCCAAATTTAAAATATGACCACTTGAAAGATAAACCGAATATTTTACCAAGATGCTGAAAATTATTCTCATGGTCAAAAATGTAGTTACTTCTATAAAAAAAAAACCAAAAACATCCTGTCTTACATTCAAGAAAAGAGTTCAATACATTAAGATAGAGGTAACTAAATGGTAGGGTTTTTGTTTTTGTTTTTTTCAAGATTTTATTTATTTGAGAGAGAGAGAGCATGAACAGGGGAGGGGCAGAAGGAGAGGGAGAAGCAGACTCCCCACCCCTGAGCAGGGAGCCTGACTCAGGGCTCGAACCCAGGACCCTGGGATCATGACCTGAGTCAAAGGCAGACACTTAACCAACTGAGCCACCCAGGCACCCCTAAATGGTAGGTTTTAACTCAAATTTGAACCTGAGGGAAATTTGACATTAAGATTTTTGAGATTAGATAGGAAAATTCTTCCCCTGGCAGAAGAAAATAACTGACTGGAATTATGATTATAAAACAAAATCTAGGTTCAGATATTTGTTCTGTCCTTTATGAGCTAAGGGAAGGCCTTATTTAGACCTAGCCAGCCTGAAGATGAGGTTTGATGTGGAGGTGACCGGACCACTGCCCACCACAGGGTAACTATGAAGATGTACTGAGATCAGATGGAGGACACTGTCAGCAGGAGACTTGAAAACCCTTACAGCTTCCTACTGCCTTGCCCACTTCAGTCTGACCCTTCTCAACTGAGATTTTCTCAAACGAGATATGGCTATGAAGTCTGGATAGTCAACATCTGAGTGTACATTTTGACACCATGAGCATCAAATAGAAGATGAGACCACAGGAAAGGGAGCCTCTGATCTGGGTCCAAATGAATCATTTGAGATGAGCTTGAGTCACCACACCTCCCTTTTCTGCAGATCAGGGACTTTCTCAAGACATGGTGAGAATATCTGCCTTAGTCTTTTACAAGTTACCCTGGACTTCCCAAAAGACTTACTCAGATGAGAAAGGTCTTGGAATAAAAGATGGTGTGTTTTGTTGTAGAAATCTCTAAGACATTAGGAATTAAAAAAGAATTAGGTGACACAAATCTTAAAAAGCAGGGGATTCTTATTTTTCAATTTGCTCTAGGAAACCTTTTCAAAAGCTATGCTTATGTTCCTTTTGTACTCCATCATCCAAAATTCTTTACATTTACTAATTCTTCATTAGAAGCATTCTTGATTATTTCTACATCTCTGATAAACCATTTTTTTGCCTTGCAAAATCCTCCCTAAAAACACAATTGCATACTCCCCAGAGGTACCTTTTTGAGCTTAAAAGCCATATTTTGACCTTGTCTGCACAATCCTACTGACCTGCTGATTTTGATAATCCAGTGGAATTACCAATCAATTAATTTTATTTAACAAGTCATTTACTTATGGGACTACCAAGAAACAACCTCTGGGTTTTCAACTCTCATTCATTAATAACTGTGCCATTTACACAGCACTGTGGGAGATACAGAGGTACATAAAAAATACTACCTCCTGCAGAAACTCACAGTAAGAGGAAGAATGAAGTACACCATTCAAGACTCAAAGAACAAAAACTGATCTTAATAATGTAATGATCAAATTATTATTTGGAGTCACAAACACACTAGACAAGGACATCATTTCTAATGCAAATTTAAATGAGCTTTTAACTTTTTCTTTCTTGCCACTGCTCCCATAGTTCCAAATAGTTGAAAATTTGTATGTGTTGGTGTTTACAATGGTACTAGAAGAGTAGTTGAACACTCATTACTCCTAAGAAAAGCGCTCTTGGTTAGATGTGGGCATTCACAGGGGCTGCAGGGTGACGGAGTGAATGCCCAGTTCTAAAACCTGTTAAGCAGGGTCCAGTCTTAGGATACTGGCTTCTTACACCATGAATGCAAGTTTCACACAAGGATTCTGACTTAGAATCAAATGTTTCAGAGGTTAGAATTATCCTCATATCTGGGTCCAAGATGGCATTCTGGTAGCACAGTGCCTCGAGCCAACAGAACTCTAGTTTTTAAAATCTGCTTTTTCTCATGCAGCTTTATTTTACTTCTCAATAGCTTCTCCAACCCATTGTTTGAGTTCTGCAATCAAGGGACTAAAGCAGATGATGGGAATGGGGGAAAAAAAGAGTTGGCTTTCACAGTAAATGTTCTAGAAAGCCCCAAACCAGTAGTCATAAGCAGTTCCTAAGCTATCACAAAAGTAAAATTGTATGCCTTCCTTTGCCTCAGTCTTTTTACTACATGCTTCAGGCCACTTTTTTTGAGACTTCTTTTTTCCTTTAAAAGCTGATACTAGGGCGCCTGGGTGGCTCAGTTGGTTAAGCGACTGCCTTCGGCTCAGGTCATGATCCTGGAGTCCCGGGATCGAGTCCCACATCGGGCTCCCCGCTCAGTGGGGAGTCTGCTTCTCCCTCTGACCCTCCCCCCTCTCATGCTCTCTCTCTCTCTCATTCTCTCTCTCAAATAAATAAATAAATAAATAAATAAATAAATAAATAAAATCTTAAAAAAAATAAAAGCTGATACTATATTTTTTCCCCTCAAAGATGTACAGGGAAACAGAAAAAAAATGAAATTCAAGAGAATTCTTCCTAACAAACTCTCATACATTAAATTATCAGAAATTTTTTTAACTCGTGATCTTAAAGGTCATCTGCTTCAATCTAAATCCTTCCTAGTTCTGATCCTCCCCCTCTCCTCCAGCATTTTCCAGAAGAAAACCCAGGTTGAAAATGGAAAGGAGATCCAAGGTCAAACAAATACTTATGTTCCATCAAGTAATAAAATACTAGAAATAAATGTAAGTAAATCTACCTCTTTCCACGAATGGCTCTCACCCAAAGAAGTTGCTTACCCAAGATTACATCCCACTTCTTGCGGGGGGCAGCCTGCATTAAAATCGAGACAAGATTGGAGAAAAAGTCCAGAAGCCTCCTCTGGGACAACTCTGAAGGACAATCCATCACCAGAACAACCTGTGGAGTCAGCTGAAGTCCCCATTAAACTACACCACCAGTTCCATTTCTCCCTCCTCCCAATCCTGCATCACTTACCCTCACAAGGTGTTATTCCAGAAAGCACTTGCTAATAAATTGCCTGTATTTGAAATTCTGTCTCAGAGTCTGATTCCTGGAAACCCAGCATCTGACCCTTATATACCCTTTACAAATTCAGGAAAGTTATACTTGATGCTCCTGATTTCTTTTAAGTAATTTCATTTGTAGTATAATTCTTTGGCCATTGTAAAAATAGTCAGCCTTTGCCACCATTTTACAACAAAGCACACTGAATCGGAAAATCAAAATATCTGGGTTCTCTTGCCTGTGTTCTGAGCTGGTATGTTTCTCACAAGCATTAGCTTACTTAGCTATGAAATGTGTTCAGGGGTAAGGAGCCACATATGCCACATCATGTTTTCAACCAATAAATTGACAAATCTTAGACAAATAAACAGATTTTTGTACTCCAATGAAATTAAATACATTTCCCCGTGGATTTGAAAAAATGAAAAACACTTCAGATAGTCTATATTTAATCTGCTAATTTATATTTTATAGAGCATGATGAAAAATGTCAAGGAAGAGAGGAAAAATTGTCTTACAAAACTAATGATTCTTAAGTGGAACAGCAAACATCTTCACACAGGTGATTAGAAATCAGCATGGCACTGTGATGTGGTTTATAGAAGACTCGCTAGATAAGACTTGATAAATCTAACTGCAAGTGGGGCCATCAGAAAATGTATCTACTATTCTGCATGAAATCATTGCTCTGCCAAGATAGAGATCTACAATTTGTTCAGCAGAGCTATCTAAGGCCTATCAATCATGTCAGTTGCAAAGAGCTTATTTTATTTATCAGAAAGCTAAAGAATTTATTTTAAAATCAACTTTGATTATATGTTGAAGTCATTTCCTTTCGTTAGAGTTTTACGAACACAGAGTTTGGAGATGACAAAGAATATAATACGATGAAGTTATTTCAAAAGATATATTTTCTATCAACTCTTCCTTTCTTATTGAAGTTTTATTTAAGTATAATATATGTATTGAAAACATGGAATATCCAAAGTAGTGCTTAGGGATTTTCCAAAGTGAAATGCCTTGTAACCATATCCAGGGCATGAAATAGAACATTATCAAAAGTTTCCCCATGTTCTCTTCTGGTCACTAATCACCTCCCATCAAGAGTAACTCCTCTTCAGAATTCTAACCCCATAGATTATTTTGCCTGTTTTTAAATTTTACATAAGTTGAATCACACAGATGTGTTAGGTTTCTGTCTTACAACCTTTTATCTGCAAGATTCTCCTTATCGTTTTTGACATTTTAGTTTGTTAATTTTCACTGCTGCATGGCATTCCACTGTGTGAATATGTCACAATGTAATAAAGATGTGATATGATGAGAAGGACTGCCACACATATTCTTGTATGTGTCTTTTGGTGAACATATTATGTATCTCTGCTGGGTATATACCCAAAAGCAAAATAGGTATAAGAATGGGATTGCTGGGTCACAAAATCCTTACATATTTTGTAAAACTATTTAACTATTTAAAATAATGTACCCATAATATAAGATAATTTTAAAATAACGACAAAATTAATTGCTGGTCATTTTAGGGCCCCCATTCATGTAGAGTAAGACTCTAGGAATAAGGAAAGGTTTGTTGTTTTAGGCAACAAAATAGAGCAACTCTGAGCTCCAGGTGACAACATAAGGCAGCACAATGTGGTGGCCAGATCAAGCACAGGTTTGGGGTTCATAGTCTCAGAACCTTAGTTTGCATGTTTGTAAACTGGAGATGCTATTGTAAAAAAAAAATCTTTTAAAAAAAGGGTACATATAATACAAGGCATTCAAGGCATCTTCATCCTTGAAAAAGCAGTATACCATACAAGTTCAGAGGTTACCCAGGTTATCTCCTGGAGTGAGTCAGTAAGCTATTTGAATCTTTGTTTGCTGTCTGCAAAATCAGGACAATCTCACCACATGATAATATTATGAGGATTTAATGAAATAGTAATTAGCAAGGTACTTAGCAAGTGAATAATATTCAGAAATTCTCAATATTTGTTAGATTTCATTTCATTTTTCCTTCTTTCTAAGCTCATTAGTTCCTTTCCTATTTAATGAAAACAATTTTAACTGCCCTTAATATATCATAAAATCCTATTAGAAGATATTCTAACTATAACTGATTAAAAAAAAGGTCCCTAAACTGGTGTGTTACAAATACAAGGCATTCTTATAATGCATTTACTTATTCATTCAGTCATTTGACAGATATTTAGCAAGATCAATTTTGTGCTAGTATTAAGCTATACAATGTATGAATGTGAAGATGAATTAGATGCATTCCCTCCCTATCATGAAGTAATTCACAACCTGTTAAAAGAGGGAAGATTTCGACTTGAATACCTAAGCATATGAGGCAGGACTATGTGTAATTAATGCCACAAATGCAGCAGAAAGAAATGCTATTCAAACATGAGAAAGGAAGCCATCATTTCTGGATACAACATTCAGAAGAGAAAGAATTTATGAGAGCATCACTTTGAAAGTGATGCATACAACTTTGTTAGGTACAGATAGCCACTGAGTCATTCCAAAAGGAGAGCAATGCTCAGAGGGAAAAACAAAGAAAGGGCAATTATATTTATGGATTGGCAATTAGTCTAGCTTGGCAGTAGTCTCAGATATATCTATATATCTTTCTATATCTATCTATCTATATGATCAAAGAGTATGGAAGAGACTAGAAGGGGCTAAGACTCATTATGATGCTGTTTTGACAGTTCAGGTGTGCAGTCATAAAGAAGAGAATTAACATATGACTGGGGAATAGGAAGGTAGCCAGGGATTGAAAAGATATTGTGGAAGAAAAATCAAATCAACAAGAAATGGGAACTTACTGGATAAGGAAGTTATAGATGGAACATAAAGGTCCACAGAGGATTTTTTTTTTTTAATTTGAGTATAGTTGACACATGAAGCACAATGATTTTTTAAGAAGAAAGCTATAGAAGATTGGCACACATAGAACTTCGTTACAAGAGGAAAGTGGTTGGAGGGGAAAAGAGAGGCAGCTTAGAGTACAGTGCCTCTCTATGTAGTAAAAGGAATGAAAGAATGACAATGGCTTCACAGAGTAGTGTAGCAGGGAGCTTACTGATTAGGAGCTCAGAACTCTGAAGCCAGACCTTCTGAGTCCAAATTCTGGTTCTGCCACTGAGTTGCTGTATGACTAAAAGCTAGGTACTTAAAGTCTCCAAGCCTCAGTTCCCTTATTAGGGAATAATAATAATTTGTACTTACGAGAGTAAGACTGAGAGCTCTATTAGAGCGTGGAGGAAACATGACATCTAGTTAAGTAGAAAGAAGCAGCCGTTAATTCATTCACCTAAGTTGTCTCCCCTGGAGCCTGCCAATTGCGCCAGGCTCTGTTCTGAGCATTGAGGATACGAGGTGATCAAAGAGGCAAAATCTCTACCCTCATAGAGATTACAATATGGGGAACACATAATAAATAAGCAAATACAAAAATGCAAGCAGGATGGTCATCCACCTTACTAAAGAAAAAGGAAGCAGAATAAACAGAGCAGAGAGTGACCAAAAATGCTGTGTTAGACAATAGTCAGGGAAGACCCGTGATGGTGGCCATTGAATGCAGACTTGAATGAAATTAAGAAAAAGCCATGTAATTACCTACGAAAAGAAATTCCAGGGAAAGAGAACAGCAAGTGAAAAGTCCTTGCGTTCAGATGTGTGTTACTTTCTTTTTTTTTTTCCTTAGGTTTTATTTATTTATTTGACAGAGACACAGCAAGAGAGGGAACACAAGCAGGGGGAGTGGGAGAGGGAGAAGCAGGCTTCCTGCAGAGCAGGGAGTCCTATGCGGGGCTCGATCCCAGGACTCTGGGATCATGACCTGAACCGAAGGCAGCCACTTAACAACTGAGCCACACAAGCGCCCCTGGATGTGTGTTATTATCCGAAGAACAGAGAGGAAGCCTATGAGGCTGAAATGGATTAGAGTAGTAGCAGGAGATGAAGTGAGAGATGTGTCCAGAGGTTTTATCACAGGAGGCCTTGTAGGACATGGTAAAATCTTGGATTTTGTTCTGCATATGATGGGAGATCAAGAGGAGTGACATGATCTAATTCACACATTGAAAGACTGCTCTGTAGATAACTTACCATAGGAGAAAGAGCTAAGAGATTAATTATGAGCTTAGAGCTACAGTCTATAATCTGAAATAGTTGATGGTGGCATAGTTTAGGACTGCAGTAGAGATGGGAAGGAGTAGTTGGCTTTGGGACAGTTATTGTAGGGAAGAACTATAGGATTGATGAAAGACTGAATTTGGGATGTGATGAAATTTGGATAGAAGAGCGTGAAACTAGAGTTTTGAACAATAGTAAATAGATGAACTATGATACCATTTGTTGAAAAAGGGAAAACTGGGATGCCTGGGTGGCTCAGTCATTAGGCGTCTGCCTTCGGCTCAGGTCATGATCCCAGGGTCCTGGTATCGAGTCCCACATCGGGCTCCTTGCTCAGTGAGGAGCCTGCTTCTCCCTCTCCCTCTACTGCTCCCTCTGCTTGTGCTCTCTCTCTCTGACAAATAAATAAATAAAAATCTTTTAAAAAAATAAAAAGGGAAAACAGTAAGAGGGTCGAGTTTGGAGTGGGGGGGAGGGAATTATGAAAGGCAGGATTTCCATTCTGAACATAGCTGACTTGCCTATTACACACCCATATGGAGAAATTGAGTCAATGGTTGATATGAAAGTTGATATGGATTCTGATAAGAGATCAAGTTAGAGATAAAATTTGGGATTTGTCAACATTTAGATGGCATTAGGCCATCAGAACTAGATGACATCATCAAAAGAGCGAGATAGGCAGAAGAGAGAAGGCTGACGACTGAGCCCTGGGGCACTCTCTGACTCAGATTGGGAGCAAGAGGAGGAATAAGTTAAAGATACTGAGGAGGAGCAGCCAGTAGGATAGGAAGAAAACCAGGAGCATTGACTATGTCATAACCCAAGTGAAAAAAAGTGTTTCAGTAAAAAAAAAAAAAAAAAAAAGTGAGATGTTATGTCAAATTTTGCTGAGCATCTGAAAGTTGATGATTTATTTTGATAATGTGGAGATGACTCATTTCACCTTGCAACTGTGGTTTTAAGTGGAGAGAAACTGTGAAAATCTCATCAAAACTAATAAGGAAGATTACAAAGATTATAAAGAGGAAAATGTGGGTATAAACACATTTTAAAAGAGTTTTTCAGGAAGGGAGAGGGATGAGCTTCAGCTGTGGGGGAAAGTAGTATCCAATGAGGGTGTTTTGAAACAAGAGTTGTGACAGAATGCTTGAATGCCTATTGGAGTTATCCATGAAGAGAGAAAAATGAATGATTTTTCCCCAGGAAAGGGAAGGGGTCCTCCGGTGGATGAGAAGACTTCAGATAGGAGCACAAATACATCAACTAGATTTGATGGAAGAATAAAGATACCATTTCTCAGTTCTTCCCTCTTCTTGGTAATATTGTAAGCCAGATTATTAGCTGAGAATGGGGAAAGAAGAGAGATTTGGGGAGTCTGAGAAGTAAGAATAGATGTAAGACGTTCATCTTATAAACTGAAACAATGGTTGATGAGAGAAATGAGTGGCATTTCCAAAAACAAGACTGCTTGCCTTGGATTTGTGGTCACTGATGCCCGGCAAGCAAGTCATGTGTTTTTCTCTGGATAAAATCAGCTGTTAGGGTACATGGTGAGAGCTGGCAGTAGAGCTGATTTAATCAGGGTTGAGATTTTTCTGGTGAGTATGACGGGGTAGGAGGACCAGGGGAGATGAGGGTGTTTGCAAGAGACTGAGGATAATAAATGACTGTGAATTCTCAGTTGAGTTTGGAGGTGAATGAGGACATGAGGCAGATGAGGGACTGTGGGAAGGTGGCAGAGTTAATGGGTTGGAGCTCTTGGTGGGATTGAAGAATTGTTGGCAAGGAGGCAATAAACTAAGTGAGCAGGAAAGTAACAGAGTATAGATAAAGGGGTGATAGAAACTGAGGCTTGTAGGGGTTACAATGATTACTTTAGGGGAATTGATGAACTGAGGTGGGTAAGAGCCAATATCACTGCAGGTACCATAAAGGAACAAACAGCCATTGGATGAATTACCTGCATGGATATTATAATTACCAAGATTAATCATAGAGGTAATTGGAAAGGAAGTGATCCCCAGGTGTGGAATATCTTCAGTTAATGTGGGAATATGACAGAAAACTTCAACAAGAAGAGGGTACTAAGTGGATATCTGTTAACACTTGCTTCAAGGGTGCTAGATTATCTAAATTGGGAAATTAGACCTATTAAAAAATCACACACAAAAAAATATGAAGATGTGATCATTAGAATAAGACCAATAATCGTGACAGAAGTTTCAGCTCTTCAATTCATATTTTTTATAATTCCTTAAATATGTATTCATCTGTTTTGCAACAGAGAGACCACTGGATTGCACACAACAAATACAATAAGTAAAAATTTGACTTGAAATTATAAACGATAGGGTTTTAGTCATTCTTCATTTTGTCCAGCTGCCCAGAAAATTCAGAGAAAACTCTAAATATTTTTGATAATTTGATACAGAAAAGATGAAAACAGAAAACACTTCATTTCTTCCTTGTGGTACCAATCTTTACCTACCAGGATTGTTGGACTGGGCATCCATAGGAATCATGAGCTTGGCCCGAGTGGCTCGACGTGCAGCCAGTGACCTTTCCAGAGTGGACATGGAGCTCCCTGCTTCTTCAGTGTCTTGACCTACAAGAAAAACAATGTTCCTGAGAGACACACTTTCTTCAATGATGAAATACTTTACATAATTTCTAGCTAGGCACACCGATGCTTTTTTCATTTTATTGAGGTTTTAAATAATTATATCTACTTTTTTGGTTACCCAATCAATATAGTCTCATTGCACAAACATTAGTAAAATTTACCATAACCCTGTTATTCAGAAAGAACCATTATTTATATTTTGTTCTTTACAAGGTTTGCCTATGTGTTCATACGTGAGAGTGAGAAAGTATACATATTTTGTACTTAGTGGCATTTACCATACATGCTATTTTGTTACCTTCTTAAGAAAATACTATGAACATATTTGTCTGTCAAGTCAGTTTTATAATATGTATTTATTTATTTAAAACCACTCATACGTCTATATTCATGAGCACCACCCATTTTATTTATTTTATTTATTGTTTTTAAGTACACTATATGCCCAATGTGGGACTTGAACTCATGACCCCAAGATCAAGAGTCACATGTTCTACTGACTGAGCCAGCCAGGTGCCCCAGTTTTATTATTTTTAACAGTTCCATCGCTTCTCAGCCTTTTGGCTAAGATCAAGTGTTATTTTTAACAGTTCCATAAATGTCCTGTTGTATGAATTTACCACAATTTAATCAACTATTACTTAAGGCCCAAAGGCATTATATCTTATTATAAAAACACAGGGAATGAACTATATTTTTCAAAAGTAAGGCTAGGTCTACTTATATAAATTTATCATGATCCCATAAAATACCACACTAAAGAGTCATCAAAAATAATAAAAAACAAATGATATGTGTAGATTTAAAATGTTAACAAAAATATATGTTGAGAACAATAAAACTGAAGTTCTGAAGAGTATCATATATGCCCATTTGTGTAATATACATATAAAAGCATATTGTGTATATACACATTTCTGTGTGTGCATATATATATAAACATATATTTGTATATAATGCATGTGTATATGGGTTATATATCTGTATAAATGTGTGTGCATATATGTATATAAACATATATATGTATATAATACATGTATATATGGGTTAAATAACTGTATACAATATATAATATATATGTGTGTTTATATATCTGTATAAATGTGTGTGCATATATATATAAACATATATATGTATATAATACATGTATATATGGGTTAAATAACTATATACAATATATAATATATATGTGTGTTTATATATCTGTATAAATGTGTGTGCATATATATCTGTATAGAAAGGTTACACACAAAATTCTCAATATCACCTTCCTTTTGTGAAAGGGATAAGGAATTTGGGGATGGTGAAAAGTCAAACATACTTTTAATTCCTTTGGGTATTATTTTTCACAACTTTTTGTACTATATTCTTTCTTTTAAAATTACATACATGTATTCTTTTTTTGGTTAAAATAGTAGTTAATACAATTCAAAATTTAAAATAATGCTGTGGGAAATTTCTACACAGCCAAGACAATAACAACAGCCTAGATCTGAGTCTCTCCACACATCCTCCAAAAAACTACACAGACCATATAAGACAATAAAACTATGCAAATTACACCCCTACAGCACAACTAAAAGAGAGAACACAACAAACTTTGAATCTCCCAAAAGTACATAAGTAAATAACATTTTCTAGCCAAGCTATGACTCAAGATGCTGCCATAAAGTCTTTGTGGGAAGTTGAATATTTGAGAAAACTATTCAAAAGAGAGCAGAGAGGAATAAGCCTCCTAAGACTGATCTAAAATCACCCACAAAAGGAGAAAGTCTACCCCAAATGTAAAAATATTTTTAAAGTTTCCTAGTAGACCAGAGCACTTAAGAGTATACTATTCATTGACATGGAGTTTTGTTCTTTTAACCAGGAGAGTATAGAGAACGCTTCATATAATGTAAAATATAGGCAGCAGAATTTTGAGTGTTACTTTCCTTTTACTATAGAGTTGGCAAGTAGGTCCTCAAATAAAAACAGATAGGCACAAGTATTCTCACATTCTAAAGAAAATAGCCATTGTTTGGAGTTAAGCTTCTCCCAGCTTACTTCTGACTTACTAAATGATCAAAAGTAGTCTGGCTGCCCCCAAATGTCATTTTAGTGTATAAAAGATAAAGGGAAATGTAAAGAAGGAGATACCCTAGCGATAATTGGTAAAACCTTCTGAGGACTGAGAGGCAATTCTATCCCCTTCAGTGGGAGACAGAACTATGATATCTTCCTGATGCCCTCTAGGAACCAAAACGGTCAGAATAAGCATCTGTAAAACGTGGAGGTTCCTGCAAAAGAGATCTGCCTTTTATTCATTCTCTAGGTATTAGTCCGCTCAGGCAGCAGGCTTGCTGGTCTACCCTGTGTCTATTTAAACAGAGGAAGAAGTTATTAAAGAGAGCAAGACTGAAAGAAGACCAGGATTGGAGTACAAGCTCTCTCATCATTTGACCTGGCAAAGATGTAGGAACTTCTGGGTCAAGTGAGCACTTGGAAAGTTGCTCAAGCTTGAGTCATCTTCCTGGAATTCACTCAAGAGCAGCTGACCCACCAAAGGACAGTGAGGTTGACAGAGCTGTTCCTGATAGGAGTGGGTTAAGCCCTGACTTGATATCTCACATCATGTAATTGGCCAGTAGAAGAATCCCACAGGGTCTCATAAAGAACTCATACTTGTGTTTCACAAAAGCCCAAGAATTTGGATGTCACATGAAGACAGCCCATGCACACAAAAAGCAATGCCAAATTCAAACTATCTTTTCTGTCCTCCCTTCCTGCCTCTCTCCTCTTCATCTTCCCTCCCCATACTCCTATACAGCCAGGAAGAACAGACAAGTAGGGGGAATAAGTAAAGGGGTTTCTGAAACAGACTGTGCCCCCTCCTTCTGCCCCACCTCCCCCACTCCATTTCCCTCCAAGGTGTTGTAGGCTTTAAACAACACATTATCCCAAGTCCTCAGAGCCAAAAGTCTAGCTGGCCATAAGGGAAGGAGGAACTTTAATTTAAATTTCAGATTGCAGTTTTTAATAGAACTAGAATGCAGTTTAACAACTGAAAATAACGGAAGAGTTAGGGAATCTGCTTGAGATATTATTTAAGAGCTAGAAAAAGAATACTCAACAACTCATGATTGAAAATCAGTAAGTGAATTCCTTGCTTAAACAGATCTAAGCTGAAAAAGTATAGTAAAGCAGTTACACATTCAAATAAATAAAATATTTTAATTCAGTTTAAAAACAACAGCTACTCATTCTGCAAACACATTATGAGTAGACCAAGAGGTTTTGTGTATGTGCGTGTGTGTGTGTGTGTGTGTGTGTGTGTGTGTGTGTGTTTTGAAGAGAGTACTTGGTTGATTATTCTGCTTCCCATAAGCATTTTTAAAATACGAGGATCAACAGAAAATGAAATATCTTACAACCACTTTCTAGATTTCTTAGTTATTCCTGCACATGGATTGTTCTGTACCTATTCATCAAAGAGTAGGATTTTTTCTTCTGATCACTTGTATATCAACATAGCCTGCACATAGACTCCACCAAACCAAGCTAGTGATCATATCATGTGATTGCACAGGGATAAAAGTTGATCTTCACAGTAATCAAGGCTGAAGTAACAGAAGAGTCAATGTGTTCATACGTCATGTGTCCCTAATGTGATTTTTTTAATGCAAGAAATCGAGAGCAAATTTAAAATCAACTTACAATGATCCATAGACATAAGGAATTAAAAAATGTAAAACAGCTTCAAATTTTATTTGACAAAGCTTTCGTTCAAAATTTAACAAAAAGTAATAAATTCATTTGGCTTTCACATTTCAGTATTTCCCAAGTGTACCACCTGTTACCACTTAGAAGTTTTAAGAAGCATTGCAACTAAAAAAGGGCAGGTAATAGGATGATGGAAAAGAAACTAGTTAATCAACCAAATTTACATCAGATTATTTTAACTATTGGTAAATGACCTGCAGATTGAAGGGAAGGATACCTCCATCAAAGAGGGAGTGGAAAATCCCCTGTAGGGTTCAGAATGGGGAGTTTGGATGCCCAAGAGGAGATAGTTACCTGAATGAGAGGTGCTTTTGCTTCCCAGTTGGGTTTCTGACTGGCTGTGGCTGACTGGTGTGAGGTCTTGGCAACTTTGGATGGGAGAGTCCCTTCCTGTAGGGTCAGTACCTGATGGCTTCTCGATATTTTTCATCTCCATTTCTTCATGATGTATCCAAAGGTCAGGGGGCCTGAGGTCCTTCTGGCTGCCCTTCCTCTTGCCAACACTGTGGGTGGCCCGCTTCCTATGGAGCAAAAAATTAGAAGGCGATAGTGAGTACCTCTATTCAGTGGTCTTTCCTCTCTTTTCTCAGTCAATTCAAGTGTATCAAGGAAAGGATACAAGAGTGCTCCCAGGAGGAAACCTATGAAATCCAAGAATTGGCAGGCGTGTCTTGGCTGCCTTTCCTCCCCACCCCTGGAACTTCACCACATTATGGGAGCAGTGGTGCTGAATCCCCAAGGCCTAGGCTGCCTGCCAGAGAGTGCCCGATTCTAGCTTCACCAGCTACAAATTTTCACACAAGGTGACAATGGGTTAGATGGAGCCATATGCCAATCTTTGGAGCTAGTCATAAGGTACTTGACTGTAACATCTGTTTAGGAGATAAATGAAGGAGTTGCTTTGAAAGGGCAAATAGAAATAAAAAGGCCAGAATCTGTGACAGCCAAGACTGGTGTTTAGAAGAAAGTCCATAGCTCAGCTGTATAAGTTAATGTGCTATTTGAAGACAAAATGCGGCATGAGGACATTCTAAGGAGAATAAAGCACTTGTGCCTTGGAGTCACTAAGTATCTGGATGCAAACACAATAAGACCCATCCTTTGGAGAGAGAAGAACACAGTTTAGAAGTAGGCTTCAAATATCTCTTATTTTCCTCTGTAAGAATTTAACAACCATAAATTCATTTTTCAGTGGTAGTCTCTTTTGGGGGCTAGTGAGATTCAATGTTCCCTGCAGGCTAAGTAAAGTAGCATGATATTCCTGCCCACTGTTCTCTACAGTAGGGGTCAGTAAACTATGGCCTATAGACCAAATCTGCCCACGGTCTTATTTTGTAAATAAAATTTTATTGGAATCCTACTGAGCTCCTTTATTTTCACACTGCAGTGTGTTGAGTAATTGTAACAAAGACCATGCGTCCCTCATGTCTCACAAAGCCTCAAATATTTACTATTTGCCCCTTTTCAGAAAGTTTTCAACCTCTGCTTTACAGTTCTGTTTTTTTTTTTTTTTTAAGATTTTATTTATTTATTTCAGACAGAGAGAGAGCAAGCACGAGCGGGGGTGCGGAGGGGGGTGGGGCAGAGAGAGAAGCAGGCTCCCAGCTGAGCAGGAAGCCCAATGCGGTGCTTGATCCCAGGACCCTGGGATCATGACCTGAGCTGAAGGCAGATGCTAACCACTGGGATCATGACTTGAGTCAAAGGCAGACGCTTAACCAACTGAGCCACCCAAGCGCTCCAACAGTTCTCCGTTTTTAAAAATCTCCACTGTAGCTTCTATTTTTTTTTTAAGGTAATAGTGTCTCCTCTAAGACAGATTTCAGATAGTTAAAATCTAACCTCTGATAGAACCCCAGAGAACTCCCTCTTAGTTCCTCACTTGCAACGAATAGCTTATAAGGATTAACTGTTTTCACGGTTGCTAAATGGTTCAAACCAACCACTTCAGTGAAAACTCTTTGTAACCTCTACAAGGCGACTGCGCTATTTTCCAATGCTGAAAAGGAGCTTTATGCATATGAAGCAATTAATGAATGTTTAGTGGTGTGACTTATTTTTTGTTATTGTTTTGTTTTACATTTTTTGGTCTTTTTTGAAGGATGCTGATAGGGAGAGGAGACAAAGAATGCCAGACTTAATATTTATCGAGTAGTTTAGCAGAGAAATAATGCAGTATTTTCTGTTCTAATGTTTTCCCTTACATCTACCTACATTTTGCTGATTTCCTGGCAGCTGTCCCACACTGACTCTAGACAATGGTCTGTAATAACCCTTAGATCATTTTCTTGTGTCTAAGATAATAACTCTCTGCTAACCATCCATTCCCTGAATTCATTTCCTTCTACTTCACCTGCCCACAGGAAACAATCTGCAAGTCACACACAGCTCTTTATGTAATCTACCCCTGGTAACTAATTAGAACAATTTAATGTCATTTTCGAACTTGGAGATTTCACCCTGTTATCTTTCTAACAAATCAAAATGCTAAATAACGTTTTAATCCCTGTGCCTACAAGACTGCATACAGAGAAGTACCAGTTCCAACATCCAGGATAAGACAGTCAACTTTTCCATAATAACTCAATATTTAAATAGCCTGTGGGGGAAAATGTGTCAAATAATCTTTGAAACTAAAAATAAATTATGAATTCTGGTTTCCTCTCATTTACACACATGACTCATTCATTCATTCATTCATTCACCAGCCCCCATAACCTCAGTATACCAAGCTTCCCCAGATGTATTTTATAAAAAAAAAAAAAAAATCCCAAACCTGACTGAGGTAGAGCCTTTTTATATGTTGTGATTCATAACCTCCACCTGGAAAAAAAATTATCATTCCTGATAAAATGCATACACATTTTTCTGATGGATTTTAGTCAGATCAAGACCTTTTCTGAGAAGCTACTCATCCACTCAGCTGTCAGTCAAGAATCTAAAGACTCTAAACAGACTTTATTTCCTTTTTGTATATATTCTATGAAACAACACCTACTACTTTTATTTTCTCTATAATGTGTCTTCTCAAGAGAGAAATATTTGACCTTGGAGGGGCCTCCCTTCCCTGCTGGTGGTAGCCGAGCCGCCCATGCAGCAGGTTTGTAATAAAACTGACATCTGCTCATAACGAAATTGCCTGAAATTCGTCTTAAAACCTGCAGGAACATTGTCATGCCAGCCTTCTGGCATGCCAGTAGAACCATCTGCTGGTTCTCTGACATAATGACTGCTGCCCATTGTGGTCCCCTAGCTCCTCTGTCTCACCACTGGAATCTTCAAAATTTGTATGCAGATGAACCTAATGCAATGGATCCTGAAGTATGGTCCCCGTATCAGCATCACCTGGAAATCTGCTGGAAATGCACGTTGAGATTAGAAACTTGCAGGTGTGGGGGGATGTTGTGAGAGGGCAAGGCCCAGAAATCTATGTTTTAACATAGATTTGTTTTCAAGGGAAGTCAGATGCACCTAGTTTGAGAAACGCTGTTTCAGTGAATTTGGTTTTGTTTTTATTTTAAACTTAGTTTTTGTATTCGATATAGAACATGTCACGTGTTTAACCCTCCTATATGCATGAATCTTTTCTCACAGGTACCAGTTTCCAAACACAGCAGTAGGATGGGAGGGTCTCTTCCTACCCCATGAATTCTTGAATAAAGGCTCTCTGTTCACAGCATAATCAAGTGCTGGTGGTTTTTGTTCTCACTCTCCATCTCTATCTCTCTCCCTATTTCTCTCTCTCTCTCTTATTTATCTCATCATACTTTTGCCCAGAATGCCTTTACAATCTTATTTACTTACAAACTACTTACTCTTAAAAGATTTTCTTTCTTTTTTTTTTTAAAGATTTTATTTATTTATTTATTTATTTGAGAGGGAGAGAATGAGAGACAGAGAGCACAAGAGGGAAGAGGGTCAGAGGGAGAAGCAGACTTCCCGCCGAGCAGGGAGCCCGATGCGGGACTCGATCCAGGGACTCCAGGATCATGACCTGAGCCGAAGGCAGTCGCCCAACCAACTGAGCCACCCTGGTGCCCCCTTAAAAGATTTTCTTCAAGCCTCTCTCCTTTAGGAATCCTTCTTGACCACGTAAGTCAGTGTAATCTTAGCATATCTAACTCATTTTCCTTGTCTCTTTCTTTACCACTCATCTTGCATTGAGTACTGTCTGTCTTACTGAGCTGGCCAGGTGCTCCCAGTGTTTGAATTGGTTTCCTCATGATACTGGAGCAAATTCTGTTTCTTTCACTTGTCCAACATCATACAGTTTTACAACATTAATTCATGTATTTACTCAGTGAACATTTACAGAATACTGAGTATGTGTCAAGAAATTTGCTAAGCACTAAGAAATAGGTGAGACATTAGGAGCTTAATAAATGAATGAAAAATGGCATGGCTACTGTGAATTTCTGCATTTTTGGTGGCAGGAGCAACCACTGGGACTGGCAGTTGGTAAAGCTGAAAAACTAGAGACCAAATCGTAGGAGACCTTGCCTCCAACAGAAACATTTTTGATAATATCAGAAGTCAGTGGGGAATTGCAGAAAGATCTTTAGCTCAAGAGTTAATAATCAGATTTGTTACTTTGTATCATGCAGATCACATAGTAAGCACATAGTAATTACTTGAATTAAATAATAAGAATTTTTCATTATCAACTTGGAAAGATTTTTTTGCAAGGTTCTCTGATTCTTTATTGAACTGTTTCTTACTTTGCACATAACCTATTACTATGAGAGAAGTTTGTTTCCTTTTCACTTTTAATTGGGATGTGAAAGGGTAAAAACCAACATTGGGTTAGGATTCATTTTATTCAAGACTGCGGCCTTTGAAATTCTAAAATACTATAATCTCAGATTCTTTTGCCACATTGTAATAAATTATTATTTTTTTACATTGTAATAAATTATTAAATTCCCTTCTGTGCTTAGACATCCTCTGCTCAAGTTGTTCATAGGAGGCAAATAGCTCTGTACTAATTCTCCTGGTCAGATACACATGTGCCCAAGATCTACTGGGAAGTTAAGAGAAGGACACTTTGCCCCACTGGGGATTCACAGAAGATTTCAGAAAGGAAGAGGGCCTAAACTGAGTGTGAAGAATGATTCAAGTTAACGGGGAAAAAATACATTGGGATGTATAAGCCCTACTTCTTCCATCTAAATCTTTCCCAAAGGTTTTCAGCTTCCCAATTCTCTATATTGATTATTTTTATTCTACTAACTTCTATTAAAAGCAAAAACAAACAAAAACCACCACCACCAACAATAACCACAACCACAAAAACAAAAAACTTGGAATCCCAGGGAACATCTGTCCTAGTATTCAAATAAACATGCATTTTCTGTGGTGGAATTAAGTTATATTGAAGACCAAAGGGTTTGCCTCTGTGGAATACTAAAAAACTATTAAAATGTTAAAAATTTGAGAAATCAGTGAAATTAACCTAAACTACAGTAGATTTCATTTAAGAGTTTAAACATTTGATTGTCAGTACTGGAGATAATTATTTTTGTCAAGATTTGAGTGTGGACTAATATTTAAAACCTGGCTATATACTTTTTAAATCAAATAAGAGACTTAGTCAACTGTTTATAAAGTGAAACTTGAATTTTATTTACATATTTAAATTGAATATATTCAGACAAGTTGTTGATTATCTACCCAGGTAACTGCCTTAGAAATATGATAACCATGTGTCGGGGATTTCCAGGATGTTCTCAATGTCCCCTATTTTGTCTTTAGTATCTATAGATACATTGTAACTTATCATGATACATGTTCTATATTTTGGCTAGGAAAATGTTATTACTTAATTAAAAAGCACAGAACCCCTTTAATTTTTCATAAACACATTTTTTCTATATTATGATATTCTACTATAATTTCACTAATTCAAAATGTGTAAGGGGATTCTCTTCAAAGTAGTAAAAAAATTTAAGTTAATAACTAAAGAAGAAAGGCAAAATTATTTTTATTTCATATTAATTTGAAGCAAAGTGCTAACATGCAATTCTATAATTTGATAGCATTCCATGGGGAATTTCAATGTTTTAAGATAGATTGATAGCAGGTACTTAGCCCTGTTTCTCATTTGAGGAAACCGACATTCAGGGATTAGGTCTTCCTTTAGGCTGATTTAAACACCACTAATTTAATTCAAGAAGTGAGGAATTAGAACTAGAACTCGAGTTCTAACTTCTGTTAGTTACTTTATATTATAAAAATAAAATCTTACCAACTGGAATGTAAATCAATCAGAAAACTACATCATTATTAAATATGTGTATATATATATATATATGATAAATCATAGAATAAAATGTGTGGATACTAACTTGAATAAAGTGTTACCAATAGTACACAAAAATATGTTTCAAGTCTATTGGGTATAATCAAGAGCCCCAATAAAACACAAAGACAATTTACATTCTCCAGCACCAACAGATGAAGAGATATCGAAGAAGCCCATGAAAGTGTTTCTTATATCACTTTATTAATTACATTAAACTCTCATTTTTCTGAGAGTTCTGTAAGGGACCTTATTTCTGTCTCAGATTGGAATTGATTTTGCTTTCATCTGCATCACTTAATTTGTTCTAAAAGACTCAGTGGAGGTGGTATCAGGATGAAGGATCCTCAGCGAATTCAAGAAAAGCTAAATTAAATAGGAATAAAATCAGGAATATCTTGAAGGAGAAAAATTTTTCTGTTTTTCCTCTGTTAACATTACAAACAAAGAGACCAAGATAAATGCCAATGGGTCTGTTACAGGAGAAGGATACAGGAAGCAAAATAGTGAAAAAATGCCAAGTAAATATTAAGAGACTTTGGGTGAAGGCTGAGGAAAAATCAAAGTGGCAGTAGCATGGGAAGCTATAAATCCACTGTCTTTGGCTTCCAGTCGTTCATGGAGTGATATATTCTTTCATTCATTTCCTAATTTTAAAAACAAGACATACCCAGGGCTCAGCCTCAACTCTTTCCAAATAAAACCTTCAAGCTCTTAACAAAGTGCTTAGAGGGGGATTTAAGACAATTTAAGAGTTTCTCAAAATACCATCAAATACCACTTTTGCACTTTGAGAAGACTGGCATTTTCTCTATGAGGACAAAACGTGCCCAGGAATCCGGTTCATCAGGTCAACATAACCCTCCAACATTCTTCTCACAAGGATGAAAATAGAACGAGCAAAACACCCTGCTACACACAGATGGTTTAGTTAATTAAACTTAGCTTAGTGAATGCATCCACGTTTTTAAAGCCCTCATGAAATAGGGTCAGTTTGGCTTTGATGCCTTCCCCACTTCTGTGTCTGTGAATCTCTGTCAGCTCAGCTTCACAGCCCTGCCGCATTGGTGTTCTACCGTTCTATGTCTGCACAACCCCTTTCCTGGGATAGCTCGACTGAGAGACTGTTGGATGCCTTACTCAGTTACAGTTCTTTTTTTCTCCAGAGCCTCGCTGAGTGTCAAGCATGTGGAAGTTCTGTGGGTAATTAGGATTTCCCAGAATCCTAACACACGAGAGTCAGTTAAGCTGTCGGCCTGGTTTCTTGTTTAAGCACAGTGGATTAGCACACCAGCTAGCACAACCAGCTGGAAGACAGCCTCACAAATGCAGCCAGGAGCGAAATGTGCCCTGCCATATACATCAGTTAAATACAAAGACTGTATTGACACCCCTATGTCATTTTCTTCAGTTTGTACATCTTCTTGTACCCTATTTCTAAACACTTCACTTCAAAAGGTTGGAAGATACAATACCGATCAACAAATGGGTCATGGGATTTTTAAAAAGAGAGAGAATCTAAGATATTAGCAAAGGAGAGGAAAATTATTTGTTAGAGAATCTTTCTCTGACACTATGTGTATCCTACAGTTGTCAAACCAGCTACCTATAGGCCCATGCCTCAGGCTTTCAGAGCCGGCACCGTGCCTGAGGCCAAAGGGGGGAAAAATCAAGGGAAGAGCTTATTATAGCCAATTCAGTGAGAAAGTACAGCCGAAGGGACAAATCAGGCAAGATTTGAAAAGTGCTAGAGAGGCAGAGAATAACCAGGAGATTACCGCTGATTCCCACAACTGGCTGACATAAGGTTAATATGCTGATTATGGATGTTGCTGGCAGTGGATAAGCTGAATTAAAACCATCTTTCCATTCTAAACTTTGACTTTGATGTATCATCCTCTGCATATGCTATAACCTAGAACTGCATAATGTGAAAATATTTTTAAACCCCTCAAAAAGTTTAATTTCTGAGAATTAACCATAGCCAGGAAATCTGAACTATTCTGAATTTCTAGAATCTCTCTTCTATCCTAACTACTGTCTCCAAACTAAACACTCCACAGTATTGTAACTACATTGAATTTGGTAATCATTCATGCAAAAAGCATTGATTCAATGCCTACAGTCCTCCTTGCCAGAATGGGGAAATACTTTTAGAGGAACACACGTCTCCAACATTTTACATAATTGTACAGAGGGCCATGAATTGGGACCTGATGAAGTCCATTGCCTAGATGCTGCTAAAGGAATACCTGCCCTCGCCTGAAAGGAAGAATCTGGCCCAGAGAAGTAAAATCAAGCAGAAATGCCACGTGGGTCTCCAGGTGGATTCTATTATTAAGTCTGCAAGTCTGGTCCTCCCTCACTCAAGTTATGGACCTGGAATCAACAAAAGGCAAGGTTTTGCTCAGGTCAGAGGATAAGGGATATGTGGTGAATTATGAAAGAACACAGGAAGAGACTGTCAAAAATATAACTCAAGAAGGTGATAGGTCAAACAGTGACCTCTCTCCTCTTAGGAACCAGCTGTTACCTACTTTCTCTGCTGGGCTGAAGAGCGCCGGGTGCAAATCACAGCCACGATCACTACCACCAGCACTGTGATGACGCCAACGGTGATCACAATGATCACAAGCAGGTTGCTGTTCTTCTGAGGAGTGACACTGCCATGTGGGGGGTGCATCTGGCCAATGGGTGGCTCTGGGAAAAGACAGGCAAATGGAGATCAGATTTAGGGAGATGTGACAGCTTGGTGTTTATCAAGCTGTTAAGGATGTGAAAGTTCCTATTGCTCTGGGCATTCCTAAAGCTGGGGGGGGGGGGGGGGAAAAGCAATGAAAAATGAGAGGAAAGATCAAAATTATCTACCTAAGATAAATGAAATATATGTTCACACAAAATCTTGTACAGAAACATTCCTAGCAGCATGATTTAGAATAGCCAAAAGTGGAAACAACCCAAATGTCCATTGACTGAAGAATGGATAAACAAAAATGTGGTAGTTCCATACAAGGGAATATTACTCAGCCATAATAAGGAACTGATATGTGATACATGCTACAATTTGCATGTACCTTAAAAACGTTATTCTAAGGGCAAGAAGCCAGACACAAAAGGTCAATATTGTGATTCTATTTATATGAAATATCCATAATAGGCAAATCTATAGAGACCGAAAGTAGATTAGTGTTTGCCAGTGGATGGGAGGAGTGAATGAGGAAGGACTGAGAATGGGTATAGATTTTCCCTTGGGGATGGTGAAAATGTTTTGGAATTAGATAGTGGTGCTTGCGGCACAACCTTGTGGATATACTAAAGACCACTGACTTGGTGCACTTTCAGAGGGTGAATCTGTGGCATGTGAATTATACCTAAGGTTTTTTTTTTTTTTTAGAGAAGAATTAACCTACCATATTGAGTAGAAAGTGGAGAGAGGAGGAAGAAGGCTACTTTGTACTGTGAATATTCCAGGGTGATGAGAATCAAGGAGGCTGTGCTTTATGAGAAAATACTTTTTATTAGATGGTGTGAAAGACAAACTATTTGAAACCAATCGCTCACAACAAAAGGAATTTTTTTTTAAAGAAGCTACCTATAAAACATGTAATTTTCAACCTGTTAAGAATGTATGAATCCCACTTAAAAGCCAATCACTGGGTTTGAAAGAGTGTCATAAAGTCCTGATATAACTGTTTTCCTGTGCTGGCAGTAGTACCTCAAGGTAGACAATATTTAGGTGAAAATAACAGACTGATAAGATATTTTTTATAATTTGCTTATATAAGGGAGAATGGCTAATGACCCTTTAAATTGCTTTCTTTAAATCCTCGGTGATCAATTAGAAATACGATGTTCTATACATCATGTGATTCATTAGAAGCCACAGTGTTTTAAAAAGTAAACATTAGCTTATTTTATTTATCAATTAATTTAAAAAGGAGCAGAAAGCAATGAGTTCAGTTGTTTTCCTAGAACTAAGTTTGAATGTGCTTCTTTAACAAGTTATTAGCATTCTATACTTCCTGAGTGAAATATTTAGGCCTTTGGACTCAGTGCCTTTGCCTATAAAATGGAAATAATACTTATTATATACAGCTATTGTCAAAATTAGAGAAAATACATACAAAATAATCATTTTAGCATGTGACGGGGAGTAGTATAAGCTCATTGTACTACTGAAACATTAAATAAAATGTTGCCTAAATTAATCATCTACCATACCATTTGGGATACTTCTGGTGTAGACTTCCAAACTACAAAGTTGTTAGAAATAATTAACTTCTCACAAATGAATAGAATAACCCAGTTCTTGCTTCAAAATCAAAACACTATCTTTTGACAGTTATCTAAGAATCATTGCTTTTTTGAAACAGTAGTCACCTAAATTTATTTCTGAGTCATTATTATCAGAAAAATATTAAGCACTTCTGATATAACTTGAATCTCAGGGGAAGAACTCATCAAAAGTATTTAAATAGCACTTTCTGTTAAAAGATTCTGCTTCTAAGTGAAAGAAATAAGATTTCCTTGAAATAATTTTTACATTTACTACAAAGGAATGAGTCAAGTAATGAAAGGTCAGAACTTTCTGTAGCATAGTTTTACTTACAGTTTAAGAAGTCATTTTACAGTCGTATCTCAATATGCCCTTTCTGTGCTTAATAAATTAATTGATTGGAATAAATTAACCTTTTATGTGAGAACTTACAATGAAGACCGTTGGAGATATCATGGATTTTTATTAGCATGACTTAGATTTAACAGTTCGCCATTTCTGACCAACTTATGAGTCCTACAGAGCAGTACACCTTATGAACATTTTTAAAAGCTTGTAAACTAGAATTTTTCAAATTTCTACTCATTTTTTCCCTTTCCACCCAGAAAGACATTACATTTCAAGTCAGAAAGTAAGGACTCTGGGCTCTGCTGCACATTAGTGAGATTAGATTCGTGCCATTTGCCTCAGAGGGCTAGGGATCATGAGGACTCCCATTATAAATCTTTGATTCCAGGCCTTTATGACTTCCTCATAAAAGTTCCTATCAGTTTAAAGCTTGGTATTCAAGGTCTTTCATTAATTTCCCAATCTCAATTCAAAGGCTGAGTAATCAGAATATGTGACATCAAATGAGCAGTTCAGAAAGTCAAGTGGAATGGAATCTTTTGGTATAGTTGACCCTCATTATTTGTCATAATTTGTTCTATAAAGTTGCTGTAAACACCGAATTAAGGAATACTAAGTATTGCTTCTAGAGGCAATTCAGTGTTCGGTTCCTGGGAGCCTCTGGTTACAACATTTTTATCAGTCAATACATAATTGTGTTTTAAGTGTGTTTCTGTTTAAAGACACTTTATTTAATATATAATGTGCATTCATTAACAGTGAACTCACAGTCAACAACATTACAACTCATGCTTGAGTGAAGCTTAATTAACACACACATTTTCTCCACAAGGTACATCACACAGCCTTTTGCATGTAGGAACACTAAGCAGCATTTCAGCACTACATTTAAGGGCCACTTTAAACACTGAACCCGCCACCAAAAAATTCACAAAAATGTGAACAATTGGCACTAAATACACTGTAGAAAAGACACTTGTTTACACTGTGAGAGCTGAAACAATAAGGCAGAGGGTCCCTTGTTCCATTGTGGCTGAGTTTGTGAGCATTGAGCTACTTAAATTTTTGGCCGCTCTGCACATGTCCACAAATGACCATAAAAGCTCCCCGAGTACTGATTTTGGTAGTTAAAAATCCAAATTTTAGCATTAGATAAATTCACAAATGCAGAATCTGCAAGTAATGACCATGAACGATGTATCTGGGTGCATCAAAAGACTGCTCCAAATTAGGAAAAACTTAAGAGCTCACAAACCTAGATCACTAGAGTTAAGAGTTCTGAATGACAGCCTGACTCCAGAAGAGGCCAGATGACACTTAATGCATTTTGGGCTTCAGAGGGGAAGCTGCATGTAATTCAGAGATTTGCAAATATCTTCCAGAACACTGTGATTATTTCATAAGATAAGGGATGTAACACACTGGCCACAGGACCTGGCACAGAGTTGGCATCCAATAGACATTATGATGTCATTCAACATCATTCATTCTATGTGATCTTTCCAAATGAAAGAAAAATACATGTCTTAACGCATCTTTTCTTGGTGTTACCATAATAGCTTGGGTATCCATTGTCTGCGTAATCAAGGACCCAGATGTGTTTCATTAAAATTGGTCAGGAGAAAATTAAATTTTTAAAAGTCACATGGGCATTCCATCCATTTTTTATTTTCATGATGTCTGATTACCATAAAAGGTTACATCCTTTCTCTACTAAATTCGATATAAACAAATATATATTTCATAATCTGATGGGCCTAAAGTCCTAGTAATAATTGGAAAATTGGTTTTGTGAAATAATAATGTCTTTAATTTTTTTTAAAGATTTTATTTATTTATTTGACAGAGACAGAGATGAGAGCAGGAACACAAGCAGGGGGAGTGGGAGAGGGAGAGCAGGCTTCCCGCCGAGGAGGGAGCCCGATGTGGGACTCGATCCCAGGACCCTGGGATCACGACCTGAGCCGAAGGCAGACGCTTAATGACTGAGCCACCCAGGCGCCCATGTCTTTAATTTTTATAGTACTTGGGAGAGAACAGATCCAATGATTGCTTGGGGACTGGACTTCTTTCCCACAATTGCAGTCTTCGCTGATAACAGTTTTGTTATTAGAACACTCTGAGCTCAACATATGTCTCAATAATTTTACAGGTCTTTGAATTTGAACAGAAATTCCTATGGCATTGAATATTTCAAAGCATCTCCTGCTGAAATAAGGTGCTATACAGTCAATCAGCTGGAAGAAATTTCACAGATAATCTAGGCCAATGTTCCCTAAAATGAAATATTAATCAGCATTATGGGGTGGGGAGGAAGTTCCTTGGTCAATTAAGTTGGAAAACATATTTCTTTTCTCAAATATCAGAATTTTGAACCTGCTAATTGCCAGGAGAGAGAGGACAGGGCTGGTAAAGGGTATAACCAATTATTCTAGAAAAATATATTGAAGATCCAGTTAGGTGCTGGGGATATGATGCTGTGATCTAAACATGGGTGGACCTTGAGGGCACCATGCTAATGAAATAAATCAGACAGAGAAAGACAAATATTCTATGATAGCATTTGTATGTGGAATCTGAAAAAGCTGACCTAATAGAAAGAGGGTAAAATGGTGGCTATCAAGACTGGGGGTTGGGGGGAAATGAGGAGATATTGGGCCAAAGGATACAAATTTCCAGTTACCAGAAGAATAAATTCTGAGGTTACAATGTACATCATGGTGATTATAGCAAATAATACTGTACTATATACTTGAAAGTTGCACGGAGTATAGATATTAAATTTTCTTATTACAAAATTAAATGGTAATTATGTGATGTGATGGGGTGTCAGCTAATGCCACGGTGGTGATTGTTTTGAGATATATAAGTGTATCAAATTAACACATTGTACACCTTAAACTTATGCAATGTTATATGTCTATCATACATCAGTGAAGCTGGGGGGGATGGGGGAGAGAATTCATGAAAGGATTCAAGCAGGCGGAAAGGAACCTATGAGAGGCACATATGGTTGTGATGTAGCTGTAAGTCTGCCCAACCGGTTAGACCAGAGAAGGAAAAAAAATCAATATATATTAAATGGCCTATCTCTTCCATTCCTAAAACATGTACCTTGTCTGGATCATTGTGACCTGAGTAGAATGTCAGGTTACTTCTCACCTGGGATCAACCCATAACTGTTAGAAGGGAGTTGTGAAAGCTCCATTTCTGAGCTGTTTTTCTGGAAGAGCAGAGAGGAAGCAATAGTCAGGCTATGGAACCATTAGCAAGTATTCATAGGGCCACGTTTATATTGCTTCATAATAATTTGCACGTCATCGTCTTCTTCTATATTGTGTAGTTTGAGAATAGTTTCCAAATTAGAACATTGTGGGATGGCAGCAGAGTAGGAGGACCCTAGGTTTGTCTCGTCTGAGGGATACAACTAGGTAAGTATCAAATTAGAATACTGCGATTGCCCCCGCCCCCACGCGCATCTCAAAAAGAGGCATCATTGTTGACATCATGGAGCTTACAACTTACTGGAAAAGACGTATTAAACAGATCATGAAGTAAATACATATTTGGTATTCTGAGAAACAAACTGAGGGTTCTAGAGGGGAGGGGGGTGGGGGGATGAGTTAGCCCGGCGATGGATATTAAAGAGGGCACATACTGCACGGAGCACTGGGTGTTATATGCAAACAATGAATCATGGAACACTACATCAAAAACTAATGTTGTAACGTATGGTGATTAACATAACATAATAAAAAAAAGTAACATTTAGGCAGAATCATGGCATATCCTAGGAGTTAGCTCCTATTTCTTTACAGGGGAACTGAGAGCAGATCATGTGTCTGGAACACTAGGAGCAAAAGGGAACTGGCACAGAATGAGGCTGGAAAGAGAAACAAGACCCAGTTCATTCAAGAGCCTCAGAGATCACGTTCAGTTACCCTCAGAACAAGCACAGACCATTTAAGGGCTTGCAGGAAGAAAGGGGTTGGTGGTAGAAGTGGACAGACCAGTCAAGAAGATGTTAACGTTCTCCAGGAGACACAGTGATAGCTTCAACTGAGTTGGTGGCCAGGCAGTCAAGCAAAGTAGACAGGTACACAATACACGATACAAAGCAGACTGCAAGTGGGGGAGGGAAAAAAGGAAGTGTCAGGTTCAGACTTAAGCCATAGTCCTATGTCTGAGGTGAGGGAGAGGGTGAAAGACCAGTGAGAGAAGAACAAGAGCTCAGTCTTGACTATGTTAGGGTTGAGATCTTATGCTAAATTATAAAGAGGCAGCTAGAGGTGTGTGTTAGAAATATAAATTTGGGAGTTGGCACATAGATGGGAGTGGACGACGTCACCAAGTCAAGAGTGTAGTCAGCAGGAATCTGTTTCAAGACTAATACCTCTAGTATTCAGGTAGAAGGAGAGGATCTGGCAAAAGAGACATGAGTGGCCCAATATTATTTGACAAAAGGACACTTTTTTCCTCAGACCTTCTCATGGGACCTGTTTACCTTGGGACAACATTTGGGGGATGGTGATCTAGATGAGGGGTTTTTAACTGGGGAGATTTTGCTCCTCAAGGGGGGAATTTGGCAAAGCTTAGAGACATTTTTGGTTGTTACAACATGGTAGAGGGGAAATACTCCTGGCCAGCGATCCTACATTGCATAGGACAGGCCCCACAACAAAGAATTATCCAGTCTCAAATGGCAATAGTTCTGAAGTTGAGAAACCCTGATCTAGCTTAACACTTTCTATGTTCAGATGAAAAACTGAGATCCCAAATCTTTAAGCGACTTGATTCATATAGTCCTAATTCCTGGCAAAGTCGTTCTAGAACCTGGGGCTTGGGTTTAGTCTGGGATCCTTAAAATCATTTGCCATAGATAATGGCTGGATGGTAGGTAGGCAGAGCCTCTTGTAGACTAGCACTTGAGACCCTGGACCACTCCACTTACTTTCTGTCAGGGAAACAACATAAAGTTTTATTTCTGGACCTTTCTCTTGACATTAAGGTGTCTGTTCAATATCTTATAACAGCTCGCCAACCTCAGAATGATCATTTCATGCAAATATGGAAGAGCTTTAATGCAGACTCTATTTAGATTAGCTAAAATGTTATTGAGTTCTGAAAATAATAAAACAAAATTTTTCAAAAGTAGAAATTGGGGAGGGTGGGGGAGATGAACCATGAAAGACTATGGACTCTGAAAAACAGACTGAGGGTTTTGGAGGGGAGGGGGGTAGGGGGATGGGTTGGCCTGGTGATGGGTATTAAGGAGGGCACGTACTGCATGGAGCACTGGGTGTTTGATGGATCACTGCATCAAAAACTAATGATGTGTTGTATGGGGACTAACATAATAAAAGTAAATTAAATTGAAAAAAAAAGGGGCGCCTGGGTGGCTCAGTCGGTTAAGCGGCTGCCTTCGGCTCAGGTCATGATCCTGGGGTCCTGGGATCGAGCCCTGCGTCGGGCTCCCTGCTCAGCAGAGAGCCTGCTTCTCCCTCTCCCTCTGCCTGCCTCTCTGCTTACTTGTGCTCTCTCTCTCTCTCTGTCAAATAAATAAAATAAAATCTTTAAAAAAAATTGAAAAAAAAAGTAGGGGGCAAATCATGGTCTTTTCTCCTAAACACAGAGTGTAAGTCATGTTTTACAGAACACCTAATATGACTCTGAATATTTAAAAATTAATAATATTGACTTTTTAACAATATTTCACCAAAGCATCAATACCTATCAAACTTAATTTGGTTTCTAAAGGTTGAAATCAATATAGCAACATATTTGGAGGGATCATAGATCTCTTAGCCAAGATTGCTAATTTCACAAATTACAGGAAGAACCACTGACAAAAGCAATTGGTGATTTATCTTCCCCAATGAGAAAAGCAGGACTGAAGTAATTGTCACTGTTGTTCTTATTCATACAAATATAAACTAGGAAATCACATTTCAGAAGTTGAAGATTTTCCTGCTTTAAGAATGTGGACCATAAAATTGAATGCATCATAAAAGTAAAATATTAGCATATCAGTACATATTAGCTTTGATTCTACCTGCCATCAGAAAATAATTTAGAATGCCTCTTCATTTTCCTCAATTTAATTAAGGGCTTCCAACTACAAGAGTAAACATGAACTATAGCTTTGTTTTTCTTTACTTGAATTCCAAGAGTACATTTTTAAAAAAGTGGCATTCTGTAAGAAAGAATAAGTGATTGGTGAGGTCTAAATTTCTTTGCAACTAGCTTGAGTATCCTGACAATAAGCCATTAGTCTATTACAATTATTTGAAGGATGAATCCAGGAAGTGTAGGGAGAGACAGGAAAACTTTATAATTCTGTCACCCTAAGAGTAGCTGTATGAAATTTTCCGTGGTTATGAGGTTCAAAAACTCAGATTTTAAAATGTTTTTGTTGATGCAGCCTAGGTTGGGTGGGTTGCAGTTTTATCAGTCAAGGCTTCATTTGTACATCAATTTAGAAATTATACCCCCTTCTTAACGCTTAAGACATTAGCAGAACTTTAATTAGGAAGGTAGGGTATTTCAAGATGCCTTAGCTGATTGGCCTATAATAACCCAAGCTAAAGTTAAATTACATATTTACCATCATTTATGGGTTAGCAAAATAGAATGGGAAACAGATTGAGTTTGCCCTCCGCTGCCTCTCTCGCAGTGGCAGTCACTGGCTGCCATTCCTCTATTTTATCTCCATGACTTTCTCTGGTGAGATAATATATATTAGACTCAGTTTAATTACAATTATCTTTCTCATGAGGAATCTTCAATGGCAAAAAAAAAAAATACAATGACATGCATTTCCCTCAATTACTGTCACCGTCATTCTCTTCATCTGAGGTCTGACTCCTGTGTAAAGTTCTTGTTGACTTACCTGTTTGCGTCCAATTTAGTGTGGGGTTTCTTTCCAGAAACCTCACTTTTTTTGAAGGGCAAGTTAAATTAGTTAATACCAAACTTTTAAACCTGATCCAAAATTAGGACTGCTAGATTTAGTAATTAAAAATACAGGGGACTCAGTTAAATTTCAAGTATTTCTAGTTGCCTACAATTATGTACCTTGAGATGCATATGTACATTGAGATAGAAATTCTTTGCAATATTTTCCTTTATCTCATATTTAGAAGCAATTAGAAATGATTGAAATTTAGTGGGCCTCCTGTATTTTGAGTTGCTAAATTTGGCAGTTTTATCCAAAATGAAAGCTCCTTAGGATGTGCAGTTTAAGGGAATACATGGTTCTATGTCTGAGGCTTACATCTGCTCCACCTTTAACACACATGACCATGGCTTAGTAGAGAGGAGGAATGGTGAAGGGACAATTGTTCCTTCTCAATTATCCATGCTGACTCTCAATTTCCTGGCACTGTCTCTTCAAAAAACACCATCATATGCCAGTATAGATAGTCATGCCCTTAGCTGTGGATGAATTCCAATTTGAAACTCTCTATAGAACAGCATCTGAAAATCAGCTCTGCAGGATGATTTGAAAGGGGATGATGTTAATTCCTGGCATGGACTCTAAACCTAGAATCTCCCTATCTCAGGGCAAAAAATACTACCATGTTGTTTCCCCACACAATTTCAACAATGACCTTCTTTTACCCTCCCTCACATCCCTGGGATTTGTTTCACTCTCTTTCATCTTCCTGGAGTGTATTTCTCTGTCTTGTCCACCTGGGTAATTCTCCCTCTTCGTTTGTTGCTCCTGTGGGGTTATAGTTTTCAATATGTGGGCATAGCTCATAATGAGCTCCCGGCACACAGTGAGGGCTTAGTAGCATTTCTTAACTGACTGCTTGAATGCATGAAGTGCGTTTGGCATATTTTTGAGACTCAAGATAAAATTTGAGGCAAAAGAATGAGTTGATAAAACCTGCACGCTTTTGGGAAGGGAACCACCATTATCTAAACTTATTTAAGGAGTACACCCTTGGTCTATTTTCAGTCTCAACATATCCCTCCTCTCATCTTCCTGCTCTGAGCTCCCTACAGTGTCCCTTGTGTGTATGGGAGCCTGGAAACTACCAGAGCCAGGTATTAGCTATGGCAGGTGTCTAAACCTGAAATACCTATAGGAGACAATAGTGTTACTTAATGAGGGAAGAGGATCTGTGTACAAGACAATAGGAAGTGATGAGGATTGTAGTAATCTGGAAAGAGCATTCTGGATATAACCTTAGATAGGTCTGACTGGAATATATTAAGGAAGCTTAAATGTAAGAAATTATACTCATTTTATTTTAATATACTGGTTAAGTAAATGCATTATTAGCAGAGGAGGGCATGCTTGGCAATTACAAAAGAAGAGTCAATAGGTAAAAATATGTTCCTGAGTCCACCACTGGCCAGAGGAGGAGATACTGAGTCTTTAACTGGAGCATCTGGTCTACTCCACAGACACATATGTCCTCTTTGAGAAAATAGATACATTAGGTTATTATAGCCTATTATAGGAAATAATCATGTAACTCACCCCCTTATTCTAATTTCTCATCCAGCAAGCAATTTTTAGATTGCAATTTTAGCTTCCCATATGGACGTTTTTTAAAGATTTTGTTTATTTATTTGACAGAGAGAGGCACAGCGAGAGAGGGAACACAAGCAGGGGGAGTGGGAGAGGGAGAAGCAGGCTTCCCGCTGAGCAGGGAGCCCGATGAGGGGCTCGATCATGACCTGAGCCGAAGGCAGATGCTTAGCGACTGAGCCACCCAGGTGACCCCCATATGGATTTTTTAATAGGAGACCACCCAAATGAATATCTATTCAGTAATCAAATTTCTCATGGAAACCTGCTAAAATGGTTATATACATATATTGTGTTATTTTCATAAAATAAAACACTCTACAGCAGTAAAGATAAATGAAGGAGAGGTATTTGTAAATACATGGGTAAATCTTAAAAACAAAATTAAATATGAATGCAAGTTGCAACAAGATACATGTAGTATGATGTCATTTCTATAAAGTGATAAACATGTATAATAATATAACATTTAGGGATATGTATCTATACAGTAAACACCACATTTGGGAGAATGGTTACATCAATGAGGAATGAAGGAAATGGTGGCGAGCATGTGTTAAGTCAGAGACATATAAGAGATTTCAATTGTATGTTGAATATTTTATATCTTAACCTTGCTGATGGGTACACAAGCATTCATATTTATATTTTGAATATATAGACTATATTTATAGTAAACCAAACCAAACAACAGCAACTGGAGCAGTTTTTAAAAAATCTATAAAAGGAATTTAGCATATATACATCAGTCCCTTGAGAGTTTGGCTAGTATTATTCCATTCTCCCACAGTTTCTGTTTCAGCAAAACTGAGGACAAGATCCCAGAAGACAGCTCCCAACACCAACCTGCTTCTTCTGTGCAGTTCAGATATTATCTCTGTCTGCTCAACCCAAAAGCATGTGAATGGTCCATTAGAATGTGCAGAAATAAATGTTTAATCTTGAGAGCGTGAAGAAAAATTAGCAATAAGGTGCTAGAGGATTCTGAAGAGTAAACTCTCCAGGCAAAAGGTCCCAGTGACTTCATTTTAAGAAACTGAGTGGGTTTAGTTCAAAATCCCTTGATATCACCTCTCTCTAATAATATTAAATTTTCTGGAAACATTTTAAATATATATAACACTTCAAAATCTAGATATTCTATTGTTAACAACCCTGCATCACTTACAAGGTGATTTTTCTCAGCTTTTCTAACTAATCTGTTTTGTGCACTTGTTGACTCTCATTGGCATTGTCTGCTGGTAGAATATGCTACAGGTTTGCTAATAATTTCATCTTTCTATTATCTCCACTAAAACTGAGGTCTGGGGTTCTTAACACTTTCAGTAAGTAAAAAAAATATTCCCCAGACACTCTAGAATTAACCATTTAATTAATATAACTAATCCAATAGACCTAATTGATCGACTTACCATTGAGAGTGCTTCTATCAATCAAATTAGTATCAACTGGCCAATAACCTCCATCTCCATGACGACCTGTTTGTTGGAAAAACATAAGAATATTAGGGATGGAGTATATGAATGCACAATGAAAGAAAATAGACAGAAATAATAAATATTTTAAAACACACAAACAATTGAACAAGGTATTTTGGCCACCTCAGAGAAAGGTTAAGAATATTAATTCCAGTATACTTTGTGAGGAAATGTTATTTTTTATGTGTGAGAAAAATCTGTAATGAATAGATACTCTTTTAAACAAGTTAAGTTCAATTCCTCTCTGAAAAGTCGTCCACCCTCTTCGTTTTGTTTTGTTTTGTTTTGTTTTGTTTTCCTATCTTCTTGCAAAAAGCGTTCCCAGAAGGTACAGCAAGGGTATGAATCTCAATATTACTTTCCTGAACATCTCAGAACAGAAAGGGTGCTAGTCATGCCTCCTAGAGAGGTAGAGCCCCCCTCCTTCATGCTATAAGAAATCCATTCATCTGACATGACTTTGTGGCAAATTAGCATTATTACTCTACATTTTGTCTTATAAATGGGTATTGAGCAATCCTCGTGGTATGTGCCAAATAGGTGCCTGGGAATGAGGTAGTAGATAGGGAGTAAAGAATGGGGTTATGGTACCACACACATACCTGTTCTGAATATTTCTTACAAACAAAGCAGGGAAGGAAGAAAACTTCTTTAGTATCACCTTACTGGAAACACTGCTTTCCAGTAGGTGTGCAACAGTTGTAAAAGCAGTCTTTAAGAGCATTGAGCCAGGAAATAACCAGAATTGTACCATCAGCCAACTTTAACTAATGGTGTTTCACCACAGGTAATACTTTTTTCTATTGTCACACTTGTAGACCTGTAATTATTTTAATAGGTTTTGAATTCTAGAATATCTATTGGGTTGACAATTTATAGGAACACATTTGGGAGTTGAATTTATATGCAAACACATACAAGAATTCAGCTAATGTTCCATTTATTCACTTCAGAGAGTTATTTCTGAAAGCAGTTACAATCAGTGGATGATGTAGAGGAAGCCAACTGAGGCAGTCAGCCACAATAACATAGGTCATTTGCTCACATGCATAGATTTTATTTTCGTCTTCTTTTTAAAGATTTTTATTTAAGAGAGAGAGAGACACAGACAGAGACAGAGAGAGCACAAGCAGGAGGGGCAGAGGGAGAGAGAGAATCCTCAGCAGACCACTCGCTGAGTGCAGAGCCCAATGTGGGGCTCCATGCAGGGCTCCATGTGGGGCTCAATGGGGGGCTCCATCCCAGGACTCTGGGATCATGACCTAAGCCAAAGGCAGACTCTTAACTGAGTGAACCACCCAGGCACCCCTATTTATCTGTTTCTTTAAGAATTTCAAGTCCTGCTCTTGTGACATTGTTCGGCATCCCAAACACTCCTCTTGCTGATGCTTTCCCAAGATTTCATCATTTTATTTGCAAAACAGTTGTGATGGAAAAACTTAAATCTTGTTAACAGACCATACATTTGGAATTTTAGAAATTCTTCTCATATAAAGCCAGAGCTGAAGTTAGGATGTCAAGCTTCCAACAAGCAATGCATACATTAATCTAATCACATCATCTTCTGTTTTCAGCATAAACTGGTAGATTTAAAAATCTGCTGGCCAGTCACTGTGGGTCTATAAAGCAGGTATTAGGATGGACGCTCCCCATGGGGAAAGGCAGGAGAGAAGCAAATGAAATAAGCAGCAAATGTGAGCACTTTGGTGGGCTGACTAAAATGTGGACAAGCCTTTTCCCAAATACCTTGCTTGTGTGACTCTGGCACATTTGGGGTTTCAATGAACAGAGGATAAGCTTTGCCCATGGGACATTGTAAGATCAATGTTGGAAGAAATGAAGTGAGCCGGAAGTTCTGTATGAATATTAAGATAGCTTTTCTCACATCTGAAAGCGGCTAGATTGCAAAGCAGTCAGCCAAAAGAGACGCTAACAGTTCCATCACTTAGGACAGTAAAGCAGTAAATGATTCCTGGTGGGAGTAATCCTGTATTGGTTGGAAATTAGGTAAATAGTCTGTGGAGGATTTTCCTTTTCCTTTAGCATCCTGACAAATGTCTTTTTAATGAAGTTTCTCCTTCTCCCAGCTAGTTTGTGGGAAGATGCAAAAACAAGCCCACAAGCACATCCATATATTACTCAGAAATAAAGCTCTATGGGTAGAGCACCGCCTGGATTTAGTAAGGCTATTGATTACACTGTGACTTTCAATAGGTAGGAGAAAATCAGATGTCATATGGTTAGAGCTCTATGTCAGATAAAGGAAGTCTGGAAATGCTTTCTACCTAAGAGAGGGCAGCTTAAAACTTGAACATTCTACCCGCACAATCTAGTGTATTGACATTGCTTAACTTTTTGTTGGTTATAATTAGATTGATACCACAAAAGAAAATTAAGTAACTCTTAACAGAAAGTACTTCAAAAAAACTTGATATCATCAGCAAGCAAGATTGGATTTATGGTAATTTGGAGTCCTTGAACCACTTCAGTAAGGAAACACAAAACTCCTTTCTGGGATATTGGTGAGTCTGGAGATCTCTTCATCTTAAAGGCATGAGAATAAAATTTGTGTGCTGGTATGTTTCTATGCTCTAAAATATGTCTTTTAACTTCCAGAAAAGCTTCCTTTGTGGGGAAAATAATAAGCTAAAACAAACAAACAAAAAAGAATCTCCCTTTGCTCTAAGGCAAGAACCACAAAGTTGTCAAATGAGGGGACACTGAAGACCAAAGAGGACACTGAGTGTCATTGCTTGCCCTTCAAAGCATTTTTAAGGGCTTTTTGATGTGGATCAAATATTGAATGTGTTTAGTTAACTTGGTTAATTTCATAAGCACTGATCTAGGGAAACAAGATGAATGTGATTCTGCAAGATGGAAAGTCAGTTGATGTAAAAGTATAAAGTACTATCTGATCCCGGAGGTCTTTGTTTTATTAGTGGAGCATAAAACTGGTAATAATTCATTCAAAATTTATTAAGCTGGTGCTAAATGCAAGGCACAGTCCTAGATCTTCAGGGAAATGATAATATAAAAGCATGTATTAGGTGAGGATCCTGCCATGACAGATCGAGTTGGTTCACTATATCCCGATCCTATATAAGATCTAAACACCAACTGCAGATGGTTTTTAATTTGTGCTGACTTTAAAGATTTAAGAACAAGTTAACCCATCTTTTGCTATAAAATCACTATTAGGTTTAATTGCAAATGTTTTTTTATTTGTCTAGTATTGCTGAAAGAACTACATGCAAATAAAAATAATGTATTATTTTCAGTCTTATGTGTTCTACAGTTATATTTAGCTTAAAACTCCTGATTTTTTTGCATACTACACTAAATCTCTAACATTTTTCAAATTAAAAATTCCCAATAATAAATATATGAAATTTACATATAACATTTGTAGAAATAATGTAATACATTTCAATGTATACCGGCTTTTTTGTATTCAAATAACGCTCAATATGGTTCAAAAAAATTGGAAATGGGCAGTTTTTCTTTTTTTTTCTCTTTTATAGAATTAGTAGTATCACAACTCTATGTGACACAGTAATCAGAATGTACTTTATGAATAAAATATTATATTCTTCAGAAAATGAAGAATTCTTGTGTTATTCTGTACCCATATTTTCTTAGTAATAGAAATGAGGGTGAGGAAAGGAATCAAGATGCTAAAGAGTAATGAATTCATATATCATATAACCAACTAGGTATTTTATCCAGATAATTTCATCCAAAAATCACTTCTTCCAGAAATTTTGATAATTAAAACAGATATTTTCTACTTTTTCTTAGGTTTTGAAACCAGGAAATGGTACTTTCAGAAAGAACAGTAAAACAAATGAGCGCATGGTTAACTTTGAAAAGAGGAAGTTATAACTATTTTAGGAGTTATTAAAATTATATATTTCTAAATTTATTTTATATAGGCACCTATTAGGTAAGTCCAAACCAGAAATTTCATGTCCCTTCCCTTATTTGCATTTTTACAGTATTATAAAGTATGAAGTCATTTAAAGAGTAAACTTTTATATTTTCTCTAAAGGATAAAGGATAGATCTCACTAGGAGACTTCTTTTCATCTTTTATGGGGTTTTCTTTTTTGGCAAGAGACATACGCTCCCTTGGGCAAAAGTTAAAGACTCCATGATTTCCCTGCCATTTGCTCTCTGGATTGAGGGGAAAAGTGGGCAGAGGTAATATGACTTCCTGTAGGAAGTGTGCTTATTGTGATATTCCTTGGTGTTTACCAAAGTGACATGTATACAGTGTTCTCAAGGCTTGATGAATGACTAATGTGAGTTACAATGCTCAATGACATGTTATTAATGTGAACAAGAGTTTAAGTTATAATTATTATACAAGCTATTTTCTCTGTTCTTGTTCTTACATATCACTTTAAATATTGTTTTTATATTTTTATTGTGGTGTGTGTCTGTGTGTATGTTTGTATAAAATGAAACATTAATGTTTACATTAAGTCCCTACTTTTAGCAGTCATGGGCAGATGGAGAATATTTTCCATGATAAAAAATTTTATCAGCAGCTAACAAAGATTAATTCAATTGGGATTTCTAGAGCCTAGTTTTTCTGAGTAGATATTTATAAGTTCAGGGAGGAGTTAATGGAAAATTAATGTGCAGAGGACATGGAGAAAACTGGATGTGGTAGTTCTGATCTATTCTTTAATCCATCTTCCCTGAGTGGTGATAAGAGAAGGTCCTTAAGAATGGCACCCACACAATCAATCCTAAGAAAAACATATGGTCCATAATCTAAATCGAATGAACAGATTGGTCATCTAACAAATGTTCAATATACGTTCACCCAAGAATGCAGAGCACTGAGGTATCTTCTTGATCTTAGAATTGGTTCTCTGAAAATAATTCTGGTGATAATGATGGAAATTGAATTGATTTTGTGTCCTGTGTACCAGTGGATAAAGGATATCTATTAATGACACCTGAATACAGTTTTACGGTCCAATACACAGATCATATGGAGCTCTATTTTGAAGGAGATGATTTTTCAGAGGCTGCAGAAGTGTCTAAGAGATCAATTTATCACACAGTTGATAATACTGCTGACTTTGAACAAAGGCATCAGGATATCTAAAAGCCAGGAAGTGAAATCATAACTCATGCCTAGGATATTTCAAACATATATTAATGGAAAAGAATTAATGAGCTCTCCTTAACACATTGTTTCCAAGTACATATGAAAGAAAGCTCATTGATTGAAAGAAACTAGAATGTTACTACTTCATATGTAGGAAAAGCTAACATGCCTGCCACATATTGAGACGTGGTGCTCAACAAATCTTTTCTGCCTTCCTTCAAAACGTATCCTTATATTTGTCACCTGTGGCAAGTCTAAGAGCAGTAATTTTCAAGAATGGGAATGTTCTTTGGTGACCTGCTACGAGTTAGAAACAATGTAAGAGAACCAAATATGTGATTATCCATCTTTTCCTTGACCATGAGAAGCACTTTTTTTTGGAGTTCCAACTTCTGACTTTATGCAATAAAATATGGACAGAATAGACTACGATTAAAAGCAAATTCATTTTTAAAATCCTTAGAAATCAATCTAAAATCTGAGATTATTTTTCCACATACAAATGTCATGAACTGGGTGACCATATAATTATGAAAACCAGGCCACTTTAAGAATGAAAGAGGGTGCTATTATCACTTTTGCCTGGATCTGGGTATTAATCAGGACACTCCTGGGCAAAATGGAAATTATAGTCATCTAGACATAAACAATTTCAATAAACGAACCCCTAATTCCTGTCCCTTGGTTGACATATCAGTTTGATTTTGGGTCCTGACTTCCTGAAGTTTTTTTGCAGTGTGGCAATTGACAGGTGAAGAAGAGGTGCCTGGGGAATATTCTAAGGGAGGAAAAAAGCTTGCAAACATTGCATTCTTCTTCCTTTGCAAGCACGAGAGTAAAGCAGCGCTAAGCCAGACTCACTGGTATCTGGATTCCTGAACAGGATAATAGATGTCAGCCAATGAGAAGAAAAGAAAAAAAAATACATACATATATATGAATGATATGGTGATTGTGGAATTTTCTCCTCTGTCTTTGTATGCATTCTTTTCAATAGCATATCTGGAATAATGGCTAGTATGTGGGTCTAAGGCATCACTTTTAGGTGCAGCCTTGTTTTTATCAAAATCTAAAAAGCCTCCTATTTCTCTAAACATGGACCTTCTCCTGGACGACTAGATCTTCTCAAGAGCTAGCTCATTCGCCAGACTAAAACACGGAGGATGAGGAAGAATTTTTCATGGATTATAAAAGAACAACTGTTCTCAAAAGCCACTGAATGAACATGAAAGTCTCCCATACCTGGATGGTCCACAAGCTTATCCCAAAGGCAGTGTGAGATATGCTTGTGTCTGAGTGAAGTTACAAAGCAGTGCAAGGAGAAGTAACAAAAAGCATGAAAGCTCTTTCTTCTCCAAGTGACTGTTCATCAGGAAGTTGCAACTATAGTATGAAAACACCAGAATGTCAGGATCACACTAGTTGTGCTGCTTGTATGTGTAAATAATGACACTGTTGGAGCACAAAATATTTTCATTCACATATCAGCACATGCTCCATTCATCTAGTCAACAAATGTATTGAATGGACCCACTGTTCTAAGTATTGGGGATATAAAATGACTATTGCAAAGGCTCATAAATTAGTGAGGGGGAAATGTTGAGTAATAATAACTACATCATATGGCCAAAAGTTTTAAAAATATTATAAGTAGGTGCCACAATGGAAAAACAGGATGATGACTATTTATGCCTAGTAAAATGATCAAAGACTTTTCAGGGTGATATCTGAGTTGAGAATTAAAAGATGAGTAGATCAGGTAGAAAAGAGTGAGGTGGGTAAGCTCAGAAAGACAGGCAGACATGAAATAATAAAACTTCCTATATGCTCTACCAAAGAGTCTGTAAGTTATCTTGCAGAAGCCAGAGGTCCATTACAGATATTTTATGCAGAAAAGTGACTCAATTAAATATGTGTTTTAGAAAAAGTATTGTGGCTGAATTTGAAGAATAAATTATAAGAGACTGTTGTAATAAGTAGCATGAGAATAGTACTAATTATGAATCCACAAGGCAGACATTTTTTAGTTCCATTTTATAGGTGAGTAAACTGTGGCTCGGTAAGACTAACAAGTATACTCATTTTAAGCAGCTGACTAGGTCTGACTCTGATGATGATGATTTTACCTTTAGTGGGTGAATTAATAGATACTTAGGCCCTCTTCCTATTCCACATCTTCCTTTCCTCCAATGCCCCACACTTTCACAACCCCCCTCCCTCGAGAAGCAAGGTATGATTGGCATCAGCAGCCAAAAGTGAATGGGGTTTGCGGGGTTCTGGAGGTGAGCATGTTGATCTTCAGTGACCAGTGTGCACAGATATTTAATGTGTTGAAAAGTAGGAAAGCCAGAGAACTGTTGTGTTAGAATAGAGGGAAAGGGCAAAACATCACCAATTTATTTCTCTTTCTTTCCCTCTCTTTATCATAATAAAGCATAGTGGTACCCTAACTGTCCCCTGAATGCATCTTGCAATCCTCACTCTATGAGCAGCTTCTTGGCATCTTGATTTTCCAATTCTAGGATTTCTCTACATAAAGGTTCAAGTAATCTTTCCCTCCGCAATCATGTGTGTTGAATCAAGTTCTACTCATATAGTGAAAGTCCAGTCTTGGGTTTAAGGAGTCTTTTCTTCTATTACCAATAGAGATTGCCCATCTGAAACCCTATAATGGTGATATACATATGAGATGGTACCACTTAATTTCACATTTCATATTTTTAATGTTGGGCTGGAAGTATTTATATACTCCTCCCAACTACATTGCATGGTTCTTGAAATCCGAACCATGAAACTGTACTTCTTTTTCATGCTTCACCACACACAGCACAATGCTAGGTACATTGTTACCAGCAAGCTGTCAAAAGTGAGTCCAATTCTTTTCATACTTCATGTTTGAAATTTCAAAATCTTATCAACTCCCATAGTTTTGATTTTTCTCCTTTCCGTACTCAGAATTACAGGCAGCCAGGGAAATGCAAGAAAAATAAATTTTCTGCTAACAAGAAATGAAAGGAAGGGTAGAGATCAAGAAAAGTGCACAGGAGGTCAGAATCATCTACAAATGTGACCACCATTTTCTGAATTAAAGAGAACTTGTTTTCCAGTTTAGCTTTAACTTAATAGATGAATATTCAAGGTATTCTTGCCTTAGTGGAAACATATTTTCACATCATTTTCATCTTCCCCAAGATTAGTAACATGCACAGTATCCATAGCCCTGAGCATTATTGCTTTTAGGTTCCAAATATACTTTTGATCAGATGGTAAAGTCGTTATTTCCAGATTACTCTGTGACTGTTTCCTCAAAGAGATGTGTCATAATTCAGTTCAACAAACACTTAGCAGGCAACTACAATATGACAGATGCTCAATTAGAGACTGAGAGGTGGGGATGGCAGTGTGAAACAGACCAGTCCTTTGCCATCAAGGAATTTACAACCTGCCCCAGAGGTTGGGAATATAAATAGCGAACTGTAAGAAATGAAGAACAGAGCAAGGAATAAGTTGGGTGTTATGGACATCCAGAAGGACAGAAAGACTGGAAAGGTGAGAAAGACTTCTTGGAAAAGAGCAGAATGGGAAAGGGAGTCTTAGAACATGAGGACCTGACTCGGTATAGAAAGGGAGCAAGTACTGCTAAAGCGAAGAGGATAGTACCAGTTAGAGCATGGGGTTGGGAAAACCTTTCCCAGAGAGATTTATATATTTCTGCTAATAGACTGTGACATATGTGGAGGGATGAACTAGTCTTGAGGCTGGAAAAGGGCATTTGGGGTGTTGATGTCAAAGAACTGACTTTATTCCATAAGCATTGGTGAGCCATCTGTTTTGGAAAGAAAACTGAGGAGGCAGAGTCCGGGTCTAACAGTAGTGGGCAGAAAAATCAAGCCAGGAACCTGGTATTTGGCTAATGTCTACAGCAAAGAAAGACATTCAGCGGCAGAGTGGTTCTTACAAAAAGAATTTGTTTAAGACATCTTTTTGAGGGCTTGTTAACAAAAATGTCTATCTTTTGGGTCTAAGAAACTTACAATTTTATGCCATGAATCGCATCAATTCTTAAGAGTACTGAGTATGTGTTTTCTTTCAAAGTTACGTATTGAAACATAAAAGCTCCTAAGAGGTTGATTTAAGCAACTACCTGACTGCTTGCTGGGAACGCGAGAAGCGCCTCAACACTTTATCAAAAGCACACTATTCATTTTTCACCCCTACTTTTATACCATAATCATAATTTCTAGAATTGCAAAATTTTGGAGCTGAGAAAAGCACAGGTGAGATAACTCTCTTTCAAGGGGGTGGAGCAGCAATTGAATAATAAAGTAGTTGAAACTCCACACAATAACGGCAGAAATAGGTTTTAATTTTCAATTAAACAGCTCCCATCAAAAGGTGCTAAAGGCTTCAATTTTTCAAACAGCACCCTGGCTGGTGTAATCCAAACCCTGCAAAGTCTGGATTACATTAACTAAATTCCAAGCTTGACTACACCGCCTTGAAAACCCTATTTCCTTGAAATTGGAAACAATTAACGTTCTGTTTATTCATGAGATTAAACCCGCTGAGGTGTAAAATGGCAGGTGTAGTGTTAAGTACTTTGCCTGAATACCCTACTGAGGAAAGACAAAGAGCTGTAAACTAGGTGAATGTATGGTGATGCCATTTAGGTTTTACTTTCTTGCTAACAAAGTAGGAACAAATTAACTCACTGTATTTCCAGAAATTATACAGTGGTTAAGGGCAGAGACTCTCAAATTATTTAACTGGGGTCTGTATCTCGGGCTACCCTCTTGTGTACTGTGAGTGTTTGGACAAGTTTGAGAACCTCTGTGTCTCATTTTCTTTATCTGGAGGGATGTTATGAGGATATGATAGCACACGAACAGTGCACAGAAGAATGATTGATGCATCCTGGGAATGCTAAAAATGTGAAGTACTACATTGCGTGAAGATGCTATGTCTGAGTTTTTTTTATCGTAACACCAATCTTCTAGTGCGATCATCTGAAATCTTGAAAGAAAACAAAAGATCCTTTGGGCTAACGTCATCATTTGACAGGTGAGGATGCTGAGAGAGGTCAGTCACATGTCCAAAGTCACACAGGAGGTCACAGTGGCAAGGCGGCACTAGAATTTGAGGTCTCCGAGCCCAATCCACTATTCTTGGGGTACACACCGAGTGCTGATGGGAAAGCCAGGGTATTATCAGCCTTTTCCATGTTTCAGAAGTGAGTACTTCTCCCTCCTGGTGGGAGGGCAGTTCTCAGCAGGCCACCTGCATCTAGATCTCTAAAGTGGCCTAGGAATTTCCATCTCCTTTGTAGCCCTGGTGTTTTAGATCACCCTTCTGCAGGCCACGGAGAGGGAGAGACGCTTGAGAGTGCCTGAAGCAAGCATTTTCTTCCTGATTCATCTCAGCGATGACACAGATCATTTCATAAAGGCTCCTGCCCTCTTTCAGGTCCTGCGACATGGCCCTAACCCCTACTCTGCATGCCCCGATGGGCAGACATGGCGACACACATGACCTTGTGGACACTTGTGCTCATGCTAAGAATGACCACTTTTTACACACGGACACCTCAAAGTGGAGAGCAACATATGGGGGTTAAATGGAATATAAGGGTGTAAAAACAATCCTTTAAGATTAGAAGTTTGATCTGATGATAATCAATTCTGAGAACTGGTCATATTTTATAGTCATGGCTACCCTCCATTGCAGCCCCAAACAGAGGCTTTTATAAATGCTTCTGTGAGAGACCCTAAAAGGTTTAAGCTCATTACAGAAAATCAGAGAGTCACATTTTTCATAAAGGGAGCCGCAGTCTACAATGGACAGACTACAGTCTGGGAGTCAGAGAGAAACATGTTGGCGTCCTCCTCTGCCCACAGCTATATTTGTGTGACCTTGGGCAAAGCAGTGCCTTCTGCCTCCTTATCTGAAACACTGGGGAGATCATCAGTGAGAGCGAGAGAAGAGCTTTCTTCTTGAAGGCGGACGCGTGAACTGCATCATGCTCCCCCTCTGCCCCCCAGAATCACACGCTGAACTCCTAACACCCAGTGCGAGGCCCTATGGAAGTAATTAAGGCTAAATGAGGTCACAAGGGTAGGGCCCTGATCTGAGGGGAAGAGAGATGAGAGAACCAGCTGCCCCTCTGCCATGTGAGCACACAGCAAGAGGACACCTGTCTGCAAGCCAGGAAGCACGCTCTCGTCAGAAACCAACTCGGCTGGACCTTGATCCGGGACTTCCAGCCTCTAGAACTGTGAGAAGTAGATTTCTGGTGTTTAATCCACCCAGTCTGTGGCATTTTGTATAAGCAGCCTGAGCTGACTAAAGCAGTGGAATTAGCACCGTCCCTGTGTTTCCCGAGATAACCGACTGTCAGGGTCATATACTCAGTGCTGTGACTTCCCACTAACACGATGACCCCAGAGTGAAAGCTGTTTTATTCTTTGTTCTTTGGACTATGCACAGAGATGGGAAAAGGAAAGCTGATACTGGGAAGATATCCAGACACAAACTTCAGAGAGAGCAACCTTATAAATCTGTGTTAAACATGAGTGTGTGGTTGCGTGTGCGTCTGTATACATACACGGGCTGGTCACACTCTGTGGTTAAGAGCAGGGTTTGAATCGTGGCCTTGCTACTAACTAGCTGTGGGTCTATAGACAACTGACTGAACCTCTCTGAGCTTCAGCTTCTTCATTGCTAAGATGAGAACAATAATTGTATCTCACAGTATAGCAGTGAGGATTAAATGAGAATTCTGTGAACAGAGACGGTGGTAGGGCTTCATAAGAGTTCATTTTACCATTTTACACACACACACACACACACACACACACACACACACACACACACTGAAAGGGTTCTTACCAAAATTTGAAAAATAAAAAAGGGGAAAAAAGGCACAGCATTTCTATGTCCTCTGCACTCACTTCACATAGCGCATACAATTTCCCTATCCTACCTGACCTTCCTAAAAATTAAACTCTGTGGTTAATCTCTAAAATCTCATGATTACCTTCAAAATTATTGGCCACTTGCGCCTGGAAGAGACTAGAGGAAAAAATGGGGATGTGTAACAAGAGATAAGGGGCTGCAAAAAACAGGGAATTACAGAGGAGGCTGAGATTAGAGAGATAAGAAATGCTAGATATAATCAATTTATAACTACACAGAGGGAAAAAGAGTTCAATGCAAATTGTCTATCATTTTCAAACTACTACTGCTATTACTTGGGAGAAAATATTTTCCTCAGATCATGGCTGATTCAAATATAACTGACTTTTTGTTTTCCCATTTATGTACTTCAGGACATATATCAGATTCCAAGAAAAAGTAATTGTGACAAAAGTCTACAGAGATACTTTGTTAAAATAATCAAAACTTTTCCTCCTCTCTCATATGTAAATTCAGTTCGACCTGTTTTTCTATTTAGGATTCATCTTTGCAAGGTTCACTCTGACCCAAGGTGTTGAATTTTCTCTCAATAGAAATTCAGCTCCTGTCATAGATGTAACAGTGGGATCACTTCACCATGGGGAAGGGCAAATAGGTCTAACAGTGGGCACAGTAAGACATATTCAAATAATTTGCTCTGCGCTAAGAGTGGGAACATTCAGAATGGCCTTTTCCTCTTATTTTCATCAATCTTAGAAGGATCTCCAATCTGGGTTATTTTTCTTCTACACGGTCATCAACGCAGAAGACTGATTTTGTTTACAAAGAGCTTTTGATGGCCAGTAAATCTGATATGCTTTCTTTGTAAGAACTTAAAGATCTTATTTATAACCACTAAATTATCTGTTGTCAGTTCCTGTCAATTTTATAAGTGATTTGAGTTTGATGTAAAATTTAGAACCTATCAGTTTGAACAACTGTATACCAGTTGTGATTGAATAAGGCACCAAGTAGTATAATATGTGACAGAATCTTTTAAGTGGTATTAGATGAAGAAAAAGAAAAATTGCCCAAATAATATTAATGGACTCAGCCACTGACAATAATTCTTGGGAATGACTTTTTTGCCTGAAAACAGATCTAATTTCACTATTGATATGAAAATCTGAGAAAAATCCATGGAGAGTGTGTGATCAGAGAGACTGGGGAATAATTTACTCTTTTGTTTTCTTTTATAAAAGGACTGATTTACAAAATATACTTTTGATACCTTAAAATAATATTAAACAAAACAGTTAACTGAAAAACAGCAGCAAAATCCATTTATTCAGAACCTTGGGCATGTCACTGCCTGAGTGGCTAATAATGTAACATTTCATCTGGTTCACTGACTTAAAAAATTTTTTTTGGTATGTTTTCTCTCTCTTTCTCTATATATTTCTCTAAGTATAATTTCAAAAATTAGGAATTATCCACCTGTGGAAGGTCCAAATTCATTTAAGAAGGCTATGCAAGGTTGTTTTAATTATTTTATAAATGAAATAATAAAACCACTTTTGCTAGTTAATTATTCCAGCTTTGGATCTGGCCAGCACTAATACTTAATTTTCCTACGTAAATATAGGCTAACTGATCAGTATTCATCATTAATAGTTCACAAATATTACCATTTAGTAGATAGAGGTCTTACAAAAATATTTTAAGTAGAAGTAAGCAGGAAGTAAGTTTAGGTGATTAATGGAAATGTGAACTCTCGTAGATATTTCTGTGTATTGTTCATTTTTATTACTTCCATGTGTGAAGTCCCAGCCATATTCTCTGAAGCAGAGGCATGATTTAAGGACCCAGGGATAAACCTGAACATAGAATCATTAAATAAAATACTACTCATGTAGACAATGTTCTGTTAGTAAGCCTTAATATCCAGATGCTTAATATTTAAAATTTAAAAAGTATTCTTGTTGAAAAGAATGTTTTCCTCCATCTTACAAGATGGTGCCTTCTAAGACAGGACGCCCACAAGCAGGTTCTGCTGACAGGAGATTGTCCAAAGCAGGAGAAAAATGACACAAACTGTAGACTCTGAGCCAACAAATATGGACAAAATCTGGACATCACCGACTACAAAAAGTTGCAAATACTTCCCAACTCCCCCTTCTTTAAAGAATATAACGGGCTGAAAAAATACAGCTCATAAGCTATTCTTTTTCTCCTCTAGAATTCTACCAATTACCTTTAGTGTAAAAATAATTTATCAGTCTGCAAATCATGATAATAGCAAATTCTTATCTACCTGTGAATTGATGGATAACTCTTATTTATCTCCATTTTCCTTTGTGTAAAGCCATGCCTATTTCTCTACACGAATCAGCTTTTAGCAAAAGAATGGAAGGAGAATAAAATACTCTGAGTCGAACCAGCAGCTGATTCACAGAGTGAAAGCTTTCTGACTTCAAAATGAACAATAGTAATGCCCTAAAAAAGTTGCCCTAACTGTTTTTATTTATTAAAAGAAGCTCACTGTAGAGAAAAAGTACACTTGATTTATGGTTTTCCTCTGTGGAGCTACAGAACTTTAATCCATAGCTCATGAAAGGGTGTAAGAGCAGCTTGAAAATTATGCTGAGCTTAATTATACTTAATGTGAATTATTCAGAAGTGCAGACAGAGACTAAAAATTTATTTCATACAAAGAAGCTTGACATTTTAATTGGTCCTTCAGAATAGAGACAAAACAATTTCCTCTCAAGAAAATTTACATCTTCCCCAACAGACCTGCAGCTTCAGCCAAACAGAACTTCATTAACAAGATTAATTATCACGCCAGTGTCTGCTTCATCAGGTGTATGGCCCAGGTGAAAAAAAAAGGAATGCAAAATAATGACTGACATTTCTAGCAGATAGAATTGATTCAAGGAGAGAAAGGTTGACAAATTGAGCCACCATACCTTGGTCATTAGCCATTTTGTCAGGGTGTTCTACTGTGGGGGAGAAAGAAATATTATTAGACACTTCTTAGCAAGGAAGCTGACTCTTCAAATCGACAGTTTTGTTAGCAAGTGTTCATATCAAGGCCAAAGCCCTGTTGAAATAGAATTGATAAGGAACCAAGGTTGATGTGATTATTTCTCTTAAATAGTAGTCAGAGGAGAAAAACTGAAAATGGTTTTTGCTATATATGTTCTTAAAAATATGTTATTTGTTTCATTCCTCTACACATCAACTCAAAATGATCATCATGTAAGTTTAATTAAAAATACAATACATAAAAGCTCATATGATCACCAAGTAATTATCAACCATATATTTTAAATAAGGTAAAGAGACTATTTTCTTGTCTTTAATTTTTTTTTCAACCAGAGAACTTAAACAATCTCACATGGAGAGGGTAAAATAAGAGAATATCATAAATGTGTTTTAATCTAAATGGTTTAATAAATTTTTAGACCTTATGAAGAGAATTCTTACCTGTTCACAACTTCAAGTGCAGTATGAATAATGTTCTTGAAAATGACTTTTTTTCATTTAAAAAACATCTTTAAAAGTTTTTAAGTGGCTTCTTTTCTATTAAACAAATATAACTGTAGAGGAGGTAAATCCACAATATCATTGCTTTTACAGAAATTGTGAGAGGACATTTTGACCAATGTAGATCTTTGTCAGTTTCCATCAATTAGAATTATTTCCCCTATACTTGAGTTCCTTTGGGCTTCAAATCTTCTGGGTTTATTGAACTCAATTGCACTAAAACTTGACATTTAGGCTACTACACTTGCTGTTGGCTTCTTTACATGTCTCAGTTAAACTCACAGAGAAAAATACGATAGTGTTCCCACGGGCAGCCACCTATAACCTAAGCACCCTGGTTCTCTCATTCAGGGTGGCAGTCTCCCAGCAAACCCATCATCACTGTTTGAGAGATAAAGCAAAGGTCTTAGAAGTGGTAGTCCTTCCTTTACTAATTGATGGACACATATCATTGCCCAGAAGAATATGTAGACTGGAAATACTCAAAAAATGATGTTGTTAATAAAAACCCCTTTCAGATGAACAGGGTTTATGAATGTCACCTCATAGAGAGAAAAATTCTAACCTTAGTTACAAATTTCTATCACTTACAATTTCTTTCATTTTAAAATAATACGTAAACATATTCTATGAAAAAGGATAGACCAAGAAAGGTTATCTTAGTAAGTAGTAGACTTTGAACGCTGAATGACTCTTTGGGAAACAGCATACATACAAGAGTGCTTATTATATTAAGATTCTACCAGTTTTATATAAGTTTTATGAATGTCATTGTAGCTCCTCAAGATTTAACAAACTTTTAAAAATTTATTTATTTATTTTTTTAAGGTTTTATTTATTTATTTGACACAGAGAGAGAGAGAGAGAGAGAGAGAGACAGCAAGAGAGGGAACACAAGCAGGAGTGGGAGAGGGAGAAGCAGGCTTTCGGCAGAGCAGGGAGCCCGATGTGGGGCTCGATCCCAGGATCCTGGGATCATGACCCAAGCTGAAGGCAGATGCTTAATGACTGAGCCACCCAGGCGCCCCATAACAAACTTTTTTCTTTTTTAATTCACCAGGCAGTCCAACCTAATCTTTCCTAGTCTAATCATCACAGCTTAATTTTTATCTTAATTTTGTTTCCTATTTCCCATTAAAGGCTAATGACTTCTCAAGATCCATTTTATTACAGTGTTAGGGGATTATTGATGAAAGGTGGTTTTGATAGGCAACTGCATCATCTGTAGTTTATAGACAGGGATAGGGTTTTCACTGAAATCCTAACATAGTTTTTGAGAAAGGATACTATGTTGTAGGATATGCCCAACCAGGTCTCTGGTAAGAATGAGGAGGATACTTTGGAATCACATGTGACCATGCAATCCAGGAAGGGTAAAAGTTTGGCAGCCAGAACAGGGCACACTTGAGAAACTACCCTAATCAGCATCTCATATTTAGGGGAGAAATGTTTGGAATGACATAAAAAAAAAGAGAGAAGAAAATCATTCTCATCCCATTTTCATTCTTCCTTTCTCCCTTCATCTTTAATCATACACACACATTATCTACAGTCTAAGAAAATTTTTACCACGTGACAAATAAATATATGTTATGGGCAACAACAGCGTCCTCATTCTTACCTTCTGGATTTGTTTTACTGTTAGCAATCTGGACTGGATGTAACTTGAGGAATTTTGAATGTCTCAAAAAAGGTTATCAACTAAAGAGTATTTTCCAAAAGGGATAAAATATATCCTAAAAGTTACTGTTTATTAAAGATGAATAATGGCTTAAAAGTATCATAATTTGTATCTTAACTTTTTATTTGCTCCTGACATTTGTCAAGAAAATCATGTATTTTGTCAAAAATAATGTGAAGACTAAAACTTTTCTGTATTCTGGCATGGAACTTTCAGTTCTATATCCTTGGATGGGAAAGATGCGCATTTCAGAATAATGATTAAAGATGCCCAGAGAACATACTACAGTCTAGTGCTCTTTCATTGCTGAACACTCAGCTTTTTTGTATGTAGGAGGTGACTCCATCCCACTATAGAATTCCACTTTGGTCTCCTTCAGCAGAAGCATCCTTTCTTCCTATTATTTGACAGGCCAACATGGAGAAGCTCAGTTTACCCAACAGAACAACCCATATGAGAGGCAGAGATTGACATGCCTCTTGTACATCTTCCAAGGGTTTTACGGTGTATGGGTATCCTAATGGGGACTATTTGCAGAAGGGAGATGTGTATTTGCAGAGTCCTGTGTGGTCAGAGAATCAAGTTCAAGATTCTTTTAATTAACATTCCAAAGAAACAATCAGATGTACCACATACATGCATGTACACAAGGGTATTGTAATTTAATCCCTTTTTAATTATAAATGTCCTTTTCATTAACCAGTGATTATGGATTGAGTTTCCTATACCTCTCTTGCTGGTGGCTAAAACCAAAGACAAGACTCTAGTCTCTAGTAGTAAATGCTACTGTCTTTGCAAAGACTGCATATGAAAGAATGAAGCTTGTAGACACCTGCCTGGGGCATGATTGGCAATGAAACACTTGCCTGTTACCCAGTAGACTACTGAGAGCTTTCTCAGCTTCAGGATAACATGTGAGCCTTTCTTGCTGTCAAACAAAGTTACATTCTGATGAACAGAGGCCTTATGTTTTGAAGCAGCTTTGGAAACTGAAAATCTTAAATCAGAGAGCAGTAACATGATGTGATGTGTTTAATGTAGATTTGGTTCACTGTGGCTTTGAATCTCTTAAGAGTAATTTATTTGCCTTAGAATATTTGTCATTGTAACATGTAGGATGCATGCATGTACAATGTCAACTATTGATAAAGATGGGCAAGATCAATATCTCTAAATAACTTAGAATGCAATCAAGACATCTGAAACTTGGTTTGCCATATGAGCAAGATTTGTTTTAAAACCTAATTGACTATTAATTGAGCATGACATACTGAGGATAGACAATATTAAACGTTCAAATCAGGATATTAGAAATAATGCTTGTGAACTCTTACAACATAACAAGTTCCTGAATTTGTTCTCAGTTCTGAACATCATTTTATAGATGAGTTTAGAGCACTTAAGGTAAACAGTAGCAAATGAGATGTGGAGTTCATTGAATAATCTCCAGGATGGTTATCAGTGTGGGCCTGTAAATTCTGTGACAACTCATCACTCTGCTGCTTAATACATTTGGATGCCTTAAGTCATCCTAAACCCTCCCTGAGATCTCTAGTTGGCACACAATGTGAGCATGAAATTAATTTGGCACTTGCCTATAGATAAAGATGAAGCATTTGTGAAACAGTATCTAGTTACATTTCATGCTCCCACAAAATGAATAACCAGTTTCCTTTCGATTGCTCATTTAGAGTGAAACCTTATTTAGACATGAAGTCCGAAAAACCCAGAGAGAAGAAGATTAGCTCATTTCCTCCTGCCTCCCTCCCCAACTTCTACTCTGTTGCTAAGAACTGTCACGAAGGCTTAGGCTGAATGCTTGTTTGTGTGTTCTTGGCGAACTTTCAGATTAGTTGTTACCAAGTCCAGCCTGGAATGGCTAGCTCCCTCACCAGAACTCAAAAGTCCGCTATTTATTAGGGTACCTTTCCTAGGGGACTTGAATGACTGTACAATTATTCTAAGAGTCTTCTCTTAATATGTCAAGCACCTAGGTGAAAATGTCAACCATCCTCATGTTTCTAATTTTTCATTTGTTTGCCATCATGTATTACCAACTTCTCAGCCAGATATATAGATAGACATATGTGGTCACAGATTTAAGAGTCAAGTATCCTTCTTTAGAACAACACGCATCATGCCTAAATATACATCTTTAAATACCAGCTATGGAACATTCCATTTTTTTTCAATTGTTAAATAACAGAGGCTCTTGAACCCATTTGTCCTCCAGAAAAATAATACTGTTCTAAAATAGCAAGGACTAACATGAAGATTATTTTGATGCAGTCACTGTGCTAGGGCCTTAGCATTTTTTCTGTATGAACACGTAACTATGCTTGAATTGAGCCGTTATTTTTACTCTTGCAAGCATGGGGCGTTTTCTTCTAGTAATAATACTGTAAAGACTCTTTTTTTCCCCCCTTTGTTGCTATCCTAGGTCCTTAAAATAAACACGTTCATTTTGTTTGAGATTTTCTGTCTTGCCATATCAAATTTTCTTTTTATATGTAAGGACAATAGCTCCTCAAAGAAAACATTTAAGGCTGGCAGTAGTATGGAATTCACATAATTGAATGCTTTTTAATTTTTATTTCCTTACATAAAAAGTTTCATTATATTTTGAATAGAACCAATATAGTTGAAATCAATACAAAATTCCAAAAAGATTGTAAATGGGGAAAAAAACAGTTAAGTTAAATATACCTGCCTTGTGTTGAAGGCAGAAAATGTGATAACACAATAGATCTTTCTCTGACATGCTGGCTTTCAGCATGAAAAGGCACATTTTAATTTATTCTGAATGTCCATTGTAGTCATGTTGCCAACAGAGAAGGCAAAGACAGTTCCTAATGCAGACTCCGTAAGTATGTTACAACAATCCCACAGGAAAAGAAAGGCACTGCTGTACTAGGAAATGATTCAAACCTTTCAGAGTCCTGAAGAGGATGGGATCAGAGAGGGGCCCCACTCCTTTTGCATTTCGTGCTTGAATTCGAAAGTAGTACATTGTGTCAAGGTTGAGATCCATGATTTGGTGAGTAAGCCGATCACCACTGATTGTTTCCATCACCCAGTCGTCAATGGGTATGTTCTTGTCCAAGGTATAAAACAAGATGTAAGCTGTAGAAAAAGATGAATGTGACTGGGTTTAGTGTACTGACCACAAACTATACTTCTGCTTCTAAACACTCATGTCTCCCAAGTATAATGTGCAATGAGTATTATACATTCACAGTCTATAAACTACAGTATTCATTTAAGCAAGTAATAATTTTTTTGATATTGCAAAGATTAGACAAATCATTGCCTCAGTGTACAGAAACTGAAAATGGAACAGACCATTCAAAATAAAAATATCTGCCATCTTTAAAAATACAAGGTTTCTGTGGTCTATAAATCCTGTGCATGGATTCCTGACGGACAGAAATACTGAGATAGCAAATGTGTTTTTAAGCTGCTAAATTTGTGGTGATACTGTTACACAGCAATAGATACCATAATAGGCTAATGGTGACCTTGGCAATCTGCACCCCAGATGATTTCTGTGTTCAAGTAAGGTCAGGAATCACCGCTTTAGTCGATATGTGGAATCTGTATATTTTTGGCATTCATTGAGATGCTGCTGCTGCAGCTATGAATGTCTTATAATGCACACCACTCAGTAAAAGACAAAAGATGAAGGTAAAGAATTCTGTAAATCTTAAATTGTAGGACTCTCTGGTTAATATTAAAATTGGAATACTACAGTTCAAAAGGGATTGTGAAATATCACTGAGCAAAGGAGTTGTTTCTGACTCATTTATAACTCAGCCCCCATGATCAATATCAATAAAATCTTCTAATATTTTTTTGAATCAGAATAGTCTCCATTCTTGTCCTCAAAGAACCACATCTACTGAATAGAAGACCCTAGTACTGGTAATACTTTTTTTTTTAACTTTTATTATGTGCATGTCTTATCTCTTCAAAAGGATAAAAACATTCCTTTAGTTCGAGAGCCATATCTTGTATTACCCTTTATTCTTCAGAGAAACCAATAAAATTGTCTTCACATAATAGGTATTGAAACTAACTTATTGAATGAAATCCTCTAGCCAGTAAGCACAGATGCTTTAAATTCATAACATTTAATGCAACCGTAGAGTTATCATGGGCTGTTGTAAATGCCTGATGACACTGAAAGTTTGGAGAATTGTTCTCACCCAGGTCAGCTACATTTATTTCTGATTTTGTTTATTTGTCAAACGGAAGAAAAATAACTGCCCTCCTTGTGTTTTCGTTTTTTTTTTTCTTTGTAAAAAGTATTTAATTAACCATTTAAAAATGGTAGTTCTGACATCAAATAAGTATGATTGAAGGTACAAGCATCAGGTTCTGATAATTCCAAACTGTATTTGAAGTGATTTCCTGGTATTTATGGAGGAGTCGATCTTGTGTGTGTGTGTTTGTGTGTGTGTGTGTGTGTGCGTGTGTAAATTTGAGAACTGAGATGCAGAATAGAAATATACTACTACAACATTCAAAACATTAAAAATTGGCCTTAGGGAAAGCATACAATTTTATCTGGATATATGAGTTTGGTGTGTTTAGAGAATATTAAATCTGTTATTGCAGTCTTACTGTAGAGATTTCCATATCCACACAGGTTGGAACAAATTCATTGGTTTCTCAGAAACTTTCTGTACCTGTATGTCCATTTCCCCGTGTCCAAGTTTCTTTCTTCATTCTTTTCTCTTACTTTTTTCTTACTTCATTTTTGTCTCTTACCGTAACTAGCCAAATAATGAGAACTATCTCCTGTCATAGGTAATAAGACCTGGGATTGTTCACTCAAGTGGGCATTCCTGCATTAGAATTACATTTGTCTAAATATATATAAAATGTTAACACCATACAAATGTCATTTTTGACTACTTCTACAAAGAGGTTATTGTAACTGTAAAAAGAATGTGTCAGAAAGTGTTCAATTCCACCTCTCTCCTTTGTCTTTTTGCATACTTCTTCCCACAGATCACTGATTCCCTTCCATGGTTCAGCTGCTAAGTACCAGGAAGACCAAGATGATGCCTACCAGCAAGGAGCTCAGCCCAGTAAGAGCTCCTCATCTTTCAAAAATTGATTCTGATAATCATGTCTATAGATAAATACATAATGAAGGACCCATTTCTTCCTTCCTAAAAAACAACAACAACAACAAAACAGTGCTATGGTGAGCGCTGTGAATTGTGTAAGACTGATGAATCACAGACCTGCACCTCTGAAACAAATAATACATTATATGTTAAAAAAAAAAAGAAGATAGTAAGAAGGGAAAAATGAAGGGGGGAATCGGAGGGGGAGATGAACCATGAGAGACTATGGACTCTGAGAAACAAACTGAGTGTTCTAGAGGGGAGGTGGGTGGGGGGATGGGTTAGCCTGGTGATGGGTATTAAGGAGGGCACGTACTGAATGGAGCACTGGGTGTTATATGCAAACAACGAATCATGAAACAACATCAAAAACTAATGATGTAATGTATGGTGACTAACATAACATAATAAAATTTAAAAAAATTATTAAAAAATAACAGCCTATGGATTCAGGAATACCTGACCTCAACTCATAGGTCTTTCATTTCCTGGCTTTGCAACCTTGAGCACCTTGCTTAATCAAAGTATGCCTCCATTTTCTCATCTGAAAATAAGTTGCTCTGAGATAATGTATTTTAAGAAATTCACATATGTGGGTATTCCTATTATGTTATCTTCTATATAGTGACTACTTAGTAAATGCTACATTTATTTTTTCTGTTTTTCTTTCTTTTTCTCCTTCCTTCCTCCTTTTTTTTCTTAATATTAGTAATTAAGGAAGTATTATATTTGGAAGAGGTGGAATTTTTATTTCAAGTCAACAATAGATTTAATAGCAAGTCAATGATTATTCTACTCAACAAATATTTATTAATTACCTACTAAGTGTCAAGAATATTGATACTGAAGAGAAAGCTTTGAACAAAATCTGAAACCTGTTCTCATAGAATTTTCAGCCATGTATTAGGAGCATTTAGATTTTTCTCTACTGATTATATGGGAAGGGGACATAGAGGAAGAAGTCAAGATGGCTAAATATCCAACTTTTGCAACTGGATAAACATAAAAAATTTTTATATGATGGGAATAAGAATAGTTAGACACATATGATTGAGGTGAATGCCCAGCTTGGTCCACAATCCCAGGTGGTCTTACAACCTATTACAGAATATAATAGTGCATTATTTGGCTGGTTATGGTAGGGGTTAGACAAAAACAAAACAAAACTAAACAAAACACACACACACACACACAAACAAACAAAAAACAAAAAGAAAAGAAAAAAGAGAAAGAAGGGAGCATAAGACGGGTTGGGGAATAGAAGGAGATGCCAATAAGACAGGCAAGTGGAAATGTACAATCTGAGGTAGAATATGTGTATTTAGAATTCCTTGGATGGAAATACAGATTTCAGAGACATAAGTTTGTGTTCACTGAAGCCCTGGCTTTACTATACACACTTTTTCAGAGAAAGTAACAAAGGGACTAAAAAGATCTACTTAAGAAACAGGTGGAAGAAATGTTCGCTAACAAGACCAAGAAGCTGTAGCCTGAAATTGGGAAGAAAAGTGGGTAGATGATCTTAAAAAGTTCAAGAGAGAAGAGAATTTCAAGAAAGGGGAACTGGACTAGAGTATCACATGACACACAAAAAAAGATACCATAATCTTATCCATTGGAAAGTACTGATAAGGAAACAATCTCTGAAGACCTAACTCTTCTAACTATGTTGGTCTCTGATCATAAATAATGTTGGATGTTGCATTTATTTAGATCAACGTTTCAAAACCCTAGCTGTACATTAAAATCACTTGGGGAGCTTTTAAAATATAGTATGCTCAATCCTTCCTCAGATAAATTAAATCATAAATCAGTTAAGAATCACTGATTTGGACTAGTTGAATACTAATAAGCTGGAGCAAAACATAGTGTGATAGTGGAGTCTGAACATGAGTTTTAAATCCTAGCTCGTTACTTCTTGGTTATTTGACTTTGGGGAAGTATTTACCCTAGAAACCCCTCATCTCTTCATTTCAACATGGAATAACAGGAAGATAGGATCACTTAACAATACTAAAGTGCTTAGCAGGATGCCAAGCATATAATGAATGCTTAATTCATTCTGAACCATTCTCTCCTGAAAATGTCAGTCCAAATTCCTAAACTGACAGTTTATAATCAAGGAATTTAGGTATTGGCATTATCTAGATCTCCTTCATTTCCTCTTTTTTTTGTTTAATCTTTTTGAAGTATATATATTTACAAGTTGATGATCTGGGTTCTATGCAGAGTACATTAATAAAGCCTCACCCTAGAATGGATTTCAAATGGGAATAATAATAGTTCATTTGTTTTAGTTCTCACTGGACAACAGAGATTTTCCTCAGCACTTCATTATTACATTCTACAAAAAGAGGTTCTATTACTATCTTTATTTTATAGATGAGAAAGTGCACTTAGGAAAGTCAACTTACCTAGGCATCTCCCTCAGAAGCTTGGGTCCTTAACCACCCTGCTTTATGGCTGTGTACATGCAGGGATGTGGTTAAACAAAGAAATATAAAGGGAGGATGTGAGCACCTTCTTCTGCATAGGCACACACATGCTCTGACACACGGGGAAAGAACTCCTGTTTCCTTTGTACTTTAATGAGAAACTGAGTGTAGTAAATCTGGGCCCTCTGCTATATGGTATTTTGAATATTTTATCATCCTGTGTTCTGGAAGTAATTTGACTGAAAGAATCAAAATATATATGGAAAAGAAGTTGTCTTAAGGGTTCTTAATGTTTGCTCCCTGTTGACTTGAGTCAAAATATCTCAACTTGAAAATAATAATTGGGTTTTAATAAATGAACTAAGCTCTTAAAGGTAAAAAGTATTGCCTCCATACTTTTAATTTACCTTTGTGAGAGAAGGGATACTGAACATACAACTCTAAATAAAATATGTGGAGAAGGTTGCAATTTCGGCACACAGTATTTTACTACTTAGATTCATTTGCATTTCTTAACATGGGGCAGACTTCCATTTTTTCCCTAAGAAAAGCAAAACTAAACTTCTTCCAGAGTTGAAAACACATTCTATTGTTTACATTGACTACTTGATAAGATTTATTTAAATAAGAGATGAGAATTCAGGTAGTATATGGCTTATTTTATCCTTTACTAAAAAAATATATTTTTTCCATCAGAACTTGTTTTTATTTAGACAACTTCTACCGTGTTTTTCTCTTCTTAAACTTATTATCTATTGATTTACCATACGCTTATAAATTACTGTTTATAACATAATAAAAAAGTCATCATGTAAACAAATCAAAATCTACAAAAGTACTGAAATAGAACCAATGAAAATAAATCATAACATTGAGGGGAAAAAGAAAAAGAAAATTGGAATGAGCCAGCCTCAGTTTTAAAAAGCCTGGCAGAGTGAAAACTAAGCATATACGATTTTGGGAAGATTTAATATCCCTCTTCTTTTTCCATATTTGTCAGCTCAAATGAAATTTCTGTTTGCTATTGCACTCAAAACAATTTCCTAGAGAAAACAAGTCTTCAGCTTAAATTTAAATCACATTTGGAATTTTCACATTATCTTTTCATTTTGGAAAATTCAGAAAGTAACTCATACAAAGTAAGTGTGCCATCTGAACTATAATTTCCATGCTTATCTCTGTTATCACAGAATGACTGAATTACTTTGTTAATTTATAATAGTGCTATCTACTTCTTATATGCAAAAAAAGAAGAAAAAGGAGTGACTCTTACATGTGCCTAACCCAGTGGTTCAAGTTAATTAGACTATAATGTGCACATTTTTAGTTATACAATATTTTTCATAATAATTATATGCTATGGAGACATCTATTAAAAGCCTAAAGTGATCATTTAAATGCAAAATCTCTGATAGAACTCCATTATATTTTTCATACTAAATTAACATTACAGGCTTCTAATGGATGCTTTAATTAGGCATTGATGTTATCAGCAATATTTGGCAAAATAAAATCTGTCACTGTGAAATATTCATTAAGTTCAATTTCTGTCAGTCAATATTAAGTATTTTACGAACCTTATGATTTAAGTAAGAATCTAAAAGCTAAGTGAGAAACTAAAAACCCCCAGACAAACCTCCTTTGTATGTGCCACTCAAAAATACACGGTCATTAGGTGTCTTTTGTATTTTATAACTGCTAAACAACTGGCTTCGTTTTAGTCATTTATGCTTAGAGACATTCCATTAGAAGAGTGTCCTAATGCTCCACAAGTTGAAAAACAAAAGGTCTAAACTAATTGAAATACACATCCTTCAGAAAGCAACTCAAATGAAATGTGTATTTGTAGGCACCATTAGAAGAAATTCCATGGTTAGCAGGGGGCAAGAAGAGACAACCAGAAAGGGTCGGGAAGTCCACTGAGATGCTGGGACAGAAAACTAATACACAAAAGGCATGAGCCATGCACATGGGGTAAGCAATTGCAGGCCAAGCAGAGCAATGCTGGAAATCAAGCAGAGATGCTTACCAGTAATTTTCCCATTGGCTTCCAAGGGAGGCTGCCAACTCACAATGACAGCACGAGGCTTCCCTTCTCTTGTAATGACTGTCAAATCCTTGGGGGCAGAGGTCGGGGCTGAGAGATGAAACAGAGACAAGGCCTTGTCATTGGATGTGAAAGAAAGCAGACATTTATGGGACTTCTAATCATGATGTTGACACTCAGAATCCATCATGCAGTATATCATGCTGATCTTACCATTTACGATTTATTTCAAGTATTTTAATTAAACAAGCAACCAAACAAATATATAGAAATGAATGTTTTTCTGTGGAAGTTAAATGACTTCCAAAGGTGTAACTATAGAGAGGAGAACAGAATATGTATGAATACAGAGTAGAAAAGTATAATGGATATTTCCAAGCGAGTGCCACGCTAAACATGTAAGAATCATTATAAGAACAAAGAAATGTACACATACTTAGTGAGATTGATGGCTACATGTCTCCAAGAGACAGAGTCCTGTTAAAACTGTAGGATTTTAAAACAAAAATGTCACCTAATTCTATATTTTCTTAAATGCAAGAAGGAAAAAAAAAGAATGAATTTAAATGCAGGTTAAAAGATCTTGCTTAGGTAAACATATTAGGTATCTCTTAGCAAGAAGGCTAAGGAATATTTGAAAATAGAGGATGTATGGAATCTGTGAAGGTCTTAGTATCAGCCTGTCATGGAATGAGAAGGCATGAGACCATAGGGGTCTTAGAGCTAATTTTCCCACACGTTGTTGAAAGGGACCAGAATTTATCACCCCAAAATATGCCTCTTTGGCATAAGGATTATTTTAGGCCGAATATTTTTAAGAGACAGTAGACATAGGAAAAGCTCTGAAAACTTAGTAGATGTTACCTTTTATAAGAGAAATTTGTATTTATAAGAGTGTCTCCCTCTCTGTATCAGGAAGAGGAGGATGATAAAATCTCTACAAACTCTTATTAGGGAGAAGGCAGGAATTTAAATCTGTATAATAATGACACCCTTGTTTACTGTGATTTGCCTGAAAACTTCCCATTACTGGCTCCCTAACCCCCAAAGTATTCTTTTGTTTTTAGTTGGAGATTGTATTTAAGGTGATGGCTTGGGCCATTTCAGGGAGTTACTCAGTGTTCCTGGGTATCCTCCATGTATCCAGGAGGTATACATGTTCTTAAACTCCTGTTTGATTTTCTACTATTAATCTATCTTTTATTATAGCGGGGTCTCAGCCAAGGACCTAAAAGAATAAAGAGAAAGTTGTTTTTCCTCCTATATTGTGCTCAACAAAATTTTAAATATTTTAAATGTGGCAGTAAACTGGCCAAGCCAGTCCAGTATCTTCCAGGCTTCTTTAGATCTGATTTTCACTGTCTATGCTTTGAAATGCAGTGAGTTTTCCTTCGAGGCAAAGCATAATACTCCAAGTTGATTATTGACAGTCTCTTTTTGTTACCTTTAGTTTGACATACAAAATTTCAGAACATGTCTAAGTTCTATGGTTGGGTTCTGAAGGAATTTCCAGATCTCTGCATGATAATGCTTCTGTACTACAAGATAGGTACAACTTTGTCCTAATTCTGAATTCTTCACTCTTCCTATTCTCTTTGGCTCTTCTGTTGGCCCTATCATGCAGAATCTGAGCAACCCTATTTTCAAATGGAGGAGACACCAAACATTTCCATCTATCATAACATTTTATTTTTAATGCCCTGATTCTCAAAGCCACTAGTATTCCAGGTTAACCAAAGCTGCACCTAATCATAATATCCTGAGAAGGTACTTAATATATTTAAATTAAGGAAAAAAAAAAGGAAGGAAGATGAAGGAGGAACAGACATAGGTCTAGTGTAGTTGAATCCTGAGTAAGAAACTGTGTAGGTATATGGTTTTAATGAAATAAGAGCAAGGACATTCTTGCAGGAAAAGAAGATGTGTTATAGCAAAATACCAAAGAGACGATACTACCTTGAGAAGGGTTATTCTCATAAAGAGTTCATTCAAGATATTTCCTAAGCCATAGATAGGAAGGTAATATATCGTCACAAATTGACTTAGAGTGTTATACCAAGCATAATAAGGAATTGTCTGATTATGGGAGTAACTAAAAGATCTTCCTAACTAGTCAGGAATAATCTGCTTTTTAACTGGGCTAAAATTCAAATTGATGCTTATTTAGAAAATAGTCAAATGCTGATGATTAGTTTGCTTCACTGAATCTGTTATGGTATTCAAAAAATATAAAATGACTTCAACTTCACCTAGCAAAATAATATACTGAAGGAGTGGTTATTAAAAACAACAACAACAATCTAACAAGTGGTGTTTAGGTGGTGTACAAGTTTTTCTTCTTCCTCAAGCCCTGTGAATTTGGTGAACAGAGGTTCTAGTATTGGAATCAATAGCTCAAATGTTTAGGATTATCATATAAACTGCACACTATTTGGACAGGAATGTGGCCCTAACAACCTCAGGTATGCCTACTGAATCAAGCAGAATGGCTCTGGTCTGTTCCTTTCCAATCTCATGGGTTCTGCCTGGAGGTGACCTTTCAGAAATTCTTCACTGACTACCAATCCTCTTTGGATAAACAACAACTAATAAGAAGGGCGCCTGGGTGGTGCAGTTGGTTAAGCATCCAACTCTTGGTTTTGGCTCAGGTCATGATCTCGGGGTTGTGGGATCGAGCCCTGAGTTGGGGGGGGAGGTCTACGCTCAGTGAGGAGTCTGCTTGAGTTTCTCTCTCTCTCTCTCTCTCCCGCTGCCCCTCCCCCCTGCTCTCTCTCTCTCTCTCTCTTGTGCTCTCCCTCTCTCATAAATGAATGAATAAATAAATAAATAAATATTTGGGGGCTCCTGGGCAGCTCAGTTAAGCGTCTGCCTTCGGCTCAGGTCATGATCCCAGGGTCCTGGGATCGAGCCCCGAGTTGGGCTCCCTGCTCTGCGGGAAGCCTGCTTCTCCCTCTCCCTCTGCCCCTCCCCCACTGCTCCTGCTCTCCCTTGCTCGCTCTCTCTTGCTTGTTCTCTCTTTCTCTCTCAAATAAATAAAGTATTTTTTTTTAAAGATTTTATTTATTTATCTGACAGAGAGAGACACAGCGAGAGAGGGAACACAAGCAGGGGGAGTGGGAGAGGGAGAAGCAGGCTTCCCCCTGAGCAGGGAACCCGATGAGGGGCTCGATCCCAGGACCCTGGGACCATGACCTGAGCCGAAGGCAGACGCTTAAAGACTGAGCCACCCAGGCGCCCCTAAATAAATAAAGTCTTAAAAATGTAAATAGATAACAAATAATAAATATCAGGCCCTGGTATTTACTGCACTTTCTTTTACAGCCTCATTTCCCCTTGTTGTCTGATGAATACTGTGCTCTAGTCACTCTGAACCATTCATAAGTTTCTCTAGAAGACATCTTTCTGATACTTGGCTTGTGTACTTTTGTACATGCTGCTCCTTTCCTTTGAAGTCCCTGGAATGGGTACCTGATGATCCACCCAGGCCATTGCTCAATTATTATTTCTTTTGTGAAACCTCCCTTTATTTCTCCAGACAGGATTTATCCTTGGATCTGTTTGTTCAGATCCCAACTTAGCCAAAACTCTATGGTTGTATTTCTTATGTTATTTCAGGATTTTGGATTTTTTTGCATTATTTCAGGTGTCCTTCCAGTTTTTTCTATTTTACTTAACTAGAATAAAATTAAGGATTTATCACCTGGACAGAATGAGGTGTTTTATTTCAAGGATTTGCCAACCACTCTTACCTTTATCACAAGCAATTTCAGCACAAATGCATAACCATGCAGTCCCATACAGTCTTTATGTTACTGCAGAATTAGAAGCAAACCTAGAATTATTTCATTCACTTCATTTCCTTCTCACAGCTATAAAGTCTGCAGACACTTGTGAATTACTTCTTGCTTCTCATCATCACCCAGGGATCTCATCCACATGCTATTTACACTTTTGTCCAGATCATTATCTGTTTTGACAATCACCTTCCTATTAACCACTCTCTAGCAGTTAATATCTTTTTGTCAGCCATGGGTCTCACCGTTGGTGTCCCTACAAGGCTAGGTAGTTGATGAGAAATGAATAGGATATATTTATCAAGCCAGATGATAGGGTGTACTTTATTTTTATGAAAGGGAAAAATGAATGAATTTGCTTGCTTTAAGAGGAAATTACTGCTCCTTCTCTTTCGCTCAGGGAAGACCTAATGTCTTACTGGTTTATGTTCAGTTCCTTTCATCTCTTTTTAAATAAAAAGGAAGAGCAGGGCCCTTTTTCTCCCCATAGAACATAACCCATTCATCATGTCTTATTCTTCCTAAGAAGCTGTGAATATTGGCATCCAGGGCAGACTTTTAGGAGAAAGAGTTAATACGTGTAAACATGTAAAATAGAAGATAAAAAAAAAAAAGGATGTTGAAATTAAATCAGACAAACTAGAAAACTTCTTATAGAAAGAAGTATCCACAAAAATATAAGAAATATTAACAGTGAACTGAGTTAAGGTAGTAGTTTGGAATAAATGAACTGCAATGCCATGGGACAAATTCTAATGGAAAAAGAAATTCAACTTACCCAGAGAGTTTTATTGGTATATATATTTTAAAATTTGGAAATGTGTGGTTTAGTTTACCCCTAAATAGAATACCATGAAACCAATCAAACAGCAGTTTAAACCCTGTATCCTTCAGACTTTGGATTTCTGTGAATGTAAAAGCCAAGTGCACTGCACGTCTGTTAAGGTTATAAATTCAACATTTATGATCCATAGTAAATGTGACTGGTAAAATTTACAGTGAATTACACTTTCCTGTGATTTGAACTATTTCAAGTTGCATGAAGGTTTTTTCCATTGCGTTGTCTTATTTCTAAGGAGTGAACATAACCACCCAGAAACTTCTTCCCATACCCAGCTGAGGTTATTTATGGTAAACACCAGTGCAATTATGGTTGTAATGCATTGTATCTAATTTCTTTCCAAAAAAGTAATACCCACCATGACTGCTAATCAAAGACTCAAATGTTTTGGACAGAGTTCAGTGCATGGATTTCTGCCTTTACTTAAAGGTATTGAAAGAAAGAATTATATTCAGATCTCCGGAGTCAATGCCCAGATTAAAACCAGATCACTCAAACCTCTGGGGATTCATTTTCTTCTTTTCTAGAGTGGGGAGGATAATAAACTAGATATAAAAGTGCTTTGAACCACAGAGTATAAAATATTTTCTGCAGGATAAGGTATAACTTAGACATCATAATGCACATATGTTCCAACTTCCACAAAACCTGGGAAACACCATCAAAAATCGAAATTTGAAAGTAAGACTCTCTTCACATACCTGCTTCATATGTGGTGGCATGGGCAGTCATGCTCCACGTGCTTGACCTTCTGTTTTTTGTTACCATGACAGAGAACTCATACATCGTGTTGGGTTTGAGGCCTGTTGCTGTGTAACTCAAAGATGTTGTATCTTCTGACTGTACCAGTGGGGAATAAGCAAAGAGAAGATGAACTCTATCAACTTGCTAAGTCAAAGCATGTAAAGAGATGACCAAATAACAAACAGTTTATTTCCAAATATCATAAGACCTAGGACACAGCACTGGTTCTACTTCTTTTCTGTCAACCAGTTTACACTGGCTGATGGTAGCTCCAAAACACAATGGATCAAATCAGGTGCGATGTTCAGAGGGGCAGCTAGCTGATCAATTTTCCCAAGTGGGGTAATAACCACTGTCTCAGGACCAATTCTGCTTGCTTCCATCAATTCTATTTTTAAGCTAATCTGCAGTGACTTTAAATTTCATTCGTTTGTAATAATCAAAATCTTTTTTTCAGTAGTTTTAATTTATACATTTTAAATAAATCATCATGATTATTTTCCACTAGTAATAAAATTAATTTTTAGAGATCTGCTACTTATGATTTTTTAATATTATTTATAGCACAAACTTTCAGTGATTCCAGAATCTGTTGGGCTATTATAAAGAAAATAAACAAAAGCAATGTTGTATTGTGTGGTCTTCTTTTTATGCAAAGTTCACATGAAACACACATATAAGTATGGTCACTGGAGCAATTGATTAGGAAGGGAACAACAAATTGGATATGTATTAAAAGATTATAATTGTGTTAGTATTACTTATCTTTTGAATTCATTTGTCTTTTGAATAGCAGGTTAAAGATATTTGAGCAAAAAATAAAGTATCTATTTTTATTGTTTATTCAAGAGATCAAAATGGTAATGAAGAAAAAAACCAAGTTAATCTTCCAGGTTAATGAATATTTTCTATGTGATCAGGCAAATTTTGCCTATTTATGCCTCTTATAAGTATCAATTTATGCTTGGTATTTAGACCTTGATTTTTTTCCCCAAAGTTTATTATTTACCTTCACTTTTATATTTATTATATTTGTTAATATCTCTGTTTAGAAAATCAAGGAAAGCTCTTTTTCCCCACTTATGTCACACCTATCTCCTCCTATACCACTGTAGTGCGGTATATCTTTTTTATTCTACTATGAATCCTTAGATTATAGCTATGAAAATCCTACATTTCATTACAAAACCAAAAAAATATTTAACCGTACTAATAACATTTTAATGATGTGCCCATCCATCTTAATAAAGTGATGACTTCATAAACATCTATCAGAAGCTCTTCTTTAAAATAGCTATAAAAACATGGGCCCTAAGTAAATGTGAAAATACTGTGTAGACTCAGGAAGATAGAATTTCATCAAATAAAACACAACATGGGCAGCTAGTATCTGACAAGCTGAAACATAACTTCCAACCCTATCTTCCTTCACTATCATGAACACCTCTAAGTCTTAGAAATGGAAATAAGGGGAGAAATGGGACAATGAGAAATATTTCAGCTAGGAAGAAAAGATCATACTTTTATAAAACTAGTCTCTTTGAACATAAACATCACTGGCGTTTGGGAGGCCGCTAAGCAATACTGTCCTTGTTTGTGTTTTAGAATGACACACTTGCCTTCTGTAAATACCATGGATTCATTGGGTTTTCTCAGGAACTTCATGGAAGGTTATTGTTCAGAATAAATCATTAGCCTAGAAGTACTTTGGAAAATCATGGCCAGTTACTTTTGAAAGCATAGAATGCAACATAGAATGCAACTCTGAGCCTCAACTTCCTTATCCATAAAATGGAGATAACCATAGCAGTGACCTCCTAGCATTACTTAAAGTGTCTGTAAAGTAAAACATAGTATCTGGTCCAGGGAACATATTCAATAAATGTTAGCTACAATATTTCATGCATTGTCTAACATGATATATAACTTAGGAATGTGTTAAGGTCCCTATTGAATTGTATCTTGAGGGTGTGACTGAGTCTTGCACAACTTTGTATCTTCTGGGATAGCCATGTTATACCTGGTAAGCACTAGTCAATACTCAGTGAATGTATTTCGAATAGAAATTTATATAAAACATGTGATTAATCATTTCAGTAGAAAGTAAATTACAGAAAATTCCCCCTTCTGATAAGGAAAATCAAAACAGAGTTTTAGACAATCAAAATATAAATGTCTGGAATATGGCTTGATTTGGGATTAAATGAAGTAGAAGAGTACTCCTGTGGGGATAGCCTTGGATAATGCCATTAGGTCACCTGAGCTCCAGCTGAAGTTTCATGGGAAAACTTTTTCAAGTTATACAACCTAATGATGTCTTTATAAAGGGATCTACATACATGCTTAACTATGGAGAATCTTACTCTTTTTATAGTAGGTGTGAATATTCCAATCATATAGATGGGAAAAATGAGATTGAGCAAGTTCAATGACATGACAGGACATAGAAAAGCCAACTCTTGCACCCAAGTCATTAGACTCCATGTATTTCTCCCCCCCCCCCATCCTGTATATGTTCTGCCCACCTCATAAAGCTGTGCTGGGGAGTGAGATGAAGTAATAGGTATGAAAGTAGTTTGAGAAGTTCCCAATGTAAAACCAAAGCATCCTATTAACATTATTTGTAAAATGTAAGCTTACTGTATTACTTTCTAGTGGGCTTGATATGGTCTGTATTTATCCTTGCTATCCAACTTACACCACCCTTTCCTCTAAAACTCTTCCTCTCAGGGTGAGGATGTAGAGTGTGGGTGTGTACGAAGGGGGACAGAATGTTTTTTCTATTCCCAAACTTCAATCCATGAGAGAAATCAGCCTCAGCTTACAAGGAATAGTTATTGGGTTGAGTCTTACAGGCATTCTCTGTGAGACTCAATAATTCCATGTGTGCTGGTATTAACTATTCAACCAAAATAATCTGCCTCAAGAAATTCTGGAACTTAAGCCATTCTGCAGAGAATAATCATTGTCCTACAGAACATTTCATATACTGGCAAAGTACCCATGGCCATTCTGTGAAATGAATGTATCAACAAAGTACAGCAATTATGAGCATAAAATTTTTAAAGTAGTCTTTTGAAAGTAAACTTAGAATTGGGGAATCTGTATATAAAGAGAGAATTTTTTTTAATGTTCTCATATGTTTCATTGGTTGTCTTATCCGATAATGTTATCTTTATTTATCATTCTGCTGAGCCTTAAATCTAATACTGCAAGGGGATGGATAGGGTACCTAAAACATATGTTATATCAATGACACTATTTGGACTTGCCTGGAGAGTTTTTCCAAATACCTGACCTAGCAGGGTGACAGTACCAAAGAAAGCTTTTTAAAATGGTTTCAACTAAAAACTAATTTATGATGAAATGTGAATTTTATACCACTTAAAATTTGAAAGAGACTAGAAGCAGATCTAGCATGCCTACAGGAAGAAAGAGGCAGATTTACAATATTATTGGTGGGATTTTGATTTATCTCTAGGGTCTTTAGAGTTAGACACTCCCAAAGGATATTGTCATTCCTGAAATCACCACTGGCTAGAGGCTAGATTAAGCAAGATGGCAGTTTAGTGGGAAGGACACTGGATGAAATATCAGGAGATTCAAATTCTCTCTGAGAGCTACCCCAGTGGAATGGTAAAGAGAAGGGATCTTCTCTTCTCAGATAAGGGGCATCTGAAGAAGCTGGAGTGCCAGGATTGAACTATTGGCTCCTTGGTTACTGGGGAACATGTATGATCTTATATTTAAAGCTATCTTCTTGGGGCACCTGCGTGGCTCAGTCGTTAAGCATCTGCCTTCAACTCAGGTCATGATCCCGGGATCCTGGGATCGAGCCCCACGTCGGGCTCCCTGCTCCGTGGGAAGCCTGCTTCTCCCTCTCCCACTCCCCCTGCTTGTGTTCCCTCTCTTGCTGTGTCCCTCTCTGTCAAATAAATAAAATCTTTAAAAAAAAAAGCTATTTTCTTCATCCCAAATCATTATCTTGTGAAGCTTTATGTTTTAAATGCATTTTCATATATTATGTCACTTGAATAACTTATGAATTCTTTGAAGTGAATCAATGGATCAATGGAACTGAGTGTCTTACTCATTCCAAAATTATCAATGATATGTTAAGTAGCAACAACTAAACTGTGTGTAACTGCCTCTATCATCTAGTACAGCTCTAGGTACATAGTAGGTACTTGATAGTCACTTGTTGATTTTCTCATTTTAGACTACATTTTGTGTATTGTTTGTATATACTAACATTATGGCAGGCTTAGGAGGTAACAAAATTGTCCCTGTATTCAACTATTTGCTGGAGTTGCTAAGGCTGGCTGACAGAGATTTAGAGGTAGTAAAAACAATGCCTCCACAATCCGTCTCTACTGAGCTCTTAGCAGGGTTGTAGGATGACTCAATGAAAAGGGTTGGTCTAATTCATATTGGTTAAAGGGGAGTGTGCCCTGTGGTTTTCTTTACCACATGAGTGTGTTTCAAGGCTAACTGAGAAAGTAGATGCTAATGGCTTAGAGTGCTTTCTAAGGACTTTGTAACAAAATCTTCCAGCTGTGTTCCCTGGCATATGCACTATAAGATGGGTCTCTGTAACAATAGGGTTGCCTTTGGTGTCCATCTAGATTCCAAATAAAAAGAAAGACACCAAAATCTATCCCGAAAATGAAAGTGGAGCCCTGCTATTTTTAAAGGAAAATGGCATTTCCTTGTACAGAATCAAATCATTTACACAAATGCAGCATCTGGTGGAATTTGGGTAACATTTTGCATTTCTTGATGTTGTTCTACCTTGCCTTAGAATTGCTTCCTAAGATACAATTATTCCCATTCTAATTTTAGATATTGTGTTATTAAAATGCTTTGTTTTCCATTTAGTGCCATTGCAGCAAAATGACTCATGACAGCCCAGGAAGCATTGAAAACAATGTTTTAAGCAAATGACAGTTCATCTTAAATTTTACGCTATCAGTTAGAACTTCACCTTGTATTTCGCATTCGCAGAAAAGCTGGTCCTCCACCGGACAGTGTAAAGTCGCACTTCAGATGTTTTTTGGTTCTTAGGGACAGAGTTGTCTGCCCAGCTGACCCTCACGGCATCGTGGGTAAGAGCCACAGCCTGTACACCTACTGGTGGGAGCATGGGGGTGGAGACATCTGGGACCGAGGTGGGGAAATCATCAAGCAAAGGATAATAATCAATGGGGTCAGTGGGATCTGGGTTTAAAAACCCGCCAAATGAAACAAACAAATAAATACATAAATAAAAGAGTTAAAAAAATAAATATCAGTGGTAACACGTCACAATGAGTTAAATGCATGGCAATAATGATGAAAGGGAACATGAGAAGAACAGAAAAAAATACAATTAATTCAATCGGAAAACTCATTAGAAACAGTATTGCTCTATTACAAAAATACTATTTTCTGTAACTCACTCATTTCCCTATAGTGGTTTTATCAGCTCCACTTTTGGTGGTCGCTTCTAGCTATATATTTTAAAAGTCCATTTCGTCTTGGCGTTTTGCACATTGCTTCTTAAAAGGTCTCGTATAGAACTTGTCAGTTTTATAACTATACAGATAACTTAAAATAACAAGATCAAAAGGAGTGTCTGGTTTATTTCCTCTTGTTAAGGAAATAAATGCCTATCCAATATCTGTTTTTAAGTTTGTTTATTTTTCTCCTTTTCTAACTTGATTCGGTTTCTCTAATGCTTTCATTATTGCTTAGCTTATATCTGCATAAATATTGTTTAGGCAAGAAACAAGTAATAAAGCCCAAAGGGCTCTGAGGTCTACAGCAATCCATCTATGGCTATGATTGCATAAAGCCAGACTGACCAGGTCCATGGCCCGTGTGCCCCAGTGATATGTTTGATAACTAGGTTTCTTCTAGCACTTGGCGTGGCAGGTTTTCTTAGACTGAAATCATTAAAGAAAGTATGGATGTATCTGTTTTACCCACTTTCCCACAGAGTAATTAACTAAGGCTCTTAAGGCATACCTATATTCCATATTACTTGTTCCAAAGTGTCAAGTTCCATGGGAAAACTTTATGTTATTGGCTGGGGAGACAGAACAAACTGAGGTACACACAGACTTTGATCCTGATTAACATAATCAGAACCTGCATGATGACATGTGTGGTTTTAGAAAATTCTCTAGAAAAATTTTGTACTCATTTTTATGCTGCGAATATCCCAGTCAGAAGAGTTTGTCTTGTGGCCATAGTAAGAGTCCAATTTTAAGCCTTTTATAAAAGCCTAAGACTTTTCAGTTTTTGAAAATTTACCTTTAAATCATGTAATATGTATTCTCACTAACAAAAAAAAAAAAAAAAAAGAAGAAGAAAGCCCTCAGGCTGGGCATCTGAGGACGTTTCGGGAGCTCTCCTGCTAAAATGTAGAGTATCTGAAGCAGTGTACATACAGAGTTTATATTTTTAAATAGCCTAGTTCCAAGCAAGTATTGGCTGGTTTTGACGATTACTTCACTTTGTCCACTGTATTTCAAATGCCTACCCCCTACTCATCGCTCTGTTTTCCAATGAATTATTTAGTAGTTTACTGGGCTGTGGTCTTTGGAGCAAAATATAAAACCTGAAAACAAAAACAGAACAAAAGGAAAGAAAAAAAAGAGAAAGAGAGAAAAAGAAAAATGTGTTTAAAATTTAATGACAGAGCCCAGGCTTTCCGTATTTCCTTTGATTGTGTCTTTTTATTAAGGGCTCCTTTAAACCCAAATGGATTTATGGAATGATGAAGGGGGAGCTGAAGAGCTTCTAGGAGGATCCTGATCAGTCATCAGGTCGGTGTATCGGTGGCAGGTGTTTTGGCCAAACTGTAACAGGTGCTGCCTCCCTTGTTTCTAAGCCAACTTTCCAAGAAGAATGTTATACACAACAGGAAGACTATTCTGAATTACAAACTTTTTTTGACCAACCTACATAATGTGTTTTACCATATATGTTGTTTCTTTGCTTAACCTGGTTTTTAAACCAATATGAATGTAATAATCTGCTACAGGTGCCATAGGTAAGGTTTTGAAGAATAGTGATTCTACTTCAAGAAATGCTAACACCCACTCTGGCTCTTTCTGGATTTTACAACAGTGTATTTTTCATGACTTGTGGAATTTCTTGGAGTCTCAGTTCCAGAATGTGTCCCTCAAATTTCAAGTAATGTTTGTTGGTATTTATCTATGGACTTACATAACTTATGAATTTCTATCCCTGGCCAAGTTTTTCTTGGCTTTTTTTTAGAGAATTTGTTTTCAGGCATGGCTTGTCATTCTACTTGCCATCTCCTTTAGATCTGTACTAATACAAGAGCCACTAATTACATGGACAATTTAAATTTAAATTATTAAAATTAAATACAACTTAAAAATCACTTCTTCTGTTGCACTAGCCAATTTTAAGTATCCCATGGCCATATACGCCAACCTATCATCTTGAATAGTATAGATATAGAGCTTTTCCAACAAAGCAGAATGTTCTAGTGGATAGTGAGCACTATTCTAAATACATGTATGCTCCATACACTGCTAATTATCTTTCTCTCAGCACAGTTAAATTAAAAGCACTTTTTTGGTTAAAAAACACCATTTTTTGTTGCTAAATAACTTTTTTCCAGTTCTTAGGTGCCTTATATGCTGTTGATTTGCAGTGGTTATATCCAAGAGTAAAAACTAAATAAAAATTAAAAAGAAAAAACATAGCCTCAAACTTTTTGCTAAAAAGAGAAACCTATTCAATTCCTAATAAATATTTTGGTAAGAGTTCATGAATTTTCAGTTCACATACTAAAGCTCAAAACAAGCTTTTAAAAAAATAACAATTTTACATCTGGATTATACTTCATTCGGACATTGATAAAACAGTTGAGAATAAACAAATTCAAACAACACACCTCCTTATTCCCCTGCCCTCTTCCCTTCTCCAGGCTCAGAATGTCTTGTTCTTGCAACATTAAGAACTAAAAAGCTCTACTGCACAAATAAAACTCTTAACACACCCATTTGACCTGGCGAAACTTTCCTCAGCTCTAATAGTAATATGCTCAGGATGAGATGAGGCTTCAGAGAAGAGGCTCCACCTAAGAGCAGGTGTTGTGGAAATCATCACGGCCTGATAATCCAGTCTGATGCATTTATTGCCTCTGATTTTTTATTTACTTTATGCTGGCCTCTTCCAAGTCTGCTCATGGGAATACTTGTAGAGCTCCGAGACAGAGAATGCCTTCTCTGTGGCACTATGACACATTTATTGATAGAATTTCTCCCAGAACCTTAACCTCTGATTCCGTTTATTTGTCCTTTGTTCTCCATGATGTGTGGAAACACAATAAAATAAGTCGGCCACATCCAAGAAAGGACTGGTTTTACTCATTCCTCTTCAAACCCCTACTGACTTTACTTCAATAAGAAAATGCCTCACATAATTTCCAACTTTTGGTATCCATTCATTCCTCCAGATCCATTAGAATTAGAGTCTTATCAGAGAATAATAGTCTTATGGATTACTGGTGTTTTAGAAACCACTCTGGGAATGCCATATGCCAAGGATTAAAGAATGACAACAAATGTGAAGGCAGAAGTTAATGTCCCAAATCGTTCTTTGTGAGCAGCTTATCTTTGGTTTATGTAAACTCTATTTTTACTACTACTGCTTTCTGCTCAAAATTGATTTTTTTTTGGTCACCTGAGTGTCTCTTCTTTGTGGGGTTTAGTTTTGGTAAGAAAGTGTTGTTTAAAAAGACTAGCCATAGTATAATTTGTGTTGCCTGACCACAAGCTCAAGATCACATTGGTGAGTAGGTGCTCAACATCTTTTACCATTGACAGGAAAGAGATAGCTTACTAAATACAAATTATGGAAAGAACAAGTAGAGCTAAAGTGACCTGGTATCTCCCAAAGAACACTGTTACTGGCAAACAAGAGAATAAGGGGAAGCGAACATTCTAGATACCCTTCATCATGTTATCTCATGGTTTCCTATTCTGAACCTCCATACACCTCATCTTATTTAGAGATAATACATTTGACAGTAGACATTCTCTCAGGTAAAACTTCTTATTTGCCTATTTGCCCTTTTGGGGAGACATGTGCCCTTTTGATTACACAATGAGAGAGCCATACTGTCCCCACAAATAAAGAAATACATTGACACATACCCAAAATTTTGCATACCACTTTAGGCTGATCATAGACCTTGAAAACAGGAGCCAAAGATTCAAGCAAACTCTGGAACAACAACTTTGCCTTACAAGAAAATCTGGTTGAACTTAATGAAGTGATGGTATATTTGGAAACCATCATGTAACAACTCTGAATTCACTTTAAAACTGTGTATTTTCAAGAGAGCCTATGAATGGAGCTTGTGGGTTTGAAAAACAAACTGTACAAAGTTTACATAAACTTAGGTGGTAGCAGAAGTCACAGATCCCACTATTTATTCCAAGGTGATTTATTCCTCCTTGTCAGGACTTCATACTCAGGCACCCAGTAGTTTTCCATGTTCTCTAGTGTTCGCTATGAAATCCTGCTCTCAGATCCTTTATTCTCATTAAGGTGAAAGTAACTGATGACTTAAATGAGGTCTGAGGCTTGTGGATTTTGAAAGGGGGCAGGATCAAATAACTCACTAAAAAGATGGACCTCTTGGGTTTTACTTCCAGATTTCAGACATAAAGCTATTGGGGATGGTTGTGTGACTTTCCAGTGACTCTGAACAGCCCCCCAGGGGTGGTATTTATTCTATTTTTGAGTAAGCTCAGCCTTGCTCACAAATAGTCTCTGTAAATTTCCTGCATCTCACTCTCTTATCCATTCCGTTCTGAGTTCCTTCTGCTCTTTTTGTGTGTGTGTGTGTTCTGCCTTCACAGTCCAACTCACATAAGAATTCCTAGAGGTGTGAAACCCTGGAAGCAGCCAGATCTTTAAATATCATAAGGCTCTGGGCACTGTTGGGGTGACCTATCGGCCTGGCTCAGGAAAAGGTCACCTGTCTGACTCAGCCTAGTCCAAACCAGTCCCAGGAGGTCAGTCCTTCCTTGTCACATTAGTTTGAAGGATCCTCTGTAGAGAAGCAAGTGGCCATTTGGGCATCTGGTGGCTTTTGCACAGAAACTTTCCTGCCTCAGTTGCACTGATTTGCAAGATGAAACAAGATGCACACGAGAATGAAGAGTGGTATTGAGCCACCAAAATATGAGCTACTGAGAGAAGACAGAAAAGGAGAGATCTATATTCTCTAAGTCCACATACTAATTTATAGACTGACTTCCTCTCACTTAATTTTGTAAACCAAGAAGATAATGAACTATGTGTGTGTATATGTACATACACGTATACACAAATATGCATGCATACATATACACTCAAGGCTCAGAACATGATTACATACATTTTGTTTGTTTTTTTCCTTTGTATTTTGCTTTAGGTTTTTTTTCCCCCCCACCACAACTTAAACACTGGCTACCTTGTCATAAGAGGATGAACTATTTCAGCTTACCTGTTAGAGATCTGGTGGTGGCACTTTCATAAAGTGGAACTCCTTCTCCTGCATTGTTAAAAGCTTTTAGGGAGATTACATAATGGGAACTTGACTCTGGAGAAAAAACAGAAAGAAAATAAACATGATGATTTACTTAGTGTATTGAAATATCCAGGGTAAACATTTTCCTGCAATAAAATTTAATATAATCTACTAAGTAAGTTGTTGTATAAAAATGAGTGAGTGTGATTCTGGGAAGCAGGTGGCAGGGGTGACAATACAGTTTTTAATCTTCCTGAATCTTCCCATAATAAGAGACTGATTGACTAGATAGACAACCACAAGCACTTGGACAATTCCAATGAAAGTAGGCAATGAGCTATACTCTCAAACCCCGAAATATAATTGCCATGTGGACAAACCACCAACAACCTTAGGACTTGCATGTTATCAGCATCTGTGTAGGAGAAATCAGAGAGAGGCATCCAACTTCAAAACAGAAATAGTTCTAAAATACCTATCAGCTAATGCTAGAAAATGCAGCAGGCCAATCTGTGGACAGTAAATCTAAGTACACAAAACTAGCCTACAAAATCTCCTCTCCAGGACAGGACTTACGCCGGGGATAAACTGCTGGCAACAGAGTTGAAATTTGAGCAGACAGAACCAACAGAAATGAAGGGAAGAGAAGGTCCAGATAAAAGTAGAAGAGAGCAAAGTCATGAAAACTTGGAAAGCAAGCTGCCGTACAGTTTTTAGTGTGTGTCAGGGTTTGGCCAACTTTTCTTGTAAAGGGCCCAGATGGTAAATATTTAGCTCTGCAGCCTACATTATCTGTGTCATGTATTCACCTGCATTTGTTTGTTTGTTTACAGCTCTTCAAAAATGCAAAAACCATTCTTAGTTCAGTGGGGTTCAAACAAAAATAGGACCTGAACCGATGTGACCTGCAGGCTACAGTTTGCTGAACCCTCGGCTCTGGTCTAATGAAAACAACGGGAGAGGGAGCTCTGTATATTTAGAAAAGCTATTTGAACATCTGGGAACGTAGAGGAACAGGTCATGTGAAAGAAAGTAAGCATCAAAAATCTGTTGAGGTTAAATACCTTACAAAATAAACTGAGGCGTATATCATTCCTATAGACAAGCACACCCCCAAAAAGAGATTGAAAATACGCAAGGATAGTAGATCAAACCTTTGAAATTTACTATTTCAAAATGAGCTAAACAACATTAAGAAAATTAAATGCCAGATATGCAAGAGTAATGTAAATTGAAATTAGGAAAAAAACTCAGAAATGAGGTGGTATAACTCAAGAAAGACTAAGTAAAAAAAATATTTTTAAAAATAAAGAGTAACTAGATGAACAAACAAGCACAAGAAAAAACAAAACAAAAAGAAATTAAGAGAGAGTAAAAGAGAATTCAGGAGAGTGATGAATAGAAGAGAAGGAAGGTCTAACAGACGAGTAATAGTTGTCCTTGAGGAGGAAAACCAAAGAAAGGGAACAGAACAAATACTAAAAAGTGTAATTCAAGAAATTTTTGCTGAGTTAAAAAAAATCTTTTAGGCATCTGGACAGAAAGAATACATGACTTGAAAGGGGGAAACTTATTTGTTTCAGAGGAACAGGTCTGTGATTCAACAGTCTTACACAATTCATAGCGCTCGCCAAAGCACATACCCTCCCCAATGTCTATCAACAAATAATACATTATATGTTAAAAAAAAAAAAAGATAGTGGGCACCTGGGTGGCTCAGTTGGTTAAGCGACTGCCTTAGGCTCAGGTCAGGATCCTGGAGTCCTGGGATCGAGTCCCACATCGGGCTCCCTGCTCAGCAGGGAGTCTGCTTCTCCCTCTGACCCTCTTCCCTCTTGTGCTCTCTATCTCTCATTCTCTTTCTCAAATAAATAAATAGAATCTTTAAAAAAAAGATAGTAGGAAGGGAAAAATGAAGGGGGGGAATTGGAGGGGGAGATGAACCAGGAGAGACTATTGGCTCTGAGAACCAAACTGAGGGTTCTAGAGGGGAGGAGAGTGGGGGAATGGGTTAGCCTGGTGATGGGTATTAAAGAGGGCACGTACTGCATGGAGCACTGGGTGTTATATGCAAACAATGAATCATGGAACACTACATCAAAAACTAATGATGTAATGTATGGTGATTAACATAATAAAAAAAAGAACAATTATAGGCTGAAAGAAAATATTTGCTACACCCACAAAAGTGGTTAATCTTGTTAAGATACAAGGAGTTCTTGGGCGCCTGGGTGGCTCAGTTGGTTAAGCGACTGCCTTCGGCTCAGGTCATGATCCTGGAGTCCTGGGATCGAGTCCCACACTGGGCTCCCTGCTCAGCAGGGAGTCTGCTTCTCCCTCTGACCCTCTTCCCTCTCGTGCTCTCTATCTCTCATTCTCTCTCTCTCAAATAAATAAATAAAATCTTTAAAAAAAAAGATACAAGGAGTTTTTCAAATTAGTAAGAACATTGCATATAGCCCAAGGAGAATTGATATTCAGGGAAATGAAAACAAAAGCAACAATAAAATAAAAATTTGGCCCTTCAGATTGGCAAAAATGTAAGATCATGTTAATGCCCAGTGTTCGTGAGATTACAAGGAAAACAATACTTTCATATACCATTTCTCAAGAGCAGTGATGAGTCTGGAAATTTCTGTAAATTTTGGAAAATAAATCTGGGTATATAACTGAAAAAAAAAGAAAGGGGGAAACTTAAATTATGATCAAACTTTTGGACAGCCACATTTTATGCCAGAAGGAACTGAAGTAATTTATTTGAAATACCTAAGGTAAGAAAATGTGATTCAAGGATTCTATAGTTAACAAAAGTTAGCTTAACTATAAAGAGCACACCTAAGCTGTTATCAACATATAAGTAACCAGGGAGTATTACTCCCATGATCCTGAGAACTACTGAACTACTGAGCAATGAGCTCCTAAATGACCAGGGTAGATTCCCCAGTGGTGAACTGATGAACAACAAATGTTAGGAACTAAGACTAAGTGAGAGTTAAAAGGGGGAGCTTTTATTTTGTAATGGCTACATGTTCTGATATTGTAGCTATCCTATAGTCATAAGTCAAAAATAAGGGAGACTAGGGGTAGTGTATGCACAAATCAATGTTTCAATAATTATTGATGGTGATAATATTATTATTGTTATTCTGCAACTAATGTAATACAGGATAAAGCAAATGAATAATCATGAGAAATTATAATTCTATCATCTCCTGTGTCCTTGAGAACCAGAAGATTAGTGTGGATGAAAGGACATATTGATGTAAAATAGAAGAGGTATGTAAAGTCCTACATTCCTAAAATTTAATCAGAAAATCAGTTTCAACTCAAAAGGCATTTTATGTCTGTCCTAGTTCTATCCACTGAAGAAGTCTAGAGACATTGTCAATAACAAATACCCCTAATGCCCAGATAGGGATTTTGAAAAAAAAAATTTTTTTGCACTGCAAGAAACAAGGGGTTCTTGTAAAACTGGTTGATTCCTGGCCTGAGATAGGACACCTATCAATTGAGCTTGAAATATCTTGACGTAACCAGATAGAAAGGAAACAACCAAAGACTAATAGGCTCACATCAAATGGATTCAGGAATCAAATCAAAGAGGCTCCCACAGACCAAGGATGAAGACAATCTGATATTCAATAAAGGTGAGAGTTGCAATGAATTGAAACCCAACAAATATACATGAATGTATGAATTCATAAAGGTATTTTTAAAAAAATAATAAAAGTTGGTCACTTCTGAGGTTGACAGAGAACCAAATTATTATCTTGAAAACCAGCTAAAGAATCAAACCTTTATTATGTTTTTCTTAAATAAACTCTATGATTATGTAACCACACAGCATGTGAAGGGGAAGCATACACTTATAATATATTCCAACTAACAAGTGAAAACTCAGTGATAGAATTCAAATATTACTATTTTGCAGCCCCAATGAACAAATGGATCTGGGCATTAAGCATTCATGATTGCTAAGATAAAATAGAGAAACCTAGGCATAATGTATCTTCTAAAGAAAGAACACACTCCTAGAGTCTTCCCAAAGGATGGAACCTACTTAGTCTGATTAAACCTCTAGATCCAAGTGCCATTTTGCAGGAAATAGAGCAAAGAAACAGTTCAAGTCCAACTTACGACAATTCATTAAGCTATATATTTGTTGCTTGTAGTTTTCTGTATCTGTCTTTTACTTTACAATTTAAAAAAGTTTTAAAAATGAGTGGATTTATCTCTGACAGTGAGTGCTCTTTGAAAATTGATTAGATGGCTTTTTCTTCATGAGATTTTATGTGACCTAAATATTAGCATTCGAGATATTGACATTCCAAACCACAATGACAGGAGAGCCACAATATAGCAAGAGGAATAAAATAAAATTATGTTTAATGTAGTCAAAGGGCTTCTATTAAGTGAATTGCTTCCCCTACAAGAGGGGATATTTATTTATTAATTTTTGCTATCAACCTAGTTTACTAATAAGAAAGTAATCAGTCAACAAATGTTAAATGCTCTTGGAGCATATGTTCAAGATGGACCTCTATTGTCAGGTTACAATCATAATTCTGGGCAGAGAAAACAATGGAGAAGGACATAAAATTACGTAGTACAGTGTGTGATACAACTTGCGAATGCTATGTGAGTTTAGAGGTCTGGAAAATTAGTGAGGGATTGAGTCATCTAAGACTTCTTGGCAGATATGGACTTGGTACCAGGGCTTGAAGGTATGGGTAGGATTTAGAGATAGAAGGATGATAGGAAGTAGAAAACAATCTCAGGAAAAAGGTATATGTCAAAAATACAGTTAGATGTGTCAGCAAAAATACTTCCCTACTAGGAAACATCCTTTATAGCTATTGGAGTGGAGACAAAGCCTGATTTCAAACATATGATTTATCTATACAACTACAATGTAAACATTTGCATTAGAGTCAGGCTCCATAAAATTGCCTTTCTGTGGGTCAAATTGCATTTGGTTTCACATAATATACATATAGCATATATTTGCATTTATCTATGTATTTGTTTATCGAGGGAGTGAGAGAGAGGTCAGCAATTCCAAAACTCCTGTGCTTGGGAGCTAGGGTTTTGATTTTTGTTTGGTTTAGTTTGATTTTACTTGTTAAATCTGAAGGAGAGAGAAGAGGAGAAAGGAAGAGAGATAGGAAGAGAGAGTGGGGGGAGAGATTTAGTCACAGGGTATGAGAGGGTGCTAGACAGTAATTCCTCCAAGTAATTAACCTAAGGAATGGAGCCACCACTCCAGGATGTTATTAGCATATGGAAGGCAGTCTTCTAGTCTATCAGCATATGGAAGGTAAACCACAAATCTGTAACCTCAGATTCCTATATACACAAATGCATGCAAATCTATACATATTCATGGAAAAATAAGTGACAAAGTCTGGGCTTCCTTAGTTAACATGTCAACCATAAGATCAACAGCAACAAATTAGAAACTATACTAAGGAAGTAAGGAGGGTGCAATAAAATAATAAAGCAGGTCTCATTTATGCAAGGTGATTAAATATGATTGTTTTATGCTGACTTCTCCATTTAGAATTCAGAGTGAAGACTGTCTGACTTGATCAGAGGCTCTTCACTTCCTGCTCAGAGTTAAGAGCTAAAGCTCACAGGTAGCATGGTCTATGAGACATTGAATTCATGCCTTCACCTCTCTGTCCCCCCTCCTAGCTGCCCAGCTTATACCTCCCTAGAAAACATGTTCTGAAAGCCTCTGCAACATTTGTGCACTCTTGGCTTTCTGTCTTTTGGAGTGCATATTATTTCTCATTTAAGAGAAAAAATGTATCTAAACTGGTTCATTTTCATTTTACTAGTTTGAATTTTTATATCAATCTCAATTATAACAACATGCTGCTATCTGGCTCCTGAGCATTATTCATCATTTCTTAATCTCTCCCCCATAGTAAACGTGAGATAAATGTCATTTCAATACTGACGCTTGCTTACAAGTCTGATGATCTGAGTAATGACAGCTCCTTCCACTTGATGTCTAGCCATGGTATAGGATATGCTAGCAAAGAATCCGGAGTTTTATAATTTCTTAGCTGTTGGATTAATGAATTACACAAACTGCTAAATTCCATAGATCCCAACTATGCTGTGCGCACCCTAGGGGAGACCTAGCTTTAATTTAAATAAAACGTGGTAATGGCTTAGCCTTGGGAAAGGGAAACAGATTTGCAATGGAGTTGTAACTGGTATAAGAACATCACTCAGAGCTAGCGATCCCGGAGATGATTTGGTCTGGTCTTCTCCTGTTTTCAGTTAGTAATATAAGGATCAGGTAAGTTCATTGACTTTTCTAAAGTAACATGGAGCTACCAAGGAAATAAAACACCTAGGTCAACTCCACAATCCTTTTTGTCTACCTTTTTTTCCCCTTCTTTTTATGAAAAAAAAATCTTTCCTTTATGTTCTTCATACTCTACCTGCTCATTAACATCTTTTGAGCTTCCTCTGGCCTCTGTACAGTGCTTTTGTCAAATGCACCTGGATCTCTTAAGGAAGCAACAGGAATATTTCATGCCCCCACAAAGCTTGATCCAGTACTGAATCAGCCTGAACAACAATAACAAAAATATAACTCAGTTATTGGCTAATAGTGGACAGTGGGCTATAATGCTTTGATCCCCTTTTATGTTGTGATATTGGCACCTTGTTTGCGTATTAAGGGGGACAGATGCTGGGAGTAACCGAGAAGGAGGGTTTTCTCCCCATACAAAAGGAGAGTGTCATTTATTGGCACACCACTAGAGGGCAATGTGGAGCTATTTTCCTGCACATGCTCAGAGCTCTTAAACTTTAAAACCAGTAAATCACAAAAGAATTGCCTGGAATTGCTCCCTCTATAGAAGAATCAAATGAGTTAAACACATTTAATATCATAATGAATTTCAAATGAATTAATCATTAATTATGGTCAGACCCTATTGTTCAGGAATACACTTAATGACAATTATGACAGCAAATTTATTTTTTGGATTTACTGAAATGAGGCAGATATATGGCTTGAAAATATATCGGTTGCTTCTGGAAAATAAAATACAGCAGTATTTTTTCATTTGAATTCACTGTGATCAAATCACACCGAAATAACTTGGATTTTGGTGGATGTCCATGGGAATTATTTTCAATTCTGGATCTTCTGAGTGATTTCACAGATTTCAAATTATTGATCAGGTGTTCACCACTATTTGGCCAGCTTTTCTTACAGAATACATTGGATTGGGATAAAGGAGGCTGAAAAAAGACTTAATAACTCTCTGGGCTTCTCTAAAACACTTCTCTAAAACACCTCTAAAACACTTCCCGGCCAGTATCTTCTTTGTGACCAGGAAAAAAAAAAAGGAATAAATGTATATTTACTGATTATAGGGTTTGTAAAGACAAGGGATGGGTAATAGAGAGAATTCTTGGTTCTCCTTCCCCAGAGACTTGGTAGATGTGAGACCCATTATTCTAAGAGCTTTTGTTGAGGCTTTCTTGAAGGTAGTGAGATAAATGGCTCTCTGGGGCAGAGGGAGTGAATCAAAAGACCTGTGGAAGGTTGCTCGGGGACCAGACCAAGATGCCGTACTTGGTAACAAAAGCCAGTGTGAAGAACATCATTATTTTTAATTAATATTTGGTCTGAATTAAATGCCACTGGCATGTGCTGGACTGACAGCCTGTAGTCCTGTACTCGTTACAGATTATGTACTTCACTCAGCAGCCCCCCTCTATGCCAGGTGCTCATCAGGGCCCAGTCTCCATGTCCCTGCATCTTTTGCCCTCCCCATTAGCACTGCCAACAAGTCAATTAGAGAAAATTAGAGTAGTAGTTGTTCTCCTAATGCAGAAGCCTGCGCATTGCAGGGAACCAGGGCTATGTGCGCAGAGTCCAGGCCACTGGATGGCAGTCGGATGGTAAACGTTATTGGACACTTCTGACCCCACTGGACCTGAACCATTTAATTAAGTGTAATGGGTGTATAGCAAACAGATCTGATGGCATTGATCTCCTGAAAGGGTGAGTAATTCATATTTGAGAAAGATGCAATTTATATAATACATTCAATATTCAATTCTATTTCATTACATATACTTCTTTGCAAATTTAATTAATAGCTAATCTAACTAGTGCCCTTAGGAAGGTTTTGTTTTGTTTCATTTTGCTTTTCTTCTTCTAGGAATGCTGTCCAAAGAATGGTCAGATTATAATACGACTTGCTCATTGACCAAGTCTTTGCAGGTACCAGACACTCAGCTAGCCTGAGTATTTGAATTATGGTAATTTTTTTTTTTTTTTTTTACCACCAATGTCTATCACTCACCAGGAGAGGGGTCAGGTAAAAATAAACTTTATAAGAAATGTTTCAGTGCTTGGCAGATAGAAGATGCTTAACAAATATTTGTTAAATTAATGAATGTATGAGACACAGCAAGGCTATATTATCTAATGAAGTTTAAACAGCAAGCCCCTAATCAATCTGAATGCAGAATTCAGATTTCTTGATCCCAAATTGCACTTTCTGATACCTGTAGGTTCATGAAAAAATAGTCCAATGAGATTGTACAACATTTCCCCTTCTCACTTGCAACTATTCTACATCCATTCATCTGTTTATTCATTTATCAATCATCATTGAGCATCTTCTGTGTGTAAGACATGGTTTTAAGTTTTCTAGGGTATTTAAAGATTAAGGGAAAAAAACCCTTATATGCCTTGATGAGTCTTTTTTCTTTTTCTTTCCAGTTTTATTGAGAAATAATTGACATAGATTACCATATAAGTTGAAGGCATACCGCATGTTGATGTGACATATATATTGTGAAATGATGAACACAATAGGTTCAGCTAATATTCATCTTCTCATATAGATACAATAAGAAAAGAAAAAGGGAAAATAAAATCTCCTTGTAATGAGAACTCTTAGGATTTATTTTCTTAACAACTTTCCTATATATCCTACCTCAGCATTAGCCCTAGTCATCATGTGGTATGTAACATCCCTAGTACATATTTATCCTATAACTGGACATTTATACCTTTTGACCATCTTCCTCCAATTCCCCCTCCCCTCTTCTTCTGGTGACCACAAGTCTGATCTCTTTTTTACGAGTTTTTTTTTTTTTAAGGTTCCATATATAAATGAGATCATACAGTATTTGTCTTTGTCAGACTTATTTCACTTAGCATAATGCCTCAAGGTCCATCCATGCTGTTGCAGATGGTAGAATTTCCTCATTTTTTTATGGCTGAATAATATGACTATGGGTACACACATACACACAGACACACACACACAATGTCACGGCTTCTTTATTATTCTTCTCACTAAAGGGTGAGAAGAAAGAGTGGAATAAACAAGCGCAAGCTCAGAGTGGTTGTAGCATCACACAAGCCAGGATCAAAGCTTGAAGACTGTGACAACCTGTCCTCCTCATCCTAACATTTATTGGATGTCTCATTAGGCCCTTTCTGAACCAACTCACATCACTTATTTTATGTAATCCGTACCTTAATCCAGTCTCTGACATACAGTAAGTACTCAATAAATATTTGTTGAAGGGATGAATAATTATCCCCCTTTTATAAGTACATGAAGAATTTTTAATTCCAAAGTTCTTATCCTCCATACTAATTGCTTTTTACTAAATAAGACGTGGTGAGTTGAAGAACATTTTTTACACATTTTGAATCGGGACTTTCGGGATATTAAATCCACAGAACTCTGTGATCCAGGAGAGATGAAAAAAGAGGTTGAAAGTGGGTATATCTTAGAAGGTATTGTAATTGTCCCGGTAAAAATCACAAGGTCCTGGACTGGAGTGGTCCAGTACAAATGAAGAGCAAAAGATGGGTGTGAATAGTATAATTTCTAGATGTGCTTGGAGGGACAGGGGGGAAAGGGAAAAATCAAAAATGACTCCTCGATTTTGAGTCTGGTAGTGAGATGAAATTATTGCTGGGACTAGGAAGTCAAGAAGGGAGAGAAAAAATTCTGTTTCTGTCTTATTTGGTATAGAGAGGAAGTAGCATCACAGATAAAACAGACCGGCTATGCTGGGATTTGGTCCTGGTGTAAGAATCGTATGTACATAATCTGTGTTATGGTGGACTCTCACTTTAAGCCTTGGGAAAGCAGTACATATACTCTTCCGGATACTCTCCCAGATAATTGCTTTCCTATTTTTTCCCCACCGAATTAACTAGTTGTCTTGGGGTTTCTAGGCTCAGACTAGAGATTATCTCCCTAGAGTTATTGGCTCTACCGTGGTGAGTGCTACCAAATTTACGCAGGTTCTTCCATCACATTTTGGAAAAGCAAGCTCTTTCATGTGTATGGAGCTTTGATTTTAAAAACAATTTTCTAATCAAGTAGCTTAACAATATCACAAAGTAGATAGGGCAGGGGTAATCATTTCCATTTTAGAAATGGAGAAACTGAGGTCTCATTGTAATCATTTAAGCCAGAGAAGACACAGGAAGAGTTGAGTGCCTTATATGTGCTCAGGTTTGCTCCTCCATAGTGTCCAGACAAGAAGGTCTGGGGCCCAAATAGTTTGCACATACATATTCTTCACCAATTCTGCAGGAAGGCTGTTGGTCACCAACTAGAGCAGAATAAACATTCTTTGCAGGCTTCAGTTAATGTAGTTAGTGAGGTGTGCTTTGGCAGAGAGCACTCAGAGTCAGAAAAAATGATAGAGAAATGCTTAGATTATGAAGCAGTACAAACAGCTCACAAATGGGAGGACTTAACAAAATAATTTCTCAACGAAGCTTTACATTAGGAAATTGCCAGAGACAACATAACCAAACATATACAAGTTTTCCTCTTGTGTTCATATTTCTTGAAGAAAACAAAATGGATGATTAGATAAAAGACAAGGTGTTACTGTTATATGACCACCTAAGGACTTTATAAAAAAACACCAACACTGTTCATTTAGTTAAGTCAAGGAAACAAATCATTACTTTGATTTAAAAAGTCAAACTGACTCCCTAGCATAAAGAAAAAAATAAAATACATTAAAGTCTTTTGGTTAGGAATTGAAAGAGAAAGTATATCTTTCCCCTTTACAAATGCTTGCCATTCCTTCCTCTCTTCTTATTTCCTTTCTCCTTTTTCTTTACTTCCTGGGCTTGACTCTCCTGACTCATTCCTTTGAGCTCCTAGGAGGGGCAAAGGTGACAAAGAAGTAGAAAAGAATAGAAAAAAGAAGATGTAAAGAGAAAGAATGTTAAGCATATGAATACATAGGTCCTGGGGAAAGAGAGTAGATGCTACCATAATGCCTCGAGTCAGTTTATGGGCACTTGGCACACTGGATACCAACCTTGCCTTGCTTTATCATGCTTATCTTCACAGGAATCCTAAGAGGTGGTTACAGTGATTTGTCCCCACTCCAGAGATGAGAAAGTTCAGTCTTAGTGATGGTCAACAGGACTCATTAAGAAGCAGTGCTTGAATTCAACGCAAGGTCTGTCCTGTCCTTGGATCATTGCAGGATATAGACTGAATAAGACATCATGGGCAAGAGGCCCCAAATAGTTTGCACTCTCTTTGAAATGGAAAAGTAAAAATAAAGACACAAACAGAAATAATTTGGGGACTTCACCATGCATGTGTCTAAAACTGTGTGTGTGTGTGTGTGTGTGTGTGTGCGTGTACATGTATGTGTATCAAAATAGCCTGCTCAATCTGTCAGGTTCTGTATTCACTCAAGTTCCTGCCTTCATCTGGACAATGTCTTTGTTATCTGAACGCTGACCTTTAATTACCCATTCTGCCAAATAGATGATCCTCAAACATTCAAGTGACAGGCAACTTACCTGCATTTATGGGAGCATTTAGTTACAACCATCGTTATCATTTCTCCACGTACTGTTGCTTCTGCTTTCTTCATTAATCTCAGACTAAGCCCCATTTAAAATAACACACGAAGTACCATAAAACAACATTGTCCTATGGCACTTTCTTTGATGATGTAGATGCTCCCTACCTATGCTATCCAGTATGGTAGTTACTAGTCATATTTGGCCTTTGAGCACTTAAAATGTGAGCACAAGACTGAGGAACTGTCATTTTTTTCATTTATTTAATTTTGATTAATTTAAATTTAAAGAGCCATTCGTGGCTATTGCCTTCCAAAGTTGGACAATATACCTATATAGAAGCTCTGTTTACCTTTCTCTCCTGTGGCGTTGCCATGGTTACTAGAGGCTTGTGGACAATGGAAAGAGCAGATGGAGTAGATTCACTGTGAGGATCTCTGCTGCTATTTTTCTCTTAGAATATGAAATAACACTACCTATACATGCTATAATTTTATAGCCTGGTCTGAACTTCAATTTAATAGGTTGCATGCATAAATTATACTTGAATGTAAACAGAAAGCATGTGTCTTGTATATGATTCAATACCTTATATACATCTTAATTAATTTCTATGCCCATGGCACTAAGATTGACACAACTGATGAAACTTCCAAGTACTCATAGTTGTCAGTTCTGTGCTCTAAAACTGGGACTTGTTGCTCGTTTAATTATATACTCAACTCAAGAAAATATGACCAGATGGAAAATAACTTTGTTAATAATGGAAAGGAACATTAAATTAATGATAATTCTAAGGTAACTATAAAACTGAACTCATTTTTAACCTCATGCTTTAATAAAACATGAAGGAATAAAGTCAGAATAATTAGGTAAGAATAAAGACCTGGTAAAAATAATAGCTACCAGTGATAAATGGCACAAGAAAAACCTTTAGACCATTTGATCAAAAACAAACATAGCTCCTGACTTAAGTTCCCAAGAAAATCAACTAGCATTTTAATTATCCACTTAGATTGTCTTGGTATGAGTGGGTAGGAGAGGGAGAGAAGAAAAATTAGATAAAATCAAATGGACTAAAAATGAGCTGAGCCATGAGTCAACTAAATGTCAGCATTAATGGTAATATTCAGTACATGTATGGGAAAAGTAAAAAATGCTGTCAATATCAGAAAGCCACTGAAGTACAAAACAAAATAGACTCTTTGGTCCCAGCAAAATATATTGAATTATAATATTACTGATGCAGATTTGGATCATAATTGACAGATTTGTATATGATTGCTTTAAATGGACCTCGATTGTAATACAGCCGAATGAATGGAAAAATCTGCTGAAAGATTGTAGGCAAAGGGAAATAGTGAAGAGCAACCTATCCAGTTGCAGGGAGACAAGCATGTGGGTAAGCTTGGCCTGTCTTTGGCATCCTGCTTAATGAGAGAGACCCAGAGAGAGGGTAACTAAACTAGAGGAGAACATTTAAACATGTAAACTCTAAAGGGGCTACCAACCTAGATCCCTGCTGGGTATGACCTTACTGAATTCACAGGGCCCCTGGCTTTCATGGAGAACCACTGAGCTCTCAGAGTTAAGGGTTAAAAGGACAGAGTTCTTCTTTCCAGATCAGATTTTACCCTAAAAGTGTGAAAACTCAGCGAGAATTCAGAGTGGTAAGTCCATGGCCCTGGGATTAAGCACACCTGAGTTTAAAATGAGTTTGACTATTTAGAAGATACATACATATTCTTCACCAATTTTCTAAGCTCCATCTTTGTTTTGTTTTGTTTTGTTTTAATCTGTAAGTGTAAACTCTATTCTCTTTATTTAAGATATGTATTACTGACACTGTATTTTAAAATTACTAGTCACTGGGTCAACATTCAATCAATGGTATTTGTTTTATTATTATGCCCTATATCGAATGCTGCCTCTTATAACTGTATATTATACATTTGATTAAAATTTTGTTCACTTTTTTTTAGGGTCCCAACTTTCTCTTTGATGCATATTCTCTCTTTTTTTCCTTTAAATTTTTTTATTGTTATGTTAATCACCATACATCATTAGTTTTTGATGTAGTGTTCCATGATTCATTGTTTGTGCATAACACCCAGTGCTCTACACAGAACATGCCCTCTTTAATAGCCATCACCAGGCTAACCCATCCCTCCATCCCCCTCCTCTCTAGAACCCTCAGTTTGTTTTTCAGAGTCCGTCATCTTTCATGGTTCGTCTCCCCTTCCGATTTACCCCCCTTCATTCTTCCCCTCCTGCTATCTTCTTCTTTTTTTTCCTTAACATATATTGCATCATTTGTTTCAGAGGTACAGATCTGTGATTCAACAGTCTTGCACAATTCACAGCGCTCGCCATAGCACATACCCTCCCCAATGTCTATCACCCAGCCACCCCATCCCTCCCACCCCCACCACTCCAGCAACCCTCAGTTTGTTTCCTGAGATTAAGAATTCCTCATATCAGTGAGGTCATAGGGTACATGTCTTTCTCTGATTGACTTATTTCACTCAGCATAACACCCTCCAGTTCCATCCACATCATTGCAAATGGCAAGATCTCATTCCTTTTGATGGCTGCCTATTCTCTCTCTTAAAGTCCTGCAAGAACCATCACTCTGGTGTATCTGTGAGCAAAAGCATTATTTCACCACTTCCATGCCTATGCAAAAACAATGAGGATGAACACTCATCTGACTGTAGATTACAAAAAGAAACACAATCACGCTTCCAGGACTGGTCACTTTTTCTCCTCTGACACTCATCAGCCCCATTTCCTTTGAAAATCATGGACTATATTTCAGACCAGATGCTCTAACCTTGGGGTAATTTAGAAGGCAAGAGATGTCTCTGGCGTTTACTACTGGCTATTTGAATATATCATGTACAGGTGAAACAGAACTTAAAACAAGCTCAAAGTACAAGAATAATCTTACCATCTTTAGACTTTTTTTATTCACCTGAAATATTGGTTTATAATTTATTGTTCATCTTACTTATAAGATTTTGCCTTGAATGAAGATTGAAGAAATGAAGAAATTTCGCCTTGAATAAAGAAATTCAAAAGAATGTGCTCTACTTTCTAAAAGCCTTTTCCAACAGAGATTTCTAAAAGACACTGTCAACAGCAATATCAACAAGAAAGTGTTTAAAATCTTAAGGAATCAACTCAGATAGAGAAGCCCTCACTTGTTTCTATAAATTTTATTCTGTGGACTAAACATCATAATATGCTCACTGTGTGCTACTATCCATGCTACACTGCTGAAGGGAATATTCTCATTTTTATGTTATATTTATTTCAACCCATTACATTTAGAAGTTTTAATGCATTGCGGAAAAGGCAAAGATCAAATTTTAAAATATTATAAAAATGTAATAAAGGGTTCAGATTTCAAGAGAATGCTCTAATTATTTTGTTGTTCATGAATTTTACTTTACTGGGCATTACTTGAAATAGGAGGGTTATCAACAAAGACTAAGATTTTTTTCCTTTGTGACTGTAAGCAATTTTTCCTGCACTGTAATTATTATAAGATAATTTTATCAAAGATGAAATAATAAAGCAGAGAAGTATAATTAGAGAGAGATACTCAATAGCACAGAAGTAGTTTCAAAGACGAATCAAGAAGTATTTTTAAAAATAATTTTTTCAGTGATGAATGTTAACATTCATCATTGATGTCCTTTCTAGGATTCAAGATGATGAATACAGTATAAACTGTATTTGTATATATACAAATTCATTGTGTTAGGGTACAGATCAAGCTGTTATAATTAAGAAAGACCAAAATATAGCATCTTAAGTAAAGCAGAAATAACAGTCTAGAAGTGAGCAGTGCTAGTCCTGTAGCTTGGCCACTCTCTGTGACTTCCATCTCTAATTTCTGGTCATCACCCAGCTAGCAAGAAAAAGAAAGGGGTCTCAGTGCTCCCATGTGTTCATGCATTCTGTGAGGGGACAAAGCCTGAGCATGGCACTGTCACATTTACTTTTCTACACTGGCCAGAACTTAGTCATGCAGCCACCCACACCTGTAAAGAAGGTCACACATGAAACTTGCCTTTGGCTTGGTGACAAAGTGTTGCTAAAATCAGGTGGATGGGTCTACTACTAAAGTCGCTGCCTTTGGATGAAATTAGAAGAGACAATCCATGGAGAATTCTTTCCAAAAGAGAATGTGAAAATTACCAGGGTGGTTCAGAGCAGTGATAATTATTTATACACACTGCCTCCTTTAATGCACACATCATCCTTAAGAAATGAACATCCTTATTCATTTGAAGAAAGGAGCCATTTTTCTCTATTTTTATACCCTCAGTGCCTACCGAAGTTTCTGGCATGTGGTAAGCACTTAAAAACTATTTGTTGAATGAAAAATTAATGGCCAAATGAAGAAATTTAAATGTAAAAATTGATCCTCAAAAAGATTAAATATCTTTGCCAAGGTCAAACAGCTTATATCTGGTAGAGTCAGGATTCAACCCAAATCTATTTGAAATTTCTCTCCTAAGCAATTCTCCTGCAAAAAAGTTCCTGTGATAAAACAAGCCATCTGCTTGAGAGAAGCTCTTCCTCCGTAAACTGAAATATAAAATCTGTAATGACTACAGCTTTGTCAGCAAAGGATTTGTTGTATTTCTTTTGTGGAATGTGAAAGATACTCATGTTGGTCTCATAAATTTCCTAAGCAATCACCCAGTGTTCTCTCAGCCTTTTTGATGTCAGGGAAGTCTGTGGTTGACTGATTTTCAAATGAATAATTCTAACAAGTAGGCTCATTTCTAATGTGCTGCATTTTTGCTTATGATTATAAATAGTAAGGTTAACACCTGATTAATGGCTGTTTTAACAAATGCTCAATACTAGAACACTCACGTATTCCTGGTCTCATCCTTTACCCATCAACTATAATGATTCCTGAACTGATCCCTTCAAAAACCATTAAATCTGGTAATTGACTAACTGGGCTCCTATCCATGGTTTTAAGTATTAATGCTCACTCAGGAAATGAAAAGTTTGCTGCTTTTTCTTTATTCTTGAAGGTAGAATTCAGAGAGAGTGTGTTGAATATTTAGCATAGGACAAAATTTCCAACAGTGTGAGAAACATCATGGTGAGGATGTATGTGCGTGCGTGTGTGTGTGTGCGTGTGTGTGTACTCATATAAGGAGAGCTGCATAAGTGTTTAAAAACTATCTCTAACATTTACAAATTTGAAAGTTATGAAACAATGTATGTGGAAAAGAAGTTGGTAAATGTGAAATCTGGAAAAATAGAGATGTCATGACATTATTTGCACGTATATTAAAAAGAGAGAGTAAAAGACAATTTGAACAAATATAAAAATATTTCCCCCCAAATTATTTTTACTTTATTTACATGGAAATGTTTCATAAAAGTTGGGATTTTTGAATTCTCCAAGTTACTTTCCATTTTGTAATATGGCAGACATAGTTGGGAAAACCTTACTGTTTGTGATGGTTAATATTCTGTGTCAACTTGACTGGCCACAAGGTGCTCAGATTAAACATCATTTCTGAATGTGTGTGTGTTTGTGTTTTCCAATGATATTAGCACTTTAATTGTTGGACTGAGTAAAGCATATTATTCTCTGCAATGTATGTGGGCATCATCCAATCCATTGAAGGCCTGAGTAGAACAAATGTAGAGGAAAGAGGAATTCACCCTCCTTCTTTATCCTGCCTTACTAGTTGAGCTTTGACATTTCAGTTTATCTTTTCCTACCATTGGACCAGGATTTACAGCATTGGCTGCCCTAGTTCTCAGGCCTTTGAACTTGGACTGAATTCTATCACTAGCCTGCCAACCTTCCCTACCTTGCGTGCATGAATGTCTGTAGGTGTGTGTATGTGCCTGCCTTATATATAATATATATCTCCTATTGATTCCATTTCTCTCAAAAGCCCTGACTAATAGAGTGTTCTCCTTCTGTCCATTCTCCACTTTTTCCTCAGAAAATCCATGAACTTGTGCTGGGTCAATGTTTCGGCAAAATAAAGATTACATTTCCCAGTCAAACTTGTAGTTATGTTCTTATGAGAATATAGGGATAATCTTTCTTTGAATCTGAAAAAAGAAAAAGAAAATAAGACACTTTATAAAAATATATGTTAAGTGGTTTTATATACTTCTTTAATCTTCAAATAACCTCAAGAAACCTGCATTTGTTTTTATTTGGCATGTAGAAATTGAGGCCTAGAAAAACTCTATTACTTGTCAATGTTCTTCCAGATAATAAAAAAAAAAAAAGCCAGATTCTAAATTAAGTTTCTGATTCCAAGTTTAGTGTTCCTTCTATTCAGCCATAATAGGCAATATTGCTTCTCTGGCACTTGATATATGTTGATAGAATTGCTGATTTACAGCATTAAACTCTAAACACACTAATGCTCCAATAACTTTATGTAATTAGCTGAATAGACTTATTCAAGTAATTTCATTTTGCTATTATTATGTTAATGATCTTGAACAATTTATTTATTATGACTTTTGTATCTCTAAATGTATCTTGCTGATAATAACCAATTCTTATCTGTTCATTGACTCTTAGTGAACCACGCAAAGCACTGGAGGCCCATACTTCCATATGAGGCAACTTGTTTTTAGAGAAAACAAATTGTTCTACTTACAATTTACTGCACAAGCCATTATTATTCAATTCAAAATATATTTTAAATAGACTACAAATTATATATATTCTCTCCATATTACTCTAGAACTTCAGCTGGATTGGCTCCATTTGCTAGATATTTTTCAAAGATGTACTTGACTTGTGGAAGATACATCACCTGATGTAATATGGTTGAGTGGTTAAGAAATGCTTTGAGTCAAGCAGTTTGAGTCCTAATTCTGTCACTTATGTACTAAGAGATGTGGCGCAAGTCATTTAAGCCGTCTTTGCCTCAGTTTAACTTTATCTAATTGGAGTTAACCCATCTGTAAGGTGGCATCAGTCAGAGCACCCTTCTCCTGGGATAATTGTGAGGATCCAGTGAGGCAGGGCAATAAAATATAGAGATCTTGGCAGATACTAAGTGTCCAATAAATGCTATTCTTTGCCATTATTATGGGCTGTGCCAGCCTTCTAGTATTTCTAAGGCACATACTAAGGGAGGTTCCTAAGGGTTTAATATATAGCAGCATAAGCGATATGTTTGTTTTATTGAACATTATTAGTATCAGTTCTCCCCTTGTTTTATCCTCAAGGTCTATTAATAAAATAGAGTTTATAGGAAATAAAAGTATAGTCTTCGCATAAAAAAAGTTTCAAATGTTTACAGGCATAGCCTATTCAGAAAAGAGAAAAGAAAAAAATCTTAAACCAAATTTGGTTCCTGAAGGCACATGAGACTTATTTCAAAAATAACCTCATTCTCTACCACCCTGGCGGGACCTGTTTTCTCCTCCCACACTTGTTCTTGTGAAGGCCTGGAGTGCTTGTTATGCTCACTTGACAGATTAAGGAAACCAGGACACAAAGTCTAAGTAACTTGACCAACAACAGACAAATCACTGTGATGTATGCATCGGAATTTTGGAACTTAGAAACACTTCCCACTGCCATTCAGACAAGGAAAGCACCAAGAGGGAAAATGGGCTTTTTCATGCTGGCATTGTCAAGAGATGGAATCTCATACTACTTGTCATCAAAAATTCTTTAAATATATTCCATTTGACAATACATGTGTCCATGCTTTTGGTTTCTGTATGTCATCAAACACATATCCCACAGTTGTGGTCCAAATAACGGTCTCCAAAATTTCACAGCAAGTTCAAAGAATAAAAGATGATATGGCACTAATACGAGACCTGAGAAAAATAGAGAGTAACAATTAAGAATGGAATTATTACTCACAATTGTGAGATAACATTGTAGTAAAGGACATTGATAGGATTGAGGTCAATCATAAGAAGAAAATCATTACTTTCCTGCCCCATTCCTACAATCTCTCTATAAATAAATACGGTTTTATCCAGTAATTTTATAGCATTCTCTGATTTCTGCTCAGAAATGACTAATTGATGTGTAAGACTTGTGAATTAGATTACCACAAAGATAAATCATTTACTTTTATTCTGGTGGGTATAATTCCTGGCTTTGTTTTTATTTATTTATTTAGAAACAATTTGATTTCTTTGCTGTAAATATGCTTTGCTCTTAGCTAGGAAAAACAAAAAACAAAACAAAAACAAAACAAAACCAAAATCCAAACAAACAAAACCCTCTGTTCAGTAGTCATCGTATTCCATCCATGTGTCTTTTCTGTCTCCTGAAAAACAAAGGCCTTGCCACATCACAGAGAAGGTAGACAGGGATGAATGCAAGGTCCGTATTCAGTTTCCAATTTGCTTTCAGATATTAGCATAAGAGGTGCGGCTGACTAGTCAGAAGAACACAATTCCATTGGATAGTTGAGGTAATATTCCCTTGACTACAAAGTGAGAACCATCCATTTTATGCATCTAATGCCACCACAAAGAATCTTCACACGTCATTTCCTGCTACTCTAATGCTTTCTTTTGCCAATAACACTGCCTTTTGTGTGGAGTTCTTTCTTAACTTTTCATCATTATTATTGTTTGTTTTAATACTGGTCATGCTGCTTTAGAAAGTAGGTAGGACCTGATTCAAAAATTTTAAAAAAATAGGAGGTTAAGTAAAAGCAATGAAAATGGAGAGTTACCTTTTTTATTGTTTTCTTAGGGCTGCTGTAACAATTTATACAAACTTGCTGACTTAAGTTTAGAAATCTATGCTCTCACAGTTCTGAGGGCTAGATGTCCAGAACACATTTGTAGAAGGAGTCTGTATGTAGGGACACATGTCCTGGAGGCTCAAGGGAAAATGTTTCCTTGCCTTTTCCAGCTTCTGGTGGCTGCCAGCGTTCCTCCTGGCCCCACTGTCCCAATCTCTGCTTCTGTCTTCATATGACCTTCTCTCCTCTTAGTGCCTCTCCTCTCTGTGTCTCTTATAAGTACATGTCCTTGAACTTAGGGCCCTCCTAATAATCCAGGAGAATCTTATCCAGAAATCCTTAACTAAGTTACATCAGCAAAAACTCCTTTTCCAAAGAAGGTTGAAAATGTCCTTTTTCTTATTTACAGGTTCTGGGGGTTAGGAGGTGGACATATTTTTGGTGGGGTTCCTATTCAAACCATTATACCTTATATAGATGCATAGCTAAGAAATCAATAACTTCTAAAATGTCACTTATCTGCTAATTGTTAAGAAAGCTATGTTGACATTCACTTAAATGCTTCTAGAAAAAAATGACCCTTGGCTCATAACATCATGACTTCTCAGAAATACTCTAGGCTACCAGTACAAATATTTAATCCCTACTAATGAAAGAAGTGGTTTACACAAGATATTTACGGGGGTGAAAACCTTGTCGTAGTAAAGCCTCTGCTTTACTTACTGTTTACATAAACACACAATAGAGCAGTAGAAATACAATGCAGCTTGCTATGTTTTCTTTTAATGATTTATTATTTCTGAACTATATGGCCATTTTCTTTATCTCCTTATTCTAAGGAGATAGTAAAATGCTTAGCTCAGGGAACAAGCCATTCTTGCTGAATGAGTAGAATTTCAGATAATATATATTTCCAAGTATGATTAAAAAGTTTTTCTAAAATTTGGGCTGTGTATAACCAATGGCACTGCCCAAATGACATTGTTAATTAAATAAAATATGAAAGTAATTTGCATATTGGATATTTATCTGATTACTTGATTAACTGATTAATATGTTTCAGGGTAGATATTGCTAGAAATAATACATTCTTTCCTATTACTATCCTTAATTTGTTAATTTATCTGTACTAGTCTTGTGACTATGACTATATGTCTTATCCTCATGTTTGCCCAATGGAATACTGATCCTTAAAACACATGCATGCACCTAGACCCACACATGCAGAATATCTGAAAAACATAAACATCTTTAGATGCATTATCTAATGATAGGATTTGCCACTTTTAAAATATGGATTTCTTCAAATTCTTAACTATATAAACCTTAATGATCTAAATCTCAACTATCTGTCCCACATCCTGCTCTCCCCCTACCATCACCCTCAAAATAATTAAGGGCCCAGATGCAGTCCTGAGAAAGATAACAAGATTTTTATCATCACTAGCCCCTTGGATACAGGGAGGAAGCCAGGATATAATGTGAAGATGACATGAAGTCAGGTGTCACTCAATTGTGTATTAAATCAGAACTCTCCAAAGTAAGGGTGGCAGAAATTAGACTCTGAATGTTTTCATAAGCATGCCAAGTGCTCCACCTTGAGAATTCTGGATATTGAACAGAGCATTTAAAGAGAATGACCAATGTGTAGGGCACACCTGCCCAGCTAGCTAAGATTAATTCACTAGACCTACACCTCATTTGCTTTCTTTTGACTTAGTAGCCTTGTACATACCATATTTTATCTTCTCCCATGAGAATGAATCCTATCCATCCTTTAAATCAAAATTCTCAAGCCAGTGTTTCTACCAAAACTCTTCTAACAACCTCATATCTAAGTAACTTCCAACCTACCAATGCAATTACCATCCTTGTAGAAAACTTTGACCTCATTTATTCTTTTTAAGAAATTCTGTTCTGCTTATCACACAAGACTTTGGGAGCCTAGAATATTTCAGAGAATATGCCTTATACTTATTAGTAACCTTCACTATCCTCAACATGGTGTCTTAATGCTTAGCAGTCACTCAATTAATAATTATATGCAATAACTTTGGTGACAAATGATAAACTATTTGGTCTTTTAACACACTATCTACCACAAGAGAGATGTATTTTTTTTTCTAATTAGATAACTGCCTGCACTATGGAAAATTCATCCATTTAGTGTTTTGATTAATGTGAACTAAATGGTCAACATTTGAAAATGAAATTATAATTTAGATAATATGCATTATGTTATACTGAATTCATCTACATAAAATAAAAGCATTGAAACCTACCAAGATGAATTTCAAAGAGATTATGAAGTGCCAAGAAAATAAGAAGATATATTGTTCTTTAGATTCATTAGAGTCATGTCCCATTCACAAATTTAGAATATAGATATCAGATAAATAGTATTTACAGGGAGAGATAATACACAACAAAATAAGAGGCATATACAACAAAATCTGAGATAAATGATAGGCATTCACATGTTCCTATAGAAATTCTATCTTAGAGCCCATTCATTAAAACTGTCAGAATAAGATTTTATTATAAAATTACTAATATTAATTTGAAAATCAGGAGAAATTCCCTGTGTAAATAACAAAATTACAAAATAATAACAACCATCAGGTAAGTTAACTTCCTTCTGAAGTAGTTTATACCGCATATAATACATGGATTTCAATTATCTGTTCTGATCCTCCAGTCTGAAGCACAGCTGGAGTTATGTTCACTATTGCTTCACTGTACATAAATGCTCTGAATAAGATAATTGGGGATAATGAAGGGGGCAAATCTACCCCCCTTTTATTTTCTTTACCATTAAATGACTTATTTCAATGGGTTTTTTTGTGGTCAGGCTTTTCAGACTTTGGGTCAAAGATCATTTTCCACAATTCTTCTTACACTCTTCTTCAAAAAAATACAAAACTGAATTTTGTTAACTAACACTTATAATGTACTTCATTTCAAAATAACAAAATATTCTCTATAGGGTGCTTACTCATTTTTTATTCCTGTATGTCAACTATTCTTGAAGTTGCTATAGTGTATTGATTTTTCTGATTTAAAATGTTTGCATGTCATAAACTCAAAACTTCTATATTCCATGCATGAAAGGGTTTTTTTGATTGGGGGGGTGATGCTGAGGTTAACATTATAATTTACATTGTATTCACTGAACTCAGAATGCACTCTGGGAGTTATAAAGGTTCATTTCTCCACAGGCTTAGAGTCCCATTTCTAAGAGCACTCAAGTTAAATTTATTCTCCAAAAATACAGTATGACAGTTAGGATTCATTCTTGATTAGATTTGTGACAGAAATCAGGAAACAGATATGATGCAGTTTGGCATTTTTGGCATTCTTGAAAAGCTGAAAGTTTTGGCATACTGAAATTATAAAATGATTGTTCAATTATTTATTAAAGGACTTTCACTTCTCATCAAAAGAGGTTATTATAAACTAAATTCACCTTCTTACCTGGATCAACACAACACAAAACAAAACAAAAACAAAAGAAACAAAGAGACAAAATATATGAAACAAGAGTTTTCAGATATTTGATATCAAGCAGATCAGGTCAGCCACCTCTGAGAAAAGAGAAACAAAATGAGTCCATTGATTTCCCCAGCTTATTGCCTTGAGAAAGTTTCCAAGATGCAGAAGAGAAAGGGAAAACCTAGATGCAGCTCAGTGGTCTCCCTGAATTAAGGACGTGGAGTTAGAAGTCTGAGATGACCAAAGCAATTGTAGTTTGTAAAGAAGAGAAGACAGAAATGCACGGAAGAGGCATTTTGGAGGTCTACTGAGTATCTCTCTTGAGTCTTCATTGGAGTACTTATCAGTGCATGCTTACAAGAAAATTTCCCAGGGGTGGAAAAAAAAAAAAAAAACACCCAACAGAAGCAAAGAAAAAAGTCTTTGGTACTCACTCAGGGCCAGGAAAAAGTGGGTCTCCATGAGTCAGATGGACAAACATGCAATTCATGGGATTTGGGGTACAGTATCCAGAAGGTATTACCTCAGAATTAGGGCAAATTAGACTGATGCTATTAGATGGTACCAGGGCTTTGGTATCATTTAATAACTTAAAAGCCAGCTTCAAAAGGGCTTAAGTTTTTCCAAGTAACTGCACCCTAGAACAAAACTCAAGAATATTTTTAAAGCACAAAAATCCCCAATATCCCACAAGATAAATACAATTTGTAAGAAGCACACAAAAATAACCAAACATGCAAAAAGCAGGTAAATAAAATCCATAATGAGGAAAAAATAATCAATAGAAACAGACCCAGAAATGACACAGATAAAAGAATCTTTAGATGAGCATACTTAAAGAGTTATTCTAATTATATTCCATAGGTTCAAGAAGGTAGAGGAAAGACTGAGGAGGTTAATGTGGAATATATACAAAAGACCCCAACCAACCAACATCTAGAGATGAACACTACCATGTGTAACATGAAAAAATACACTGCATAAGATTAAGATCAGATCAGCCACATCAGGGAAAAAGGAATAGTGGCTTTAAGGACATAGTTATAGGAACTATCCAAGATGAAACAAAGAAAGACTGGAAAAAAATAAACAAAAAAATCAGTGAGCTATGGTACAATCTAAAGCACCATTACATACATGTAATTAGAGTCTCTGATTGAGAGGAGTGAGAGTAGGAAATAGAAAAACTATGTGAAGAAATAATAGCCAAATTTTTCCCAAACTTGATGAAACCAATAATTCCACAGATCCAAGGATCTCAATAAGCACCAAGCAGAAAAAAAAAAAACTATACAGAGACATAATAATAAAATTGTGTAAAATTAGTGACAAAGAAAAAAAAAGCACCCTTCAAAGTAGCCAGAGAAAAGAGACACATTGTGTACAGAGGTATAAAGAAGAATGATTGCAGTAGTCTTGTTAAAAACAAGGCCATATAAGAGATGGTGAAGAAATATCATTAAACACAGGGAAGAAAAAATTATAGACTTAGAATCCCATTGCCAGTGCGAATGTATTTAAAAAACAAAGATAAAATGAAATCTTTCCAGATGTACAAAGATTTAAAAAAATTATGACCAGCATAATTCCATTACAGGAAATATTAAGGAAGTCATTTAGGAACAAAGAAAAATAATACCAGTTGAACATATGGATTAACCCAAAGGAATAAACAACACTAAAATGGTAACTGTGTAGTTAAGATATAAAATACATCTTTTTTCTTATTTTTAAATTTTTAAAGTATACTTTATTGTTTAAAAAAAGAAAAATATTTTGTGAACTAATACAGTATTTTTGTAAGGTCAATAGCAATAAATTAAAGATACACACCATAAATTCTAAAGCAATCACTAAGGAGGCAAAAGAGTTACAGCTAATGAGCCCACAAAGGATGTAAGATAAATTATTAAAAATACTCAATTAGGGGCGCCTGGGTGGCTCAGTTGGTTAAGTGTCTGCCTTTGACTCAGGTCATGATCTTGGGGTCCTGAGATCGAGACTCACATTGATCTCCCTGCTGAGGGGGGAGCCTGCTTCTCCCTTTCCCCCTGCTCATGTGCTCTCTCTCTCTCTCTCTCTCTCTCTCACTCACACACTCTTTCTTTCAAATAAATAAATAAAATCTTAAAAAAATTTTAAAAAATGCTCAATTAATCTAAAAAAAAGGCAGAAAGAAAAAAGGCACAAAGATCAGATGGGTCAATTGAACAACAAATGAAATACAAGCAGCAGGGTGATAGTATAAACCCAAACATATCAATATTCTCATTAAACATAAATGGCCCAAACACCTCAATTAAGTCAGAGATTGTCATATTAGATAAAAATTAAGACCCAACTATATGCAGTCTACAAAAGAAAAAAGAAACACTTTAAATATAAAGACACAAATGGAAAAATATATGTCATGCCAACACACAAACAAAAATTAGGCTGGAGTTGTTATATAAATATCAGACACAAAGTAGATTTCAGACCAAAGAATATTACTCCTGATAAAGATAAATAGTTCATAAATGATGAAATTGTTAATCCATCAAGAGGACAAAATAATCATCAAAAATTTTGCAGCTAGTAACAGAGCTTCAAATTACATGGGGACAGAAACTGATAGAAGAGGATAAATATTTTTTTTTAATTTTTTATTGTTATGTTAATCACCATATATTACATCATTTGTTTTGATGTAGTGTTCCATGATTCATTGTTTGTTCATAACACCCAGTGCTCCATGCAGAACGTGCCCTCTTTAATACCCATCACCAGGCTAACCCATCCCCCTACCCTCCTCCCCTCTAGAACCCTCAGTTTGTTTTTCAGAGTCCATCATCTCTCCTGGTTCATCTCCCCCTCTGACTTACTCCCCTTCATTCTTCCTCTCCTGCTATCTTCTTCTTTTTCTTTTTTCTTAAAATATGTTGCGTTATTTGTTTCAGAAGTACGGATCTGTGATTCAACAGTCTTGCACAATTCACAGCGCTCACCATAGCACATACCCTCCCCAATGTCTATCACCCAGCCACCCCATCCCTCCCACCCCCCACCACTCCAGCAACCCTCAGCTTGTTCCTGAGATTAAGAATTGAAGAGGATAAATATTAATCCACAAGCATAACTGCTTAATAAAGCAAAATGTCCAGACACAGTTTTCTCTCTTTCTCTCTCTATCAGCTCTTGATCCTAGCTCACAGGATAACAATTCACGACATCCATGGATAAGTTCTCAGACTCACCTGAAGTATGACTTGTTTTTTGATCAGAAATTTTAGGACTATGTCCCTAAATTTTAGGACTGTGTATTATTCCTTTGTTGAATTAAAGAGGTTTAATTTTACCAGAACACCTTGTTTTTCCCTATAGGAAGTAAAACTTCCTTGCAGTGATGTGTTCTAATGCAAGCCCTGATCAGGCTGGGATTGGGTCCCACCCTCCAGTCTCCATACTAAAGAGCCAGGTCTTTGCTGTTTATGACAGTATTTGAGTGTGTTAATGTAACACTTAACTTTTTTCCTTTAAAAATTACCTTTGATTTTTCTTATTTTAGTTCTCTTGCTGTCTTCCCTCATTTGTAAAATTGGGATGATACCTTACACTAACATAATGGAGGGGGTAAAGAAATAAATTGGTATTTGTAAAGAACTTGGAAGAAATGCACTAAGCAGCCATCTGTAAACACTAAATGACATGGAAAATTAAGGAGAAATGTAGATTGTTCTTATCCAAATAAAACATTTTCTAGAAAAATATGGAAGATGGAGAAAAAAATATTGTTAAAGATTTATTTATTTATTTGAGAGAGAGAGAGAACAGGGAGGGGAGGGGCAGAGGGAGAGGGAGACAGAGTCCCAAGCAGGTTCCACATTGAGTGCAGAGCCTGACACTGGGCTTAATCTTAAAACCCTGAGATCACCATCTGATCTGAAACCAAGAGTCAGACGCCCAACCACCTGCACCACCCAGGTGCCCCTGATGGAGAAAAGTTTTTGATTGAATGTTTGAATTTAATGTTGGTAGAATAAATGGCCCACATAGTCCTTTATTTTACCAATTTGATTTTACAAATAACGACTCAGGTTGTAAAACACAAGGTAAAATGTGGAAGAGTTATATAAAAAGGAGAACAAAAAGGGGGAGATTGGAGATTTTTAATGAAATATATATATATATACACACACTCCATAAGAATATGTATATTTATTCCAATGAGATCTTTTCTGCTCTAGTTCAATAATAGTATTCATCTTTTGTAATAGATTCTTCTAAATAGCCTTAGAAGATTTACCAGGTATAAAACAATGCATCTGCTTTGGACCTCAGGGAGTAGAAGTGAGAAAAGAGTTACAAATAGAATGATATATATTATTAATGAATCACCCTAAGTCTGCCCTTAAAGATGGCTAGAAAACGCCTATAGGTTTAGAAGACACTAACCTCAGGAAAAAAAAATCACAAAAGATAAAATTTATTCTTCCTGATATATTTTAAGTAATGATCTCATGGAAAGACCTTTTCTCTTCCTTCTCACTCCTCTCCAAGCAACCAGTGCTCATGTTGAATGAATCGAACTCTCCCACTCAAGATTTGTTAATCAGCATTCTATTATAGCTGAAAACAGGAGCTTACATTTTTGTCTTTCACACTGAATTGAATGTCACTGTGTTGTTTAGATTTGTGATTTGTTTTAATTTCAGTAAACAAATACGTTTTATATAATGTTACACAACTGGTGAATATTGGTGTTTAAAACCTTGGAATCCTTAACTATTTTCTAAGTTGTATTTGATATAGTCTACTGTTAGGTATAGAGGATAAATCAGAACAATATAAACTTCAAAGTTTATAAAAATACATAATTCAAAGCTTATGGAACTGAATTTTTTATATTTGCTAAACCACTGATATACCAAATGATAATAGAACAATGCCTTATTCACATTTGCATAATGTGTCTAACTTTTTAAAGAATTGTAAATGGCATTACGTTTATTATCTGAGTGGAATCTCATAGAAAGTCTATAGGGTAGCACACTATCCTGCTTCATAGATGAGAGAGCTGAGGCTTTGAGAGTCCCACAGTGTGGGGATGTAAAGGCTGTTGTGCAGATGACCGATAATCCATTGTTAAATGGATTTGATGCCGTTGGATTCTGAACAAATTTAATCACAAATGAAACACACATTTTCTTCCTTCCTTCCTCCTTCCCTTCCTTTTCTTTCTTTCTTTCTTTCTTTCTTTCTTTCTTTCTTTCTTTCTTTCTTTCTTTCTTTCTTTCTTTCTTTCTTTCTTTCTTTCTTTTTCTTTCTTTCTTTTCTTTCTTTCTGTCTCTCTCTCTCCTTCCTTCCTTCCTTCTTTCCTTCCTTTCTTTTCTCTTTCTCTCTCTTTTCTTTTCTTTCTTTCTCTCTCTTTTTTCTTTCTTTCTTTCTTTCTTTCTTTCTTTCTTTCTTTCTTTCTT
>NW_027397073.1:20912053-20966246 GCF_003265705.2 Callorhinus ursinus
TTCTTTCTTTCTTTCTTTCTTTCTTTCTTTCTTTCTTTCTTTCTTTCATTCTTCTTTCTTTCTTTCCAGGCCAAAGTAAAATATTTCAATCACTGTTATAAAAAAGGATTTTTGATAATATTTAGAAACACATAATAAATTTACATTAAAAAACTGAGTATTTTTTTAGGGAGGAGAAGCAGGATAGTGGAGAAGTAGGAGGTCTAAATTTTGTCTGGTACCAGGAATACAGCTAGATAGTTATCAAACCATTCAGAACACCTACAAACTCAACAGGAGGTAGAAGAAAAGAATAGCAGCAATTCTATGAACAGAAAAGCGACCACTTTCTGGAAGGTAGGATGTGCAGAGAAGTAAATCCCAGGTGATATTTGGGAAGATAGACCGTGAGGGGAGGGAGCCTCCATCAGCTGGCTACTGGCAAGTGATACAGCAGCGGAGCACAAGATCAGAACTTTTAAAAGGCGAAAGATTTATGCGATCTGAAGAGAAACCAAAGTGTAAGATCAGAACTTTTAGAAGTCTGCTCCACTGAGGGACGTTGCTCCAGTGGCTAAGGGGGGGAGGGGTGGAACCCTCGCTGGGACAGTGTGGTCTCAGGACCCTCAGGGTCACAGAAACACCGGGGGTGCCTGAGTGTGACAGAGCTCCCAGGTATCACAGCGGGGAAGCTGGCTGCAAAGACAGAGCTGAGGAGTGGGCCCTCAGCTCAGGGTGGCCATAAACTGTGATCTGCAGCACAGTTGGGCCACTACTCCTCCAGCAGGACCCAACAAGTGGCAGATCGGGGAGACTCCCCTTCCTCCCCCAGGAGAAGTGGTGCGGGAGCACACCACAGGGATCTGCTGGGTTTGGAGACTCCAAACAGGGTCGTGTGCAGAGATAGAAACGCTCAGTCACAGGCCAGGTTGAGCACAGAGTGTGGCCGGAGACTGGGCAGACAAGGAGTGATTGACTGCTTTTCTCTGGGGGCTCACTGAGGAATGGGGCCCTGGGATCTTGGCTTCTCTGGGGGAGATTGGGAGGCTGCCATTTTCTTTCTTGTCCTCCAAAGCTGTGTGGAAAGCTTGCAGAGAAGAAAAACTACCGAGAGTAAAACACAGCAGATTACCTAGACTGACCCCTGACAAGGGTGGTACAATTTGGCCTCGGGAAAAGGCATGTGAGAATCACTGCAACAGGTCTCTCCCCCAGAAGATCAGCAAAAACATCCAGCCAAGACCAAGTTTACCATTCAAGGAGAAGTGCAGAACTCCAGCACTAGTGGAATACAGCACATAGAATTCACGGCTTTTTTCCCATGATGCCTTAGTCTTTCAAAGTTAATTTTTTAAATTTTATTTTCCCTTTTTCTTTTTTTTTTGAATTTTTCTTTTTCCCCTTTACAACCAACATCTTATCAATCCTTTTAAAAAAATTTTTTTTTAATTTTCATTTTTAGAGTCATATTCTACCCCTTCATGTAGTTAACCTTATTTTTTGTATATATATAAGTTTTGCTCTCTTTAAAATTTTGGGATACAGTTTCTTCTAACAGACAAAAATATACCCTAAATCTGTAGTGTATGGCTTTGTTCTAGTCTCCTGCCTAATCACATTCTCTCCCCCCCTTTTTTTTTAAATTTCTCTTCTTTCTTTTTTCAACCAACTTCTTATCTTCTCAATTCCTTTTATAAAATCTTTTATACTTTTCATCTTTACAGTCATATTCCATCCATTCATCATATTTATGCTGATTTTTGAACATATATGTTTTTCTTTCATTAAAATTTTGGGAGGCAGTTTCTTCTAACAGACCAAAATACGCCCAAAATCTAGTGTGTGGCACTGATCTATTCACCAGCCTGATCCTATTCTCTTTTTTTTTCTTTCCCTTTCTTTTCCTCCCAGTTTCGGGTCTCCTCTGATTTGTTTAGTGAATATTTTTCTGGGGTCATTGTTACCCTTTTAGCATTCTGTTCTCTCATTCATCTTTCTCCTCTGGACAAAATGACAAGACAGAAAAACTCACCTGAAAAAAAAAAAAAAAAGAACAAGAGGCAGTACAGACTGCCAGGGACCTAATCAATATGGACATTAGTAAGATGTTGGAACTAGAGTTCAGAATGAAAATCATAAAGATACTAGCTGGGCTTGAAAAAAGCATAGAAGATACCAGAGAATCCCTTTCTGGAGAAATAAAAGAACTAAAATCTAACCAAGTCAAAATCAAAAAGGCTATTAATGAGGTACAATAAAAAATGGAGGCACTAACTCCTAGGATAAATGAGGCAGAAGACAGAATAAGTGATATAGAAGACCAAATGATGGAGAATAAAGAAACTGAGAAAAAGAGAGATAAACAACTACTGGATCACGAGGGGAGAATTCGAGAGATAAGTGATGCCATAAGACGAAACAATATTAGAACAATTGGTATCCCAGAAGAAGAAGAAAGAGAGAGAGGGGCAGAAGGTATATTGGAGCAAATTATAGCAGAGAACTTCCCTAATTTGGGGAAGGAAACAGGCATCAAAATCCAGGAGGCAGAGAGAACCCCCCTCAAAATCAATAAAAATCGTCAACCCCAACATTTAATAGTAAAACTTACAAGTCTCAGAAACAAAGAGAAAATCCTGAAAGCAGCTCGGGACAAGAGGTCTGTAACCTATAATGGTAGAAACATGAGATTGGCAACAGACCTATCCACAGAGACCTGGCAGGCCAAGAAGGACTGGTATTCAGAGCACTAAATGAGAAAAATATGCAGCCAAGAATACTATACCCAGCCAGTCTGTCATTGAAAATAGAAGGAGCATAAAAAGCTTCCAGGACAAACAAAAACTAAAAGAATTTGCAAACACGAAACCAGCCCTACAAGAAATGTTGAAAGGGGTCCTCTAAGCAAAGAGAGAGCCTAAAAGTAACATAGACCAGAAAGGAACACAGGCAGTATACAGTAACAGTCACCTTACAGGCAATACAATGGCACTAAATTCATATCTTTCACTAGTTACCCTGAATGTAAATGGGCTCAATGCCCCAATCAAAACACACAGGGTATCAGATTGGCTAAAAAAAACAAGACCCATTGATATGCTGTCTGCAAGACTCATTTTAGACCGAAAGACACCTCCAGATTGAAAGTGAGGGGGTGGAAAATCATTTACTGTGCTAATGGACACCAAAAGAAAGCTGGGGTGTCAATCTTTTTTTCAAACAAATTAGATTTTAAACCAAAGACTATAAGAGATGAGGAAGGACACTATATCCTACTTAAAGGGTCTATCCAACAAGAAGATCTAACAATTGTAAAAATCTATACCCCTAACATGGGAGCAGCCAATTATATAAGGCAATTAATAATGAAAGCAAAGAAACACATCGACAACAATACAATAATACTAAGGGACTTTATCACCCCCCTCACTGAAATGGACAGATCATCTAAACAAAAGAGCAACAATGAAATAAAGGCTTTAAATGGCACAATGGACCAAATGGACTTCAGAGATATATTCAGAACATTCCATCCCAAAGCAACAGAATACACATTCTTCTCTAGTGCCCATGGAACATTCTCCAGAATAGAACACATCCTAGGTCACAAATCAGGTCTCAACCAGTACCAAAAGATTGGGATCATTCCCTGCATATTTTCAGACCACAATGCTTTGAAACTAGAACTCAATCACAAGAGGAAAGTCAGAAAGAATTCAAATACATGGAGGCTAAAGAGTATCCTACTAAAGAATGAATGGGTCAAACAGGAAATTAAAGAAGAATTTTAAAAATTCATGGAAAGAAATGAGAATGAAAACACAACTGTTCAAAATCTTTGGGATGCAGCAAAGGCGGTCCTAAGAGGAAAGTATATAGCAATACAAGCCTTTCTCAAGAAACAAGAAAGGTCTCAAATACACAACCTAACCCTACACCTAAAGGAGCTGCAGAAAGAAGAGCAAATAAAACCTAAACCCAGCAGGAGAAGAGAAATACTAAAGATCAGAGCAGAAATCAATGAAATAGAAACCAAAAGAACAGTAGAACAGATTAAAAACTAGGAGATGGTTCTTTGAAAGAATTAATAAGATTGATAACCCCCTGGCCAGACTTATCAAAAAGAAAAGAGAAAGGACCCAAATAAATAAAACCATGAATGCAAGAGGAGAGATCACAACCAACACCAACGAAATACAAACAATTATAAGAACATATGAACAATTATATGCCAGCAAATTAGACAATCTGGAAGAAATGGATGCATTCTTAGAGAAGTATAAACTACAAAAACTGAAGCAGGAAGAAATAGAAAACCTGAACAGACCCATAACCAGTAAGGAAATTGAAGCAGTCCTCAAAAATCTCCCAACAAGCAAGAGCCCAGGGCCAGATGGCTTCCCAGGGGAATTCTACCAAACATTTAAATAAGAATTGATACCTATTCTTCTGAAATTGTTCCAAAAAATAGAAATGGAAGGAAAACTTCCAAACTTATTTTATGAGGCCATCATTACCTTGATCCCAAAACCAGACAAAGATACCATCAAAAAGGAGAATTACAGATTAATATCCCTGATGAACATGGATGCAAAAATTCTCACCAAAATACTAGCCAATAGGATCCAAAAGTACATTAAAAGGATTATTCACCATGACCAAGTGGGACTTATTCCTGGGCCGCAAGGTTGGTTCAACATCTGCAAATCAATCAATGTGATACAATACATTAATAAAAGAAAGAACACAAACCATATGATCCTCTCAATAGATGCAGAAAAAGCATTTGACAAAGTACAGCATTCTTTCTTGATTAAAACTCTTCAGAGTATAGGGATAGAGGGTACATACCTCAATATCATAAAAGCCATCTATGAAAAACCCACAGCAAATATCATTCTCAATGGGGAAAAACTGAGAGCTTTTCCCCTAAGGTCAGGAATATGGTAGGGATGTCCACTATCACCACTGCTGTTCAACATAGTACTAGAAGTCCTAGCCACAGCAATCAGACAACAAAAAGAATTAAAGGCATCCGAATCAGCAAAGAAGTCAAACTCTCACTCTTTGCAGATGATATGACACTTTATGTGGAAAACCCAAAAGACTCCACCCCAAAACTGCTAGAACTCATACAGGAATTCAGTAAAGTGGCAGGATATAAAATCAATGTACAGAAATCAGTTGCATTTCTATATACCAACAGCAAGACCAAAGAAAGAGAAGTTAATGAGTTGATCCCAATTACAGTTGCACCACAAATCATAAGGTACCTAGGAAGAAATCTAATCAAAGAGGCAAAGAATCTGTACTCAGAAAACTATAAAATAAGAAAGAAATTGAGGAAGACACAAAGAAATGGAAAAACGTTCCATACTCATGGATTGGAAGAACAAACATTGTGAAGATGTCAATGCTACCTAGAGCAATCTACACATCCAATGCAATCCCTATCAAAATACCATCCACTTTTTTCAAAGAAATGGAACAAATAATCCTAAAATTTGTATGGAACTGGAAAAGATCCTGAATAGCCAGAGGAATGTTGAAAAAGAAAAGCAAAGGTGGTGGCATCACAATTCCAGACTTCCAGCTCTATTACAAAGCTGTCATCATCAAGACAGTATGGTACTGGCACACAAACAGACACATAGATCAATGGAACAGAATAGAGAGCCCAGAATGGACCCTCAACTCTATGGTCAAGTAATCTTCGACAAAGCAGGAAAGAATGTCCAATGGAAAAAAAACAGTCTCTTCAACAAATGGTGTTGGGAAAATTAGACAGCCACATGCAGAAGAATGAAACTGGACCATTTCCTTCCACCACACACAAAAATAGACTCAAAATGGATGAAAGGCCTCAGTGTGAGACAGGAATCCATCAACATCCTTGAGGAGAACACAGGCAGCAACCTCTTCGACCTCAACTGCAGCAACTTCTTCCAAGAAACATCACCAAAGGCAAGGGAAGCAAGGGCAAAAATGAACTATTGGGACTTCATCAAGATGAAAAGCTTTTGCACAGCAAAGGAAACAGTCAGCAAAACTAAAAGACAACCAACAGAATGGGAGAAAGTATTTGCAAATGACATATCAGATAAAAGTCTAGTATCCAAAATCTATAAAGAACTTATTAAACTGAACACCCAAAGAATAATCCAATCAAGAAATGGGCAGAAGACATGAACAGACATTTTTCCAAAGAAGACATCCAAATGGCCAACAGACACATGAAAAAGTGCTCAACATCACTCGGCCTCAGGGAAATCCAAATCAAAACCTCAATGAGATACCACTTCACACCAGTCAGAATGGTAAGATTAACAAGTCAGGAAACAACAGATGTTGGTGAGGATGCAGAGAAAGGGGAACCTGCCTACATTGTTGGTGGGAATGCAAGCTGGTGCAGCCACTCTGGAAAACAGTATGGAGATTCCCCAAAAAGTTGAAAATAGAACTACCCTATGACCCAGCAATTGCACTACTGGGTATTTACCGCAAAGATACAAATGCAGTGATCTCAAGGGGCATGTGCACCCCAATGTTTATAGCAGCAATGTCCACAATAGCCAAACTATGGAAAGAGCCAAGATGTCCATCAACAGATGAATGGATAAAGAAGAAGTGGTATATATATATATACAATGGAATATTATGCAGCCATCAAAAAATTGAAATCTTGCCATTTGCAATGATGTGGATGGAACTAGAGGGTATTATGCTAAGGAAATATCTCAGTCAGAGAAAGACAAGTATCATATGATTTCACTGATATGAGGAATTTGAGAAACAAGCCAGAGGATCATAGGGGAAGGGAAGAAAAAACGAAACACGATGAAACCAGAGAGGGAGACAAACCATAAGAGACTCTTAATCTCAGGAAACAAACTGAGGGTTGCTGGAGTGGAGGGGGGTGGGAGGGATGGGGTGGCTGGGTGATGGACATTGGGGAGGGTATGTGCTATGGTGAGTGCTGTGAATTGTGTAAGATTGATGAATCACAGACCTGTACTCCTGAAACAAATAATACATTATATATTAATAAAAAAATAGTTTATCCCCCCAAAAAGCTGAGTATTTTTAATTAAGGCAAAACTGATATTTTTTCCTCTTTAAATTTTTTTATTGTTATGTTAATCACCATACATTACATCATTAGTTTTTGATGTTGTTCCATGATTCATTGTTTGTGCATAATACAGTGCTCCACGCAGAACGTGCCCTCTTTAATACCCATCACCAGGCTAACCCATCCCCCCCACCCCCTCCCCTCTAGAACCCTCAGTTTGTTTTTCAGAGTCCATCATCTCTCATGGTTCGTCTCCCCCTCCGATTTCCGCCCCCTTCATTCTTCTCCTCCTGCTATCTTCTTCTTCTTTTTTTTTTCTTAACATATATTGCATTATTTGTTTCAGAGGTACAGAACTGTGATTCAACAGTGTTGCACAAATCACAGTGCTCACCATAGCACATACACTCCCCAATGTCTATCACCCAGCCACCCCCTCCCTCCCACCCCCCCACCACTCCAGCAACCCTTAGTTTGTTTCCTGAGATTAAGAATTCCTCATATCAGTGAGGTCATATGATATATGACTTTTTCTGATTGACTTATTTCACTCAGCATAACACCCTCCAGTTCAATCCACGTCGTTGCAAATGGCAAGATCTCATTCCTTTTGATGGCTGCACAATATTCCATTAAGGCAAAACTGATATTTTTGCAGCAGTCACAACCAAATTTTGATATCTCTATCTCTTACAAACACTAACTTCTCCACTGTTGTTAACTTTTTTCAGTATCTGTTAACTCTCTGATACCACAAAATTAGCAATAAAAGACATTCTTACTCTCCATTTTCACTGAAATACTATAAGGTCAGAGTTCAAATCTTTTTCCCAAGATTTAACACTGTGGCATAGAGAAAAATATGGAACTGAACCCATAACCAGAATGCCATTCAATTCCATTTTTATCTACTTTTTAGTATGCTTAGATTATGGTTTTAAAAATAGGAGTTTATTAAACCATATCCTCTAATAAACATCAGTGAAGGGATAAGAATGAAAGCAAATAACTGAAATAAAACCCTAAGAGTATCTTTTTGTACTGGGGTTAAGATACTTCAAAAGAAGTACCAGATGATCATTAAAACTTTTAATTGTACATTCTTCCTTTTATAGGGTAAAACCAAAGTTTATGAACATTAGTTCCCTGTAGATCTCTGCTAATCCACATGGGTGGTGGTGAAAGATTTTATCCAGTTCTCCTTAAGATATGAGAAAGTTTTAAATGGGCTGATTAGAGGAGGAGAACAAAAATCCTTGTAGGAATATCTCAGTTGGAAAAGCAGTGACTGTATCTGGACATTTATGTATAATCACTTTGTTCTCTGAGCTCAGGAATTCATATGAGTAAATGAAAAAGAGATGGGAGAAACAGAAAACAAAAATAAAATGATAGACCTAACTTCAACCATTTATGTATTTACATGAACATTAAATTTTACATTAAATTCTTTTTTTAATAAACAAACATTGTGACTTTTTTTTTACATGTTTTAAAGATTTTATTTATTTATTTGAGAGACAGAACGTGCATGTACGAATGGGAGAAGGAGCAGAGGGAGAGGGAGAAGCAGACTCCAGGCTGAGCAGGGAGCCCGACGTGGGACTCGATCCCAGGACCCTGGGATCATGACCTGAGCCAAAGGCAGATGCTCAACTGACTGAGCCACCCAGGTGGCTAAAATTTAGGTGCCCCTAAATTTTACATTAAATTCTAACGGCCTAAAAACTCCAATTAAAAGGTAGAATTTTTCAGAAGGCATAAAATAGCTAGACTCAACTATAAACTGCCTACAAACACAGAAAATCTTTAAATATGAAGACATAGGCTAGGACGCCTGGGTAGCATAGTTGGTTAAGTGTCCAACTCTTGGTTTCAGCTCAGGCTGTGAACTCAGGGTCTGAGATCCAGGTCCCAGTAGAGCCCCAAGTTGGTTTTTTGCTCACCAGGGAGTCTGCTTGAGATTCTCTCTCTCCCTCTCCCTTCCACCCCTCTTTCTCTCAAATAAATAAGTAAATCTTAAAAAAAAAAACATAGGCTGAAGCTAACAGAAGGAAAAAGATAGATCGTGTAAACGGTAAGTATAAGAAGGCTAGAAGTATATATTTATAAGCTATATTAATAACAGATATAATCATCTTGAAGACACTGAGTATTACCAGAAATAGAGAGAGGCTTCTGTAATGCTAAATGAGGTGATTTACTAAGAAGACATAACAATTACAAATGTTTATCACCTTAATAATGGACTCCCAAAATAAATAGAAGCAAACAAACTAAGAGAATTAAAGGGAGACATAGATGTTTATAAGAGGTGATTTGGATAACCTGAGCAATTCACAAACTGTTGCTCAAAAAATTTAACAAAAACATAGATGATCTATGAAACACTATCGAAGACCTTGGTCTAATGAATATTTACAGAACTCTGTATCTAATAACTGCAGACTATATATGATTTTTAAGTTCATGTAGTACATTCAACAAAATGAAAACAGGTCACGATAAGTTTAAAGATGTTGAAGTCAGTATATTTTCCATTCATGGTAAAATAAAACTAAAAATCAACAATAACAAGACGTCTAGGAAGGAACAAAGTTTGAAAACGAAGCAACAAACCTAATAACTCATAGGGAAAAAGAAATTAAGGAAAATTAGAAAACATTTTGAATTAAATGATAATGAATAGACAACATATCAAAATCTGTGGGAGACAAGGGAAGGGGTGCTTAGAGAACACAAATAGCTTTAAAAACCTACAGCATGAGGTTCTACCTTAAGAAATTAAAAACAGAGAGCAAGTATGATGACAATAAGTACAAGAAAGAAAATAGTCAAGGTAAAAGCAGATATGAAAGAAATAAAATAGAGACAGAAAGTAGAGATAATCAGTATTGTTAAAGCTTCAAAGATCAACAAAATTGGTAAACCCCTATCTAGGCTGATCACAAAAAAAAGAGAGGACATAGATGATCAATATCAGAAATGAAATAGCAGTTATCACCACAGATAATAAGAGACCATTATAAATGAACAATTCTATGCCAACAAATGGGACAAAATGTAGACAAATGTCATGAAAATTATAACTGACCAAAATCGATAGAAGAAAAAAAATAAAATATAAAAAGATGTGTATTTGTTAAAGAAGTTAAATTCATTATCAAAAGCCTTCCTAAAAAGTAAATCTCAGATCCAGATGGTTTTGTTAGTGAATTCTATCAATTATCCTAGGAATAAAAAATATAAATATAAATTTTACACACACTTTTTCAGTGACAGAAGAACAAACTGTCCGACTGATTTTATGAGACCAGTATAACTTTAATAAAAAAAAACTGGATAAAGTCATTATATGAAAAGAAAACTGTAGACAAATATACTTCATGAATATAGTAGACAAATATACTTCATGAATATAATATAGTAGACAAATATACCTCATGAATATAGGCACAAAAATTCCTTAATAAATATTAACAAATCAATCCAGCAATACAAGAAAGGGGTAATACATCGTGACCGTGTAGGATCTGTATGAGAAATTCAAGAAGAGCTACCCTTCAAAAATCAATCAATACAATTCACTACATTAAAAAATACTAATAAGGAGGAAGAGGAGAAAATAATTTCAAAAAATTCAACAAATACTAATGATAAAAATTCCCAGAAATCTAGAAAAAGTAGAAAACTTCCTCAATCTGATAAGAGACACATGTGAAGACCATGTACCTAACATCCTATTTCATGCCTCCCCTAAGATCAGGAACAAGGCAAAAATGCCTCCTCCCACCACTTCTATTCAACATTTTACTAGAGTGCTTAACCAAGAGAAGGCAAGAGAAAGAAATAAAAGGCAGGAGATCAGAAATTAACCATAAAACTGTTCCTATTTACATATGATATGCTTGTTTACATGGAAATTCTTGGAGCATTCTACTAGTAGCTCAAATAGATGAATTTAACAGGTCTAGGGTACAAGAGTAATGTTTAAACACAACTGTATTCTTCTACACTAGCAGCAACGCTGGGAAATAAACTTGAACAGTCCCATTTAAAGTAGTTCATATATACACACACCTATATAAAAAGGGACTATATTTAGTAAACACACACACACATATATATGTGGACTAAATCTAATAAAAACATTCAAGACTTCCTATATTGAATATTATAAAACATTACTGAGATAAACTAAAGAAGAAATTTGAAAAACAGAGATTATTGTGTGTCAATTATACACCAATAAAGCTCTTTTAAAAACTCAGCAAATTGTACACTTTAAATATGTATAGTTTATACACATACAGATACCTCCATAAAGATGTAGAAAGAGATAAACTGATCGACTGATAGATTGATCAACAGATTGGTAGATACATTGTGAGTTTTTTAAAAGAAGAACTTGGTTTCAAATTAATTTTGCCAGCATTGCCAGAACTCAGGTCTTGTTGATCTATGCCATGTGTATACATCAAAGCTGGTATTTAGGGCTCTTCAACTAAGAGGTGCGTGATGTCAAAAGATTAATTACAAACATCTAATAGTACAAACATTGGTTAATGGATCTCTATGTCTGCACTAGGTAAGCTTTGTTTTGTAGTCCCGAGGCAGGTCACAGTGCCTGGTATCTAAATGCTCAATTATTATGCCTGATAAACAAAATGCTGTTTGAAAGTTCTGGTCTGTCATCAAAGAGAAGAAGTTTATTGGTCAATTATAAAACAGATAGCTTTTTTATAGTCTAAACACAACCATGACACTTGAAGTTATATGCTTTAACAGATTATAACTTTCTTTAATTCATTTTTAATTGTATAACTCTTATACAGTCCTTAAAATATATATTCCCCGATTTAGGCAAAGTTTATGTTTGACATATCTTAAGTTCTAACTTTTAAAAAGATAAAGGATTCACTCAAGCCCACATTCAAACTTTGCAAAGAAACCACCAATTGTTTCATTTATTCTATTAAACTTCAAAGTAAGCATACCAATTTCATAGTATTTTTTGAAAGGTATTTAAAATACAATTTTTAAAGCTTTAGACATACAAAATTGTCTACACATTTTTTAAAGATTTTATTTATTTATTTGACACAGAGAGAGAGAGACAGCGAGAGAGGAAACACAAGCAGGGGGAGTGGGAGAGGGAGAAGCAGGCTCTCCGCGGAGCAGAAAGCCCGATGCGGGACTCGATCCCAGGACCCTGGGATCATGACCTAAGCTGAAGGCAGACGCTTAACGACTGAGCCACCTAGGCGCCCCTTGTCTATACATTTTATATATTTTTATATGTATATATAAAACTGTTACTATTTAATATATATTAAGATATGTTTAACATACACTTTGGGTAAACAGCAAAACACATTTTGAAAAAATACCAGTTTCTTTGTGTAACTATGCAGACACTTGAACAATAAGAATAAAACACTATTTTATTTCATATTTTATGTTAAGACATGGGACTATGTTAGAAGAGTATCAGCTGGTAGAACTTAAATACACGTGTACATATACATATGTGTGTATGCGAATGTATGTGTGTAAATCTCTTTCCAGATAAATTTAATTTTATTTTTTTAAGAATCTTTTTAAAGATTTTATTTATTTATTTGACAGACAGAGACACAGCGAGAGAGGGAACACAAGCAGGGGGAGTGGGAGAGGGAGAAGCAGGCTTCCCGCGGAGCAGGGAGCCCGATGCGGGGCTCGATTCCAGGACCCTGGGATCATGACCTGAGCCGAAGGCAAACGCTTAACCGACTGAGCCCTCCAGGAGCCCCCCAAATAAATTTTAAAGTGTAATAAACACATGATGATCTATCATGGAGATAGGTTCATATCCACTTTATTTGTACAGTTTTCTTAGCTCTTTAAAATATATCTTACAAAGGGAAATCTCTTGTTTTCTTGTTAAGCTTTTGGAGAGATTTGCCAGTGTTAATCTTCCAAAAGCCTCAACTTTGCAAGCCTTGGAGATTCCTGGAAAGTCTGCGTGTGGTAAAGAACATTGTTACTAAAAGGCCCTGGCGAAGCATTGCGGTTTTCCTTCATGACTTCATTATGTGCTTGCACCACACTCGCATTACAGGGGAGCATGGGCATGGCCACGGGGATCTCCCTCTGCTGGGTGGCATGAAGATCAACTGTCAGAGATGATGCCCACTGAATAATGGATAAATGATAGTACCTGGGCATAGGTTTGACGGCCATAAAACATATTATGCGATTGCCTTAACATTCAAACTTGGGGACTGAGAGAATTATTATTTCTAAATGCCAAGCTAACTAGAATTGTGGAGAATTTCAGTAGGCCCTTCTCTTATTAGTGTTTGAGGCAATTATAGAGAGAATGGGTCAGTGCTAATTTTCCTCCTGCACTGGGAAAATCTTTTCTTGCTACTGCAAGAAAAGATATTCAAATTCAAATCAAATTTCTTATCAAAATATTCTGTTTGTGGGCGCCTGGGTGGCTCAGTTGGTTAAGCAACTGCCTTCGGCTCAGGTCTTGATCCTGGAGTCCTGGGATCGAGTCCCACATCGGGCTCCCCGCTCAGTGGGGAGTCTGCTTCTCCCTCTGACCCTCTTCCCTCTTGTGCTCTCTGTCTCTCATTCTCTCTCTCTCTCAAGTGAATAAATCAAATCTTTAAAAAAAATAAAAAAAATTCTGTTTGTGAAAGCCATTACAAATAAGTAGCAACCCGCACACACACAAACTCCCACCAATCACGTTGTATTCCCAGTGAGGTCAGTGGACTTCATTGCAAATAATATGGTGTTAAATCAACAGGTAGAATCAACCTGCTTTGTGCTTTATGAGAATAGCTTAACTTCTTGACACCCTATATATGACATATATTTCTTTGATTTCTCTCTGTTAATGATATAATCTCTTATGATACTATGGAAAATCAGATATAAAATGGATATGAACACTTTTACTACGTTAGCCCTCTCTGAGTAAACAAGTTTTCAATGAATTCAGAAATGTCATAATTCAAGTATCATATTTATTAAAATGGGGTGGAGTATGATAAGAGACCTTGGAATGTATGCAGAGAGGAGTCTGATAACTAAGTTTACAGGCTTGATTGAAAATTCCTTGTTTCACCTTTTGTTTTATAGTCATAATGGCATAGCCACAAAGCTTTACCTATAAATGCTAAGGGAAAAGAAGGCAAGGTGACTAGATAATTTAGTGTTAAAGAAAAATTGACAGAATATCTTCCTAGTGAGAAAAAAATGAAAAAAAATGTGTTGACTTTCTTTTTACAAGAATTATTAAGATTAGAAGTTTCTATTGACCAGTGGAAAAAAATAATACAATTCCCTTTTTGTATTCTATGACTCATAAGCAAAAGTACACAGCAGAGCACCTACCATCGTTGTGAATGTCTCTAGATAAAATACCCCAATTCAAAATCCAGAGATGAAAAACAAGGGTGTGTGTGTGTGTGTGTGTGTGTGTGTGTGTGTGTGTGTGTGTGTAGACTGACAGAAGATAGAAAAAGAGAGAGACTTGTCTTATGAAATAATATGTCACAAATTAAAATAAAAGTCCAAAGAACAAGTTTCTAAAAAAGAAAATAATTTCAAATAAATCATTTATTTCACTTAATAGAATAAAAACCATAGCTACTCACCTAATCTCTCAATGGAATAATATCGTTGTTTACTATCCACACGTACTGTCTCAGCATAAGGGCTCCCAACACCGTAACCAATAATGTAACCTCGCACCACAATGTTTGGGTTCAAGGGAGGAGTCCAACTCATGATGATGCAGTTGGTCTGGGGCCTCACATGAAGAGAGCTTGGTTGGTCAGGGACTTGAGACTCTAGAATTCAAAGGAGGCATTATTAGTTTGTCTCATACTAGAACATACAGCATGGTAAAACTTCCCATTTAAGTAAGACTTAATATCATATTCCATAGATCCTCAAATGGTGTATCACTCACTGCCCAAGTTCCTCCTTGTGTCAGCACATAATACATTTTCCATGTTTGATTTGACTTTCACACAGTTTCTCAAGCACAGAGGGCACTGAGTTCCTTCCATAGACATGTAGCATCATGCATCTTTATTCTAATCATTTTTTTCTTTGGGCTGTCCCCCCATATAACTCTTCTTAGGTATCATCGGTACTGAATAAAATCAGAGGATGTAAGAATAATAGAAAGGGAAATGAAATGTCAAAGTGGTCTTGCCCAAGGATTATTTACTCTGATTTAACAAAAAAACAAAAAGAAAGCAGTCTTTTCTTAAGAAATTGTCAGGAGAAACAGTTGAGGGCCATGATTTGCTCAGCTTGATTAGGATGGCACTTGACCCATAATTTAGTGCATCTCCGAAAAGCGCATTCATTGTAAAGAAAAGGAGACAGCGGCTGGGATTGCAGCCACACAGACTTTGGAGTGTACAAATTTGATTTCAAACCAGGCTCTGTCATTTACTAGCTGTGCACCCTCATGAAGTTATTTATCTTCTCCGAGATTACCTTCTAATTAAATTGACATTCCAAATATTGATTGCCTCAAAGCCTGGAAGTAAGAGTTCCAATTTGTACTGTATACTCACCATCTCAGAGAAACCTTAAAACCTTATTTGTCCTGTCTCCATTTCCTCACATGTAGAATGAGGCTAAAGGTAGCAATGGTCTCATAGGATGCTGAGAAGATTTAATGAGATAATGCATAAAGTGCTCTAATTATGAGTAGCACCACTGATGTTAGCTGTTAGGGAGTAAATATACATGCAACGTGGACATAACTTTTCTTTGAAGGAGATTGTGTGTTGAAAATTAAAAAACTAGAATTCTGGCTTTTATATCATCCTTCTTCCCTCTGATCCCATCCCTAAAGAAATGATGCATTTTCTGGATGATTATCATCATTCACTTAATAGATATTTATAGAGCACCTACTATGTTTGGGGAGTAGGGCAAGGTACCCATGATGATCAGGACACAGGACAGAGTGAATACGGCAGACGGAAAACATATCTTTGGAGTTTACAGTTTAATGGGAAAGACAAGTAAAAAGGCAGTTATAATATACTATGATACATATTTTCATAGGATTAATACAGGTACATGTACCCTATTTTTTGAAAATCACAGAAGTATTCTGGGAAGAAATTTAAGAAAGAATGTGCCCATCTAAACTAGTAGTCCTTTAAATGCTCAGCACAGTACCTGGCAATTAAAGGGTACTCAAAAATATTAGTGATGTGAACCTTATTTAAACTACTTGTGTTCATTATTTCTTTCTTAACTGATAATCTCTAAAGGTAACATATGTCAGATTATGCAAAAGACTTTGATGATTAAAGGTAATATTAAAATATATTTTTTCCTTGATGTAATAGCAAAAGGTGATATAACCTCTATTACCAACTTTAGCCACCTTCAACACGTATGCTTCTAGCTTAAGTGATATATAGAAGCATGTCTTTTATTAGAGTTTTTAAAGTAGGTCCCATACTAACAGCTTTTCAAAAGATGCTACATTCTAAAGATGCTACATCAGCAGCATTTTCTAAAGGAGCTTCTTTTTCTGAAGATGCCCATTTGTGAACAAAAAGGGACAAGCTTTTATTTGTCTGCCCCAAAGAAGCCTGTGACATAATATGCAAAGGTGTCATAAAAAATTATCTCAAAATGTGTATATAAACCTTAACAACAGAAACACAATGTTTGTGAAGGATTTTCCATTATAAACCCTAGGGAGAAGTAATAAAAGAGATAAAAGGAATGGATTAATACTTTTCAACTCTATTGCCACAGAGGCTCTCCAGTGTCCTTGAAATGTAATGGGCTCTACAGTGAATTCTGTTGAACACTTTTGAAGCTTTTGTAATAATTATCGAAAACAACAAGAAAATCTGCCTAATCTTTTATTTAGAAAATGAACTAAATGCTATGACTTTTTAAAAACAATATGAAAATTTAATGATTTTAATGACAATTTTCAATATCTTTTAGAATAAAAGGAAAAAATATTTTAAATGTTTTCAGAACAATAACTTCTCCACCTTTCTGCAAACCATAGAGTAGCTCCCCCACAAGTCAGTTAGGTCAGTACCCACAGAGTTATATCCCTTGGAGTTTTATAAAAGGACTAGGGTAATAAATGCCCAAATTGCTCTTGAAGAAGAGGGACTCTTGGTACACAATACTCATCTTTTTTTTTCACTGCATAAAAGTAGTTTCAATCCTAGATCCAAACCTCAAAACTATTTTAACATGATAAAAATAAGGGTGTCAATACATAAGCATATATGCTGCCTCCCCATCTAAATTTTTAATTGGCTTTTACCACCCCTTTAGGATCACAGGGCCATAAGAAAGGGTGTCCATCAAGGCAGTAGTAGACCTAAGCCATTCACAATATATGGCCTCATCATAAAGATAACTGTGTTAGGAGATTGTTTATAATCCGGAATAACCAGTTTGTACCCACCTACTTACTTCTTACTGTAAAGACAGAAATGACATTTTCCTTTTATGTGACCTGATTTAGTTTTCTCTAATACAGATGACCTTATGGATTAGGAAAATGGTTACTATTGGAATGAACTAGAAAACATCAATTTAGAAAATTTGCCGTGAAAATATGTGATGTGTTTGAAGGCTGAAACTAAAATTCACTACTCAGAAGTACATGAAAGATTTTACAAGTACCTCTAGGACAATAATTGAGTACATAAAGCATAGAGAAGCATTAAGGTAATTATTGAAATAATTTGAAACCAAAGAACACATTTTGCCTGAAATATCCAAATTAATGAGCCCCAAATTTCTACTGAAATCTGAATTATCACAGTAACTAGGTCAACTGCCATTCTTGATTACACTATGGAATTATGGATTCTATCTTGGTTTAATTTGTTCCTAAAGAATAGTTATTATTTTTTGAGTGACGATTGCAATTTTCACTAATGAGTAGTGCTCACAGATAGCACATTAGGAAATTTATCACATTAATCCCCATGACATTTCAATAATTATTGTGCATCTCTTATGTGCCAGTCATAGTTCTGGGTACTGAGGATATCGTTTTATGGGGGGTAAGACCGATAAAATAAGAATAAACACACAAGGAAACTGAGAGATCTTATAAGTGCTATGCTGATGGAATAGTAACTGACTCAAGGAAGGTATTACTGGTAGAGTCTAAGGTGAATGATCAGAAAGAGCCAGTCAAGCAAACAGCAGGGTGGAAATATTTACAGGAAGAGGTAATAACTCAAAGTCCCTATAGCAAGAATGAGCTTGGTATTTGGAGAAATCAAAGAAGGTCACTGTGCCTGGACTAAGAAGGAAAATGAAGAAGATAAAAAGAAAGTTACCCAGTGGGAATGTAAAATGGTACAAATGCTATGAAAAACAGAATGGCAGTTAAAAAAAATAGAATTACCATTAGATCCAACAATACCATTTCTGGGTATATTTCCGAAAGAATTGAAAGTAGGGACTCAAAAAGGTATTTGTACACCTGTATTCACAGCACAATTATTCACAATAGCCAAAAAGTAGATGAGACTCAGGTGTCCATCAACAGATGAATGGATAAACAAATTGGGGTACATACATACAATGGTATATTTTTTCAGCTTTTAAAAGAAGGAAATTCTGATACGTGCTATAATGTGAATAAGCCATTAGAACATTATGGTAAGTAAAATGAGCCAGACACAAAAGGACTAAAATTGTATGATTCCACTTCTATGAGATACCCAGATCAGTCAAATTTATAGAGACAGAAAATAGAATGGTGATTGCTAGGGGTTGAAAGGAGGGTGGAGTAGGGAGTTATTGTTTAATGGGTACAGAGTTTCAGTTTTGCAAGACAAAAAGAGTTTCGGAAGAGAGTGGTTTTGATGATGGTCACACAACAGTGTGAATGTACTTAAAGACACTGAACTGTACACTTAAAACTAGTTAAGATGGTTACTTTTATGTCATGTGCATTTTTAAACAATTTAAAAAAATTAGGAAACCTTAAAAATGTTTTTGTACTTGTCTGGGTGGCCACTGTGGAAATGTAGTGTGCATATTTGGGACATTTGAGAGGTAAAATCAACAGAGGTATAAACTGGATGTGAATGGTGTGGGAAAGAAGAGCCTCAGTGAGGACCCCCAGATCTTTGGCTTGGGCAACTGGTGGATGACCTACTGAGATGAAGAAAAACAAGCAAGTTCTTGGGTCATGTTAAATTTGAGAGGCCTATTAATCACATCTGTGGAGATCTCAGGGATGTACGTGGATATGTAAGTCTGGGGTTTTAGTGAAAGGCCATGGTCAGATACACAGATATGAAAGCCATCAACATATAGATGATATTGAAAATAAATGTGTATGAATATAAGATACAGTGTGAGCACATGTGTAAACAAAATACAAATAAGATCATGTCAAATAAAGAAGACCACTCCAAACTCCTTCAAATCTTCCCATAGCACATTGTAAGGTCAAGTTCTTTACCATGGCCTAAAAGATCATGTATGATCTACCCCATGCCTCCTTAGCTCTCTCTCTTCATCTCCAACCACTTTCCCCTTTGCTCACTTTACCCCAGCCATCTACTACACACTGGACACTTTGTGTTCCTCAAACATGTCAGGCATGCTCTGACCTCAGGGCATCTGAGTTTGCTGTACCCTCTTCCTGGGAAGCTCTCCCTCAGATATGCCTTCCTCCCTTATCTCCTTCAGGTTTCTGTTATTTAATTTCCAACTTCAGCCTTCCCTGGCTACCATATTTAAAGTTGCAATCTTTCCCTAGTCTCTAATCTAATAATCACCTGTCTATTTTTCCCCCCTTAGGATTTATTGCCATTAATTGTGCTTCTCTTTGATGTGATTATCTCATTATTCTTTGCCTCATCTCCTTCCATAAATTCTCTGTAACTCCTGTACCTAGAACAGTTCCTGGCACAAAGTGCTCAAAAATATCTGAACAACGTCTACACTTCCTATAAGGTTCAATCTAACTGTTAATACATATGACTGTCATTAACTATAAAATATAGCTCTCTGAAGATAAGGATTGCAAGAAAAAAAGGAAATAACAGAAATGAAAATACAGTTATTAAAGTTGTTTTCTCCTAGTGGCCAGAGAGATTTGTGTCTGCTGGCTCCTGCTAATGGAAGTGATTGCTGCTGTGTACCATCTGCTGTGTACGGCTCTGCCACACGGCGTCAGGCAGCTGGTACTTTTGACAAATACTCACATATCTGTTCTTGATTTAGTGTGCTGCATTTTATGGGTCATTTTGTTAGAGTTTTGTTCCAGTCCCTAATAGCCTATATTTCTTTACAGAGAATTACATAAGGCAATTGATAGAGCCATATTCTATCTTTCCAGACCATTCAGATACATACTAATGTGTTCATTTCTGTTGGTGGGGTCTGTTCTCACCAATGGACATCAGCTTCCTTAAGCCACTAATGTCTATAAACTTTGAATGTTATTTATTTATTATAGTGAACAATCACTTCTATTTAACAATGAACTATACCTTCTTTTTATTTTGTTTATTTTTGCTACTATCTTCAGTATTAACTTTTTACTATATTTTAAAAATTTATATGCAGCAAATTCACTCAGTGGTATACCAGTGGAGTCATGTATCCACCACTCCTGTCATGGGACAGAACAGTTCCATCCCCCTCAAACTGTCCTTTTTTCTTCCAATATTGGGAAAAATGGCCTCCATCTGTTGAGTTCTTGATTTTACAAATACCAACAGAAAGTTAAGATGCCTGTCTAGGAAGGAGGTTGGTAGGTCAAATGAACACAGGAAAAAACACAATGAAGTTCAATTTTATTTACAAACTTCTGAGTCCTTGAGTGGGAAAACCAAACCTTGATAGAGGTGACACACTTGATGTGGCTTTCTAAGAGCACTGTGGGATCAGAGCCTATCAATAACTGGGAGATTTATTTTCTCAATTTAGAGTTCAGGGACACCAACTTCAAAAATCATTGAATCTCACTAGAATCTTAAGTCTTCCTACCATGATGACTTTTATCAGCTACCTCATACTGAATAATCTCCAGATTTGGGGCCATTCAAATAACAAATCTTATCTTTTAACAGGGCATGGGGAGTAGGGTTTCAGTCCTTGTCAAAGGATGTACTTCCATGAATTTTTCAGGCTCATTTTCCTCTAATTGGATTAAAACCCTAATCTCTCAAAACTATAGACCAATTTGTTCAAAAAACAAAAATCTCAATATCTCTAAAATCTTTTGCCAAGCTGCTCCCTAGAAAACTTGGGTTATCATTTTTAACATCTTACTTGAGAAAAAAGCAATGCATTTCTACATTTAAATAAAAATATACCAAATAGAGCAAGGGTGTTTCTGGCTCTCATTTATCTGTAATTGTTTTTTGACTATAAGAATGGACATCAATAGAGAATCAAACTATATAAATTGTCTGAGTTTAACATAACTAATACCTGGCTATGAAGGCTTACATATTGACCCATCTATTCAATATTAATCAAGCATCTACCATGTAGCCTAAGGCACCATGTCAAGCACTGAGAAGTTCAAATCAAATAAAGCATGGTCTTTGCTTTTAGTCTGCTGAGAAGAGTAGGATAGATGCTCATGGCGTGCCCAAGACAGCAGGCTTAGAGGAAAGACATCTGAATGAAATTCAGATAAGAAAAGCTTCCTAGAAGTAAAACATCCAGTGAATTTTGAAGGACAAGTAGGTGTGAAGTCTTGTGAAGGGCACTCTGGCAAAGGAAACACTAAGTGTGAAAGTATGAGATATGATGGAATGCATCTGGAGAGATGCATACATATGCAAAGATGTGATGGAATGTCAGACTTGAGGCTATGGGCAGGAGCATAACGGGAAGAATTTGAATAGAGAAATGACATCATCAGATCTGGTTATGAAAAATCACTCTGGCAGCGTGATGGAGTCTAGAGAGGAGCTAACTGGTGTTGGAAGACCAGGTGGGAGGCTATTTTCAGGTGACAAAGGATGACAGCCTGACATAAAGTAGAATGGCGGGAGTGGAGAGGAGGGGATGGATTCCAAGTCTGTTAGGGAAGTAGAAATGACAGGTTTTGGGTATATGGGTAGGGAGCAATAATGGAGGAGTTGAGGACAGGGAATCTGCTGGCTTGGATGACTGGTAGATTATGGGTACCACTACCAATGTGAAGAACACAGAAGGGAGAACACAATCTTCTACAGTAGGAATGATACCTTGAGAGATCATCTCATCTCACAACCTCCAACTGAACAAAAGGATGGGTGTTTGAGCCCTCCATCTTTATTATACTTGAAAATATCAAAAGAAAAAACAACAAAATCTTTAAAACCATCCTTCACCCTTCCACTTTCGATTTATATAAGAGGTGATAACTTTGCTCTCTTTTGCCTTCAATTGGCTTATTTTATATCTTTTAATAAAATGTTATTTTCTTCATATACATTTTAGTTTGTTAAATTTAGTCTTAGATATTATACTTCAGGTTGCCATATGAATGCATTTCCTTTCTTTTTAACATTTGAATTAATTATTGCCAGTATAAGATAAAGCTATTGTGTATGTATTATATATATATATAATATAAATTACCTTATTAAATTTCCTTATTAATTCTAATAGGTTTTTAGTCTAGTTTCTTGGAATTTCCAAATATGCAATCACACTGTTTATAAAAATAACATTTCTTTCCTTCTGTAATAAAATGTTATAGCTTTTTAAGTTGTTTTGTGTGTGTGTGTGTGTGTGTGTGTGTGTTTTATTTCTCACCAAAACCTCTACACTTTGCCAAACAGAAATAGTAGGAAACATCTCTGGTTTGTGTGGGTCTTAAACACAATGTATTTAGTATTTTATTATTTAGCAAAATGCTTGCTTTTAGTTTCTACAAAACAATAACATTTCAAAAGTTTCCTTATGTTCACATATTAACCTGAGTTTTTAAAAAATTGATAGACTGCCTAATTTTACAAAATGCCTTCTTGCATATATTGATATAATTATATGACAATGCCCCCTTAAATTATTATAATATATTACAATATAATTATATGACAATGCCCCTTTAATTAGATGGTGGGCTTTTAAGACATACTGAACACATGCCCTGCTTTTGAAGAGAATACATCTATTCACCTAAAGCAGACAATAAAGTTTTATCATCATGAACAAGAATAAGCTTCATAGAACAAGTGGTATTAGTATTTCATACCACTGAGATCTAATCTATGAAGACCAGCAACAATAAGCATTTGCTGAGTGCTTCATATGTATCAGACACATTGCTGCGTACTTTCTTGCCACTGTCATAGTTAATTCTCACACAGATCTGCTGAGATGGATTCTGTTGTCATATCCTATTTACAGATGAGAAAACTCAGGTCTTAGGGAAGTTAAGTTACTTGTGCACAATAATACAGTGAGTGGAGCAGAATCCAAATCTAGTTATTAGGACTTTAGAGCCCACAACCTTATCTACTCTATTGCACTTAGAAAAAGTCAAGGAAGTCATGAAGGGATCAAAACTTCATGAGGATATTAAAAAGTCTGCTATGGCTAAGGAAAGGACTTGAAACTTCTTTGAACATTTATCCAAGTCTAAATAATTTGTGCCATCCTTTGTATAGTGGAGCTCTGAGATTTTGAAAAACCACTTGCCTAAGAACTAAAGCAGATTTTAAATTGGTTTCGAAACACAGTTTGGCTTTGCCTACAACTCTCCTTATACGTAAGACGAATATGCTGAGTGAAATAAGTCAATCAGAGAAAGACATGTATCATATGACCTCACTGATATGAGGAATTCTTAATCTCAGGAAACAAACTGAGGGTTGCTGGAATGGTGGGGGGTGGGAGGGAGGGGGTGGCTGGGTGATAGACATTGGGGAGGGTATGTGCTATGGTGAGCACTGTGAATTGTGCAAGACTGTTGAATCACAGATCTGTACCTATGAAACAAATAATACATTATATGTTAAAAAAAAAAAAAGAGGATAGCAGGAGGGGAAGAATGAAGGGGGGGAAATCAGAGGGTGAGATGAACCATGAGAGATGATGGACTCTGAAAAACAAACTGAGGGTTCTGGAGGGGAGGGGGGTGAGAGGATGGGTTAGCCTGGTGATGGGTATTAGGGAGGGCACGTTCTGCATGGAGCACTGGGTGTTACATGCAAACAATGAATCATGGAACACTACATCAAAAACTAATGATGTAATGTATGGTGATTAACATAACAATAATAAAAAATTGAAAAAAAAAAGATGAACTCCAGTTCAATGAGAATAAGGGGCTGGATTCTTCAATTTCATGATGGATTGGCTGCTATATCAATAGCTCATCTCATTCGCAAATCTTTTTGTCAACCAGTAACCCAGAATATCATGGATGGCTCCTCTCAAAAGCCTATGTGAAAGAAATCCTTTTTCATGACATGCCACTTACACCTACATTCCTCTGTGTATAAAATCACATAACTAACTTTGTTATATCACCAGAGGACTACATTTGTGAGCTCATTGGAGTAAATCCTACTTCTTACCCTCAAATTGATATCTTTAATTTGAATGTATTTTAATGGCATGTCATTGGCTTTCACCAAGAATTTTATCAAATAATAGCCAAAACAAAAATAATTTCTGCATTTGTTGAAAATAAAAAAAATCTGTTTTTTTAAAAATTTCCTTAGTATTTTTTAATCTAGTAGATATATAAGTAAACAAGACTGCTTAGGTATTAGGTGCTAAAAGCTATATTCTAGATATAATATGATTTCTTTTGGACCAATGAGTTATTTAGAAATATACTCTTATATTTTCAAATGTATTGGATATCATATTATTATTGACTATGAGTTTAATTACATTGTGATCAATGTATTAGTATTAGTATTAGTATTAGTATTAGTATTAGTATTAGTATTATCCAAGACCTTTAATATCCATTTTCTTGTAGCCAAGCACTAAATATTCTTTGGATGCTTAGAAAAAAATATGTGACTCTCTAACTGTGTGAATATTTCAATTATGATAGGTAAATCTGCAGAATTCCTTCCTTTTTAATTTTTTTCCAATTCTGAGAGAGATGTGTAAAAATCCATTAACACTGGTCTTTATATACAACTTCCAGTTTACAAACCTACAGAAACTAGAGGGACAAGTTAAATAAAACCACAAGAAATAACTGGGCTATTGAAACAGAGGACAAAAAGCCAGTCTTTTCAATAAATCTCAGTAGGAAAAAAGGAAATGTGGTAGATTAAGACCCTGAGGGGATACAAATACAATAGCCAAATTATGGAGAGAGCCCAAATGCCCATCGAATGATGAATGGATAAAGAACATGAGGTATATTTATACAATAGAATATTACTCAGCCATCAAAAAGAATAAAATCTTGCCATTTGCAATGATGTGGATGGAGCTAGAGTGTATTATGCTAAGCAAAATAATTTAGAGAAAAACAAATAACATAGGATTTCACTCATATGTGGAATTGAAGAAACAAAATAGATGAACATATGAGAAGGGGGAAAAAAGAGAGAGGGAAACAAACCATAAGAGACTCTTAATGATAGAGAACAAACAGGGTTGATGGAGGGAGAGGGGTGGCAGATGGCTAGATGGGTGATGAGTATTAAGGAGTGTACTTATTATGATGAGCACTGGGTGTTGTAGGTAAGTGATGAACCACTGAATTCTACTCCTGAAACCAATATTGCTCTGTATGTTACCTAATCAGAATTTAATAAAAAGTTGAAGAGAAAAAATAAATAAAAATAAAATCTATATACAGTGTGTGATCCTAGATTCAATTCTAGTTTATATAAATGATCTGTAAAGAAAGTTTTTTGGATCTATTGAAGAAATTGGAATATGATCAGGATTTTAGGTAAAATCATAATCTGCAAAAATAAAAATAATTGAAAAGTTTAAAGAACAGTTAAGTATCATATATTCTCATTTAAGCTGTATCTATATTTTTTCATTATAATATATACATATTTTATGTATGTATGTATATATTTACACATGTGTATAAAGACAGAAATTAAAGGATATGCATTAGGGTGTTGAGTGTGATAATCTGATCATCTTTGGATGGTGGGACTTGTGTTGGTTTGTTGTCTGTATTTTCTACCTATAATTGTATATATTTACTGCCTCTATAATGATGAATCTGCACTCAAATGTTATGGTGGGTTTGCAAATTTTTCTATAAAGATCTGTCAAAATTTGCTTAAATAGTACAAATTTATGTTATAAAAGCCATATATTTATAAGGAATATATATTTCTTCAACAATTTACATATTTTTAATAAGTCAAACCTTTTATCATTATGTAGCGACTCTCTATCCTTAAAGAAGTTTTTGGCCTTAAGAAAATTACCAAAGAGGGCGCCTGGGTGGCTCAGTCATTAAACGTCTGCCTTCAGCTCAGGTCATGATCCCAGGGTCCTGGGATCGAGCCCCACATCGGGCTCCCTGCTCCATGGGAAGCCTGCTTCTCCCTCTCCCACTCCCCCTGCTTGTGTTCCCTCTCTCGCCATCTCTCTCCTGCCAAATAAATAAATAAAATCTTAAAAAAAAAAAAAGAAAAAGAAAATGACCAAAGAAAAACCTACACTTGTTTTTTGTTAGGATGACTGCTATTTTTCCCCATCTCTTTTCAACTTTTTCATATCTTAACATTTGTAAATATTGCCAATGTAAATACTATAGATCTGGATGTTTTCAAAATTCCATTTAGTAATCTATCCTTGAACTGGTGAGTTTAATACACTTACACCTATTTTTATTATATATTAAAATTTATTTATATGATTTTTTCATGCACTTTTAATTTTCTATTTGTTCATAACAAATTATTTTTCTTTTTTTATGGTTTCATTTGTATAGGCTAAAGAGCCCTCCCCTATTATTTTTTTTTCTTCTCTACCAGATAAGAAATAATATACTCTATATCCTTCTGGTTGTAATATTTTCAATTTTGAGATCACATATATCTTGTAGTCTAAAGTTAATTATATCTTTACTTTTCACGAGAACATCATAAAAACAATTTCAAAGCTGTTTAACTTCCACAGTCTCCTTTTTCTTTACCACCTCATATTCACTAAGTTTTTAAACCCTCCAAAATATAATTTTTGTTTTAGATAATCACAATATGTTCAGATGTACCCATATGTTACATTATTTTGTTTATCCACTTTCTCTAATCTTCCCTCTGGTTACTTTCTTTCTCTTTCTAGCTTTTTTTTTTTTTTAAGTACATTCTTTACAAAAAGGATGGTTGTGGTAAAGTCTACTTTTCTTTTTGTAAAGGGTGTTTATGTGTCTCCTTTCCTTGAATAATTATTTAGTTGGATATACAATTCTTTAATGATAGTAATTTTTTTAATCAGCACTTTGAAGACATTTCACTGTTTTCTGCTTTAATTGTTGCTATTGGGGCGTCTTTGTCAATATAATTGTAGTCCTTAAATAAGTAATCTCTCCTCATGGCATGTTAAATTCTTCTTTTGTCTTTATCTTTGGTATGATACAATGTACCAAAGGTAAAGCATTATTCCTTAATCTGATAATCCATGTATTTCATCAATTCTGGAAAACTCTCTATCTCTTCAAAAATTATTTCTCCTCCATTCTTTATTTTCTTTTCAAATTGTGATTGAAGCATGCTAAATTTTCTCAGCCCATGCTTTGTCTTTTAAGTTCTCTTTTATTTTTTCTGTGTATATTTTTATGCTGTTCCAAGCATTTAAAAAGGTTCTTTCTCAGATCTGGTTTGATCTTTTGAATTTTTTGGAAAACATTGTTTACATACTTTAAGTGTTACATGTTTGAGATTTAAAGTTTCATGATTTGTATCTTTATCAATATAAAATTACTCACCCATTTCATGCATGTTTGTATGTGTATATGTATTTGGGTATGTACTGCATATACATGTATATGTATATGTGTATGTTGATGTATATGTATGTGTGTGCATGTGTGTAATTGCGTGTCTGTGTATATATGTGTTTGCACATGTGTATGTATATGTATGTGTGCATATATACATGTGTGTATGTGTATGCCTGTGCCTGTGTGTATGCATGCATGTGTGCATGTATGTATGTCTTCGTGTGTATGTGTGCAAGTGTACATGTATGTGTGCGTGTGTATACTGTATATCTGTATCATGTCTGTATGCATGTATGTATATATGCCTGTGTGTATGTATATATGGGCATGTATATCTGTGTATGTGTGTATGTATGCATGTGTGTATTTATGTATTGTTATCATCGCCCTGGAATCCTATCAGTTTGTATCCTGTTAATCCTTTGACCAACTTTCATTTCTCCAATATTTTTTCCTTTGTTTTGAAAATACATAGTTTCATTTTGTTTTTAACAGGATCTGAAAGCCTCTCCCTTTTACAAAGGGAGGTTAATTCAATTTCGTTCAATTTCAGAATTTCTTTCATCTAAAAGTGTTTTCCATTTTTCCTTTATTTTCTATACTTTGCTTATAACATGATATTTATTTTTATTTTTCCAATAATTTAGAAAAATATATATTTTAAAATATTTTTTGAAAAGCAATTATTGGGTGGATATGCAATTTGCCATGGTGTTTGTCTCCCATCAAATCATCAATAATTTTGGGCCTTAGCTTATTTCTTTAGGTATCTATTAGGTAAGACTATCATTGTAGAACATATCTCTGATTCCTGATAAAATGAAGCTTTCATTAAATGTTCAGACTTTGTGAAATTCCAGATTTTTGAGTCACTCATTTCTATATAATATTATTTTTCCATTTCCTTGGCCTACTTTTCTATTTCAAGCTTAGTACTTATTGTTTTCATACCTTTTGGCCTCAAAACCTTTGGCTAATATGAAACTAAAATAAAACACAAACTGACTGGTTTATATTATTTTATGCAAACTTTTATTTTGATACAAGCATACCGTTGGCTCTTGAACAATGTGGGTTTGTACTGCACAGGTCCACTTATACACAGATTTTTTTTTTCAATAAATACAGCACTGTCAATGTATTTTTTCTTCCTTACGATTTTCTTAAAAACATTTTCTTTCCTCTAGCTTACTTTATTGTAAGAATACAGTATATAATATAAAAAAATACAAAATATGTGTTCACTGTTTATGTTATTGGTAAGTCTTACAGTCAGCAGTAGGCTGTTAGGAGGTAAGTTTTAGAGAAACAAAAGTTATATGTGTATTTTCACCGGTGTGGGGGACAGCACCTCTAACCCTGGCATTGTTCAAGGGTCCACTGTACTTTGTCAATTACTCAAATGATACCAAAATGTTTTTGTTTTGTTTTTTTTCCTGGAAACTGTACTAGTTTCCTACTCCTGCTGTCCTTAGTGGTTTAAATTAGCACAAGTTTAGAGGTTTACAACAACACAAACTCTTTACATCACATTTCTGGAAGTTAGAACTCCAACATCATTCTCGGAGAGCTAATAATACAGATGTCAGCAGGTGCATGTTCCTTCTTGAGACTCTAGGAATGATGTAGTTTCTTGCCTTTTCCAACTTCTAGAGATTGCCTACCTTCCTTGGCTCCTGGCCTCACATCACTCCAACTTCTGCTTCTGTTGTCACACATAACTCTGTCACTCTTCCTGCCTCCCTGTTAGAATGGCCCCTGTGAGTACATTGGGCCCACCTGGATAATCCCCTGCTCTCCTTTGCCGTGTAAAGTAACATACTCACAGATTCCAGGTATTAGGACATGGATTTTGGGGAGGGAAGCTATGCTTCAGCCTATTGTAACTCACACATATGGTTCAGCAGCCTTCCTTCCATCTTTCCTTCCATTTTCCTCTCCTTCTAGCTTTCTCCTTCTCTTCTTCAATTTCTTCCAATTAGCCAAAAACTTGTTTTTCTCATTTCTCATTCTTCTGCCTAGAGATTTTCCACTTTTCATACTCTAGTTTTGGAATGAGGAGGACAATTTTAATAGGTAGTATTCTTTCTTTCAGGGGGGCTCTCATTGATGTGGGAAACACAGGCAAAAGAAAAATTAAATTGCCTTACTACCTACAGTCCTCTGACACGTCCTTGAAACAGGCAGAATGACATTCATCTAGGAACTCAGCTGCCTCGATGTTAATACTTTGCTAAGGGCGAAAATCATCTCAGTCCAACACCCAGGATCCTGTAAGTCTATGTTAACATATAAAAATTCCTTTGGATATTTCCTTTATATCTACTCCCCAAGATATATGCGGGTAGTCATCCCCAAGCATATGACCCACTGATATAGGTCTGAAGGTTCTCATGACTGAGTTTTTACTAAACAGTAATAAATGATCTTTTCCTAACAATAGCTAGCCCCCTCAAAGTTCTGGAAACCTTGCTTCCAAAATTCCTTAGAGACCTACGCTATCCCTAACCCCCTCCCGACTTGGAAGTATATAATGGGCCCCTCCTCACGACCCCGGTGCGGCTCTTTCTGCCCACGGGTCCTGTCCCCTGCTTTAATAAAACCACCTTTTTGCATGGAAGATGTTTCAAGAATTCTTTCTTAGCTGTCGGCTCTGAACCCCAACATCTTACCTACATCATCATCATTTTGGATGTTATTATTATTCTGAAAATAAGCTTTCACGAGTTCCTTCTCAGAGCCATGTTCTTGGCGAATACCATGTACCATGCAGGTTCCAAAACACAGGAATTTCTTCATGGTTGACTTTCAAGTGAAGTAAATTTGCAGCTATTCCATTTTACCCTTACTCAGTCAGGCTAATAAGACTAATTATCTATTTCCTGAGGAGAGGAAATTAGAGCCTGCTCCTAAGGTCACAGCTTTTGCCACATCACTGTGTTGCATTTTCAGGAGTCTCTCTGCATTGCTAATTTTTGCTGACCAACCTCCTCCATTTTAGGGTAGAAGTTTAATTTTAAATTATATCACTATTGATGGCGTATCACAATTTCTACCTGTTCACTTCAAAATTAGGGGGTAAAAAAGCAGCACAAACTGATCCCCGAGCTCAACTTCCTGGAGGATACCTTGCTGATCTTCATCACAAATTCTCTCATATCCTTATTCAAGACATTTACATAAGAACATCGGGGAATTCTAATGATCTTGTTTTTTTAAGTTGAAATTTTGAGGCACAAAATAAATATTTTAAAACTTTCCAGCTGTTGGTAACAACAAACAAACATGCTTTCAGGGAGCCCTGAACAAACAGTGAGGTTTGGCTCTGTAATTACTTTAACAAAACATCCTAATTAAAAGGGCAGTCCATAAGGAACTGGGGTATTTCTCGAAGTTACTGTTGATCTTCACACTGCTCAAGCCAAGCAAAGAATGCAAGAGGAACTATAAAAGTCACAGAAGGAAAGGGGATTGCTTTTAAATATCTGCACTTCCCACTGCTTCTCCTTAGTGACTTGCAGGGCTCATTACCACTCTAATGAGTAGATCACTCCCTTGGAGTTCACCAGGAGACGCAAAAGCAAGAGGGAAAAGTTATGCAACACAGTGCACCTAGGGAGGGCAAACACTGCAGTTCCCTCCCAAAAGAGGTTTCTTTGGCTACTGCAAAGAATGCCTCCCATTAGAGTTGGTTTTCAAAATGACTGCTTCCCCCTTAGCTATAATTTCAGGCAAATCAAAGCAATTCTATATGGAAATTTCTGACTTTAGAACTCAAAACTTTCTTACATTAGCCATGAAAGCTTTAGGAGAAGTGACTTATATCTTATGATTTAAACATGAATAAGTTAAAATGAGATGACTATTTAAAGAAACCCCCCTAACTTAAATATATATATATATATATTCACATTTATGTATTTATATATGGAAATAGAACAAGCTATCAGGCTGTGTGTTCTTTGGAGCTACTCACAACCACTTCTGAGATTGTCCATTTGTTCAAACATTGATTCCTATCAAGGGTAACACTTTTTAATATTTGCATGATGCATTCAAAGTAAGAAAAACAGGAGGAAAGAAGAGAAATTGAAATCAGTCTAGAGGAGTATCCCAGTGAAAAGAGATTATGGGTCAACAAATTTAAAAGGCCTTAAGACCAAATATGTGTGATCTTATTAATTTCTTACAGCCAATAAAATACTTTGTTTTACAAAGTTAGTAAAACATATCTTTCCCACACTCATATAATTATATGCCCTAAAATGGCTGTTTCCATCATGTTTTGAGTGAACAATTTCAGGGCACGTGGGTGGAGCAGTCAGTTCTGACTCTTAATTTTGGCTCAGGTTGTGATCTCAGGCTCCTGAGATCAAGCCCCAGGTCGGGCTCTGTGCTCAGGGCAGAGTCTGTTTGAGACTCTCTCTCCCTCTCCGTCTGCTCCTCCCACTCATGCTCTCTCACACTGTTTCTCTCAAATAAGTATATCTTTAAAAAAAATAAAAGAGTGAACAATTTCAAGTCATAATCCATAACAGTATTATGTACAAGAAGCATCAACTCCATTAGTTTTCTTCTATTAATTTTTTATTTACCTTTTTAGATTGCTAATGTGTACATTATGGACAAGGACAAGAGCTGCCTCAACAATTAAAATCCAAATAAAGAAATGAAAGAATGAGAAAAGATGCATTATTTGAAATGTGTTAAGATAATCAACTGGCAAATGAGTAACACCTGGATGAGTGAGGGCACATTTTACACTAATCGTGGCAGAAATAATTTTCCCAAAGGCATTCTTTTTGAAGAACATTTACTATGCTGTCCCACGCACCCTTCCTTGTAACCTTAGTCGACCTCTTTTTCCTGAAGTTTTTAGTTCAAGTACTGTTTGTTTTCATGAAGTCTTTTCAATTAGGACAGCCGTTATCTGTTTATCTCTCAAGAGAACTGTTCCTATCTCTTTCATGTTTGTACTCCCCATGACTGGGCACACTATGGGTTCTTAATTATATTTCATAATAACTGCATCAATACTCAAGAAAGAAAAAAGTAACCAAGAAGGATGCATGCAGAAGAGGGACATTATTATGCCAAGAGTATAGAAACTTTCAAACCAATCTAATTAAGCAACATTTATTAAGACTTTATTCATGAACACAGCATAGAGATTCTTGATTAAAATAGATGTATGAATTGGATTATATTAAGATTGCATGGATATGAAAAGCACACAGTTAAATAGAAAGTTTGTGCCATCCCAGGGGCTGTGATTTTACATTTTGATTCCACTAGACTGTAAGTCATTTGGAGTGAGGAGAAAGAGCTCATAAGTCAAGTGGAGAGCCCCATTCATCCTGGATATTTTATAGGACCTTTGGAAGCTCTGCTCCATTTATTTTCAGTCCTTCCAGTAAGAGATATAGTCCCTTAGGTTTGGGTAAATGATATGACCTCATTTCTTAGAATCTTCTGCCTTGAATCACTATCTTTTATTGTCACTGGGTCAGTTCTAGAGGATTTGTGGAGGCTTTGCTCCGATAATCTATATTAGACATTGGACTCACAAAACTTGGTCCTGAGTTTCAGATCCACAATTGCTAGCTTAGTGACTTGATTAAGTTAGTTAAATTTTCTTAGCTTAATTTATTGTCTTTTAAAAGTCAGCCTAATAATATATGCCTTGTAAAGGTAAGTGAGAGGATAAAGGACAAGTGTATAAACTTTAGAAGTTATTTCTTAAATAAATAGAAAAATAAGGTATTTGTGTAGCTTACCCTGTCTTTATTCTTTAAATAAGACAGAGCACATCCTCATGACTTTAGACCCAGGCCACCCTGATCTTGTTAATACTTCCACCACCAATTGGGCTATAGCTTCAGGATGTCTATTCTTGCTATTCTGCCTGGTGGGCTCGTGCCTGACCTATTCACATGGCTGCCTCCCTCACTACCTTAAGGTCTGTGCTGATATTTTACCCAATCAGAGAGATCTTCTCAACACCCTACATGAAACAGTTCTCCCTAATCTTTCTATTCCCTCTATGATGCTTTATTTTTCTTCATAGCATTTATCACTATCCATCTCTATCTCAATAAAATTTATACTCCTTGAGAGTAGGGACCTTATTTATTCCTTTACCCCTGGTACCTAAAATAATGCCTATTACATATAGACCTTCAAAAAGAAATATATGTTGGATAAATAAATACATGGATGTTCCCTAATCTATTAGTGAAAGATATAAGCTTTATGAAGTATGACTTTGTGTAGCTCTGCAACTTTTCAATTTATAATGCCTAAGACAAGTTAAATAACATCTTCAAAGCCCCAAGTTACTTTTACATAAAATCTGACATTACCTCTAAGGCTGTCCTGGGATGGCCCATGATTATCTAATCTAATCTAATTGTTTATGCTTCAACCAGGGTAATCTCTTCAAAATGCAAATATAATTAAGTCACTATTTAAAAAAAATCCTTTAATGACTTGCTTAGATAAAGCACATTATTGCTTTAATGACATTCTTAGGACAAAGTTCAAAATCCTTAATTTGGTCTTGCCAGATTTAGAATCTGCTATCTTACAAACTGCAACACCTGTCATCTATGTGTTTCAGTCTCGATGGTCTTTTTTTTCAGGTCTTGAATAATGTCATGGTCTGTCTTGACTTCAGACCTGCATTCACCTTGCCCTCCACATTTCCTCCCTCAGTCTGTAATGTATGCTTTTGCATAGCAAACTCCTATTCATCCTTCTAGTCTCGGTTTAAATGCAAACCTTCTATATGTCTGTTTGCCTATCAATCTATCTGTTCATTCTATGTTGATAGATCAGATACTACCAACATTCAACCAGGTTTGAACTAGGAAATGGCAATTCCCTATGACTTCACCTGGAATGTCTGTATTTCTTTGCTATGTTCTAAGCTCCACAAGAGAGGGTCCTGCCTTTTATCTACTATTATACTCTCAGAGTTAAGCACAGGGCCCAAGCCTTACTAAGTTCCCTGTAAATATTCTTTAATGTGCCAGTAGGAATTACCATTACTATAGAAATGGCATTTGTTGCTTGTTTCCCTGCCACATGAATTATTTTATAAAATGGAATCTACGACTATATGAAAATCATGAGCAATGGTGAATTACTTAGGGAAGCAAAAGATCAAGAAGGAGAAAAATGAGATGGAGGAGCTCAAAGAAGAAGGGAGGACAAACCAGAGAAGGGACACTGCAAGTACTGGGACAAGAATAAAAAATGAAGGAAGGAGAGAAAGCAAAAAGGAGAGGGAAAGGAAGGGACATAGCATTTTCACCATGCAGTAACTTGGAGGCCTTCAGGTCTACTAGGGAAGGAATAAGAGGCTTTCAATGTCAGTGATTTAGACAGTCATCTGGTGCCCCACATCTTCAATACATGTGTGTTTATTCTTTTAGCCACTTTTCCTTGGTCCCAGTCTTAATCACTTTGCTTGAAGTTTACCAATCACAACAAACTTCTTTTTCAAGTACCTCTTATTTATTTCTGCTTTATTACTTAGACTTTTTCCTGTCACTTCTATCGCCCATTTCTCTTGAATTTTATTTTCTTATTAGTCATGATATTTTTATTACAAAAGCTATTCTCCTCTGCTAATTTTGAAGGTTTTGCTCATATTTAAATTACTGATATGTGACTTTTATACAAATCTCACTATCTCATCCACAAATGTCTCAAGACAACTATCAATTAAGTAAATAAGGCAGATTGTGCCTTACATGGAAAAAAAGATGAAGTGTCAAATATTAATGACTATATCACAAGCAAGCAAGAAATATATATTGCTGTGTGGCAGAAGCATCATAAAAGAGCAAGAGAAGCTATGTAATTATATTTCATGATTATTTTCAGAAATTGTAGCAGTTCCTGTGAAGAAAATTTTAAGGTTGGTTATTCAATAAGATAAATTTTAAAAATATTATTTCAAATTATCTTGAAAAAGTAACTTATGAAGACTGTAATTAATGCATAATTTTATGTGGCATTGTTGAAGAATCTACTGAGGATTTTGTATTTTGTTTTGTTTTGCTTTGCATGAAAGGATATAAGAGGAATAAATATCCTCAGTGTTGGAATTCATCAACTTCTATTAAGGGAGTCTTTGAAGGTGAGGGAACAAAGAAGATAGAAATCAGAACGATAGTGATTGGAGATAGGTCTTACCATCCAGATCATTCTCAGGAGTCTCTGCTGTGTACCAGTTGGAAGGTGGTCCAGTGCCATTAACTGTCATGGCCGACACTTGGAAACTGTACTGACTTCCTTTCTCCAGTCCTATGAGAGAATTTTCCATAAAGGGGGGGAAAAAGTTACTGACTAACAAGTATTTCTAGCTAGGTTTCAAGAGTTTTAGTAAAATTTTAACAACAGTATAAACACTTTACATGGTTTGTGATTGTTGTGGTAATTATTATTATTTTGGCCAAAAGGGCAGAAGTATTATGGCAAGAAATCAAATTATTTTTCATATAGTCTCATTTATTTCTTTCTAGTTTATAAAATTGTATCCCTGAAAATAGCTTCTGGGCAGATGCAGAATATAAAATATGAACAATCAAGAAACAACCAAAAATAGCAAGGTTCATTTTTTCTCACAGTCTGCCTGTGAATCAAGAGGTCCACCTATAAATCAAGAGCAGTCATTCTAAAAATTTATGTCTCCATCATTTATTCAAGGTCAGTGATTATGTTTTCTTTGGGCCAAGAAAAAGAATCCAAAGTCACTGCATTTAAGCAGAAAATAGTAGGCTTTTTGTGTTTCAAAACCATCACAAAGCATACTTTGTTTTGCATCACCTTCCATACTAGAAGCATGAAGAAAGTCTATTTCCATGATAACTTGGACATAAAATATTGTACACAGTGATGACATCAGGGCTTAGTTTAGAGAGCACAGCGAACGCAGGTTGATGAGAAGTGGCCCACGTATCACTAGTGTGATATGTATAAATTTTTACCTAAATAACATTCCTTTTAACTAAACCTCAAAGTAGCTCATTACCATGACAGATTATGGTAAAACAAATGACACTTGTTGAAAAACTATGTGACTTTTTTTGAGACATTGAGGACTTGGCTTAAACCAACAAGTCCTTAAACCTCAAGGAGTTGAACAATCTTAATAAAGCTAAAGTGGCATAAATATTTGGTAACAAGAAAAATTCATAAAGAAAATGAAGTATTGGAAAAATGATGCTTATCATGTACAAAGTTACATATTTGTGGATTTTTTTGCAGAGGCCAATGAGTAAATCTTGGTCCTAAGGGGAATTTTAATTTATTATTAATTGGAGATAATGTTTTCAGTGATGGTTAAAATGGACTTGTTAATATCCAGGGCAGTTACCTTCAATAAATTGTACTATTAGAGAAGACAATTTGATAAACCCACCCACACAAAAGTATCTATGACACAAAATGCTATCTTCTCAAGAGGCTTCTAAGTTTGTAAGATAGACTAAAGCTCCATGAAGAAATAGACTGAGAATGGTTAACACTGCTGTTGTTTTTGTTATTGCTGGTATTTTATTTGTATATCCATAGATCCCACTACACTGACACATGGAAGGCACACATAAAAAGCAGCTGTTGAAAGATCCACTAAAGCATTGCTTAACACACGTGAAAATATGAGGTTAAAATACAGTAACCAACATCATCAGGTAAGCTGGTGATCACTTTGATTTGTCCCTTAGTTCACATGACATTGATCTTAATTTTTTGACATTTTGCACCCTTTCCTAGGCACCATAGTTGATTACTGAGGCAGAGGAATCATAGAGCTCTCCCAGAAAATTAAAAATAAGGAGAGAATTCTGGGAAGAAATGCTTACCTAATCATTCTAATTCATGACTTTCATAGTGGTCTTATCTGACATAGTTTTAGACCATCAAGAATATTCTTTTGTATTAAGTAAAAATTTAACTTTATTTTCTTTGAAATGGATGGACAATTGTGCTAATACCATCTCCAACAAGGATTGGGAATACCATCTGTGTTGGTCAGTTTTATGTGTCAACTTGGCTCAAGTCCCCACTTTTTAATCAAACACTAATCTAGGTGATGATGTGAAGGTATTTTATAGATGTGTTTAAAGTCCATATTCAGGTGATTTTAAGTTAGGGATATTTCCTAGATAATGCAGGGGGTGGGGGCTGCTGATTCAACCTGGTGAAAGGTCATAAGAGCAGAAGTAAGGCTTCCCTGAAGAAGAAATTTCACCTGCAGACAGCAACTTCAGCTCAAGAGTTTCGGCCTGCCTTTCCTACTAGCCTGCCCTATAGATTTTGGAATCACCTAGCCGGCTGTCACAATCAATTAAGCCAATTTCTTGTAAAAAATGTCTTAGTACACATCACCACAGGTTCTGTTTCTCTGGTTGAACCCTGACTGACATACCATCTTAACACATGCAATATTTGACATATAAATGGACATTTTTTTGAATGCCCTATATTCTGTTCCATTCACTTGACTTTAAATCAAGTAACTTCTTGTGTGCAGAATCCATCAACTTTTAGTAGGAATGTATTAAAATATCTCACTAGAAAGTAGATATGAGTAGTAAAAATATCTCACTAGAAAGGAGAAAGATTTCTCCTAATTTTGCCAGATTTTTATTTATATACATTGTGTTGAGGATCTGCGGGTATCACTAATTCGGTTTTGAATAACACAAAAACCTATCAACAGTTTGGAGTGTAATTATGAGGCAATTTAGAGACCATCCATCAAGTATTTCCCCAATGGAGTCTTGCCTGATCAGCCTCACCTACTGGTCAGAATATCCCTTTCAACCAGGGAAGAGGAGCTGTTGATATATCCTCTCTGACATCTGTAGTGAAGGTTTAACATGCTGTATACATTAGTGTCTAGGTCACTCTGAAAATCCTGCCAAATTTCCTTGAACTATTACATTTTAGCTTAAAATTTTTTATTTTGCATTTTATTCTAGAATATACCTGTGTAATCTCTCTCACAAGAAACACCTATAAATTCTAGATTAGGTATAAAAAATTAAATATATATATATAATCCTAATATCAAAAGAGATGTTAATTAATGTTTATTCAGATGACCTGTCTAGTGCTATTTAGATGGATATCTAACAAAGTGATCTTGTAAATAAAACAGGAATACCTTTGGAATGAGAAATTCACCAAGGGAGGACACCTACTCAACTCTTTTCCTTGTTAGAAAAGTTCTTCCTTAGATTGTGCTGAATCTGCTTCATTATAGTATTGTCTACAGATAAAGCCTAGTTTTATACAGCAGGGATAAAAGAAAACTAAATTCCTCTCTTAAAATATCTTTACCCGTGTCTTCTGAATCTATATTCTGCCTTCTGAAACCTGTACCAATGGAATTAAACCTATGACACTCTTCTATGTCTAGAGAAGTGTAGGATGCAGTAAGTAGAACCAGACATTCTGGATATTACCTTCAGAATTCTAGGTTGCAAATGTTCCTGCTTCTTTGTTGTGAGGGGTATTTGCCAGGGCATGTTTTAGATGTACTGAGAGCTCTTTTAATCTCAATTTCCCCTATAAAGTAATTAGGTAATAATAACTGTTTTTCCATCTTATAATATTCTTTTGAGAATCAAATGACAAACTGTTTTTAAAATAATTTATATAATTAAGCATTCACTAGATATAAAGATAACATTTGCAAATTATTTCCTGACTTGACTTTCACATACTCTACGATTTTGCCACAGAATACATTATTACTCTCAGTCTGGAGATAAGGATAAGGTTCAGAGAAATTAAGCAAGGTTACTATGTGGAGCTTCAGTCACAACCTGGACTGTTCTTGGGTGAAGACTCTTGGTTCTGTTCTGTCTCCTGTTGGGGCCCCAGAAACATTCTCTTTGGAGACCTACCTGGCCAAGGCTGGGACTTAAGAGGAATGTCAGTAGCAAACATAAAGTCCTGTGCAAACATGCAAGGAATTTTTGTTTAAAATGGTTACATCCAGAACTGAGAAATGAACAGGCAGGCAGGAAAGAATCCATGATTCTATAATTTTAACAATGGATCAACGTAAGAGTTCAATAAAACTTAAAATTCAGGGTAGAGTTAAGTTTTTCTCTCACTTAGAAAAAATGTTGCCATTTGAAAGAGGAGGTGTCTTCAAAAGTTATAACAACAATCACCATGAACAAGCAATTTTCTGAGCCCCAAACCTGATAGCTGATATCTAAAGATCTTTCAGAACAGTATCTATATATCATCTATCTATCTATCTATCTATCTATCTATCTATCTATCTATCTATCTATCTATCTAATCTATCTATCTATCTATCTATCTATCTATCCATTCATTCATTCACTGAAGCGGGGTAAAGGGAAATCTCTTTGGAATCAAAAGCTTTTTTGTGTGTGTATTTCTATTGTTTTTTGGGATGTGTTTCCTGTGTTGAGCCAGTAGAAAATTTTTAAATTTTTTTAAAGAAATAGGTAGAAAAGCTTTGATTTAATTTCTTCTAGAGTTATGCAGCTCCTTTAGCTGCAAAGCTAATGTTCAATTTTTACTATCGAACAGATACCTTTTTCAATTGTGCATTATTCCACTTTATTTATTCCACTTTGTGTATCCCTTTATACACACAAAATCACACATTCATTGTCTGTGGTCGGCAACACATTACTCACAGCTTCAGAGCTAGGAGTATAGGTTTTCAATTCAGGCAAAATTAGTTTTACTCCACAGCTCATGAGGTATATTACCTTGAAAAGCTTGCTTACCCTCCTTCTTTGCCTAAATGTTCTCATTAATAAAGTGGGAATATATACATAAAAAATTGTTACAAAGACTAAATTTGAAAAAAAATATATAAAGTGTTTTTTCCTATAGAGGTTTTTCAGCTTTTTCAAGGTATACTTAATACACCAAAAACTGGACATATTTAATGTATACATTTTGATGAGTTCGGACAGATGCATACATCCATGAGACCACCACCACAATCAAGGTAATAAAGATATCCACAACTTCCCAAAGATTTCTCATGTCCTTTTTTTTTTTTTTTTTTGTAATGGTAGAAACGCTTAGCATGGGATCTACTTTCTTAACACTGTTTAAGCGCACAATACAGTATTGTTGTATAGCAGATCTCTAGGATTTATTCATGATATATAACTGTCACTTTATACCCATTGAACAACTTCCCATTTCACCCTTCCATCTCCTGTGGCAACCACCATTCTATTCTCTTCTTTCATGAGTTTGACTATTTTATTGATTTTCATTTTTATTTTTTTTAAAGATCTTATTTATTCATTTGACAGAGAGAGAGAGAGAGCATAAGCAGGCAGAGTAGCAGGCAGAAGGGGAGGGAGAAGCAGGCTCCCCGCTGAGCAAGGAGCCCGACATGGGGCTCGATCCCACCTGGGATCATGACCTGCCACGAAGGCAGTTGCTTAACCAACTGAGCCACCCAGGCGCCCCAAGTTTGACTATTTTAGATAGATCATATAAAAGGAATCATGCAGTATTTGTCCTCTGTGACTGACTTATTTCACTTAGCATAATGTCTTCCAGGTCCATCTATGTTGTTGCAAATGGCAGGCTTTCCTTATTTTTTTTAAGACTCAATAATATTCCATTGTGTATCTATTTTTACCACATTTTCTTTATCCATTTGTCAGTCAGTGGACATTTGAATTATTTGTCTATGTTGGCTGTTGTGAATAGTGCTACAATGAACATGTGAGTGCACATACCTCTTCTAGATCCTGATTTTAATTCTTTTGGATATGTTCCCAGGTGCAGAATAGCTGGATCATATGGCAGTTCTATTTTTAATTTTTTAAAGAAACTCCATACTGTTTTCAACATAGTGGCTGTTGTCAAAGTTCATGTTGGTATTATTGTTGTAAATGTTAAAATCAATTTTAATACTAATGATCTTTTACAGATTCATATGATAGCCAGAGTCATTCACAATACAAAGAGCTAAAGATGACAATATTGTGTAGTACAAGGAGTACATAAGTAGGAGTTGAAATGCCTACAATCTAGTTGGTAGATCTTAGCAACGTCGCTCTTCAGATCTCCAGTTACCTCTTCTGCAAAACAAGGGCTGTGCACGAGATGAATGTTTCCCACTCTGTTTGTCAGGGACAATAGGTCAATCTCAATGTGTATGTGTGTATGTGGGGGTGGGCGTGTGTGTGCATGCTTGTGCATGTGTGTTTTCTAGCTGCTTCTAAGTATAATTTGGTGTAAGTAGCAATGCTTTCCTTAGCTGTAAAAAAATGTATTGTTGAAAACAGATTGTCTTCTGCCTGTTTCTATCCCCAACACTAAATGCCTTCAAGCTCTGTAATTCTGTTCTATTTCTAATTTTATAGGGCTTATGGTAAGAGATGGTGCATTATTCAAAGAATATAATTGCCCTTTATTCCCCTAATGTTAACCTTGTTATAAAATTCTGTGCTATTGTTTCATTTTTCAGTCCATAAAATACCAATGCATGTTTATGTTTATTCTCTATTGGCCATGAAACACAAGGAAACTCTCAAATTCAATTCAAAATAACCTTCTCTGAAGAGCACTCAAAAATTAAAAACAACACTTTAAAATTTAGTTGACATGGGATCCCACAATGAAACTGATAGCAGTGATTTAAAATCCTTGTTATAACTCTGAATTACTTTGTTACTGCAGATGCCTCATTATCCTAGTAAAAAACACACACAACAAAAAACACCTGTCTAACAGAAAGATTGTAAAAAAAATGTTTTAGTCTCTACACCTGAATATTTATATCATCTAAATAAAGCATTCTGGCGTTTCCAATGTTCTAACAGACAAATCAATATATCCACATATCTTAAAGGTATTGGAAACATGGGGTCAAATTCTGTACATTCTAAAGTACTGCAGATTCATACAGAAAATCAATTACTTCTGCAAACTAGGAATTGCATAAATTACTAAATATGTCCTGGGGACAAGTCAAAACCACAGCCACTCTACCAGTGTGTAGTACTTTCTGGTTCCTTGATGCTTTGTAGCACTGAAGACATTCCCACAACACCTAGAAATGCAACAGGCATTACTGAAGTTGGGTCACACATCAGGGGAGAGCAAGGCAGAGGCTCAGCAAAACATGTTTTTAATGTTTTAAGGATATGAGACTATTCTCTGAAGACATCTATTTCTTCATTTCAAATTAAAAATGAAGTCTGTGTGACTTTGTTTTATAATAAATATCATGTAAAAACTTACAAACATAATTGCCCAGATTGTTTGTCTTCCCAAACTCACTTTATAATTATTGAAATGAAGAAGGAACAGTTACAAATAAAGGATTCAAATTTGGAGCCCAGATTCGCACGAATCTATGAAGATGGGAATGGGCATTTGTGAGCTATTCCAATAACAAGCTAATTAATTCATCCTATTTCTTTGCTTTTGGCCAGAATGGTATTAAACCAGAGTGGTAATGGGTTATATCTCATGCTAATTAAAAGCTCTAATTGTCCCATATATTTTAGATGAATTAAAATATAGGACTGAATTATTTATTTTTGAATAAAGTTTATTAGAGACTATAATTAAAAATGATTGTCCTTCAGAGGAAAAATAAAGGGAGTCTTTAGAGAGTTGAATAGTGTCTACCTCAAAACTCATGTATACCTGGAATTCAGAATGTGACCTTACTTGGAAATAGCATCTTTATAAATATAATTAGTTAAGGATCTTGAGATGAAACCATCCTAGATTTAGAGTGGGGTCTAGCCAATGACTGGTATCCTTATGCAGAGATAGGAGAGGCACATCTATAGGCCAAGGAAAGACAAGGATTGCCAGCAACCACCAGAGGTTAGGAGAGAAACATGGATGAGTTTTCTCTCAGAACCTCCAGAAGGAACCATCCCTGCTGACACTTTTATTTAAGACTTTTGGCTTTTTTTTTTTTTTTAAGTGATTTCACTTTCCGTAGAGTGAAGGTCCTAAATGTTTGTATATTTAGGGAGTCAGAATCTTTGATAATACTGAGTTGAATGTATTAAATTCCATTTGCCATATACATCATAAATATTAAACAGTCACACCAGCAGTTTTTTTTGGCCATGTGGCTACTATTCTTTATTTTCTGGACTGTTCACCATTTAGCTGTTCAGTGGGCATAGAATTGGCTTTAGTGGGAGGAATTTTCAATTTTGATAACCAAAAGTCATAATATGACATCAGAGTCTTGAATTTTTGTTTTTTACCTTATATATACAATTTTAAAACACATATTTTATTGTTGTTACAAATGTAAGTAACAATCACTATCAATATTTTGGTATGCATATATTACTCTAAATATTTTCCTAAAATTCATATTTTTTATTTATAAATATAGACTCACACATTAATGTTGATTTAAAGTTTAGTTATTCATGTAACAGTATTTTTTAAATATTTAATATGTGATTTAGTATTTTTACATTGTTTCATTTCAATAGATATACAGTATTCCATGATATGATTTTGACATTTTTTAGGTAACTGCCTATATTTGGATACTTGAGGTCTTTTTTTCTTATAATTTGCTTAAAGTAACAGTGCAGTGCACATGTTTATAGTTAAAAACTTTGCAGAAAATATGGCTGAAGAATTGGAATAAATTCCTAGTAGAAAACTTAAATCATACATCTATGAAGTTCTCTCTCTCTCATTCTCTCTCTCACACACATGTATTTACACCTGTGTATAACACATATCTCCATATTGCTTTCCAGAGAGATTCTAGAATCTTCTGGCCCACAGCAGTATATGAGTATTCATTATTTCTCTCATATGCTTTCCAGAACAGGGTATTATCATTCGTTTATATCTTTATTACCTTAATCAAAAGAAAATGCTAACTCATTTTTGTTCCAATTTGCATTTCTCTACTAATGAGTTTGAACATTTTATCCTGCATATTGGCTATTTATAGTCCTATAAATTGAGTATCCAATCCTTAGTTTTTCAATTGGAACACTCATCCTTTAATTAATTATTGTACAAAAATTTTATTTTATAGTTTTAACCTTTTTCATTTGAGAAGGAAAATAAATTAAAAAAAAAAGGTTTCAGGGCTTCAAATGCCAATATCTACTAAAAAATAAGGCATGGGGCTTGCTCCAGGAGCACATATACTAAAACTGGAGTGATACAGAGATTAGCACAGCCCCTGTATGAGGATGACTTGCAAATTCGTGAAGCATTTCACATTTGTATGATATAGATTAAAATTTTAAGGAAGTAGATCCTAAGAGTTCTCATCACAAGGAAATTTTTTTCTTTTTCTCTTTATCTATCTGATATAATGGTTGCTAACCAAACTGACAGGGGCAGTCATTTCACAATAAACAAAATTCAAACCATTACGTTGTATACCTTAAACTTACACAGTGACATAAAACTGGGGGGAAAAGGCTTGGATATAATTATCCTTAGAGGGTCTTCTTCTAGTCTAATATATCTTCGGAATTATACTAAAAACTTTTCAGCAAGATTTTTTTCCAATCTTGGTGATTTCTTTCAAAAGAAACTACATGTTGTACTAAGTATCCCATTGAGCACATATGCCTCACCTCAACTTCAGTTATCGTTATCTTCTTCCCATAACTTCATCAGGAAAGAAGACATAGGATCTTGGCTTTTCTTAAGCTTTTTAAATGATGTGGTAGAGGGCCATAACTTCCGCTTACAGGCAATAATATCTGCCTAAGAGATTTTGTCCAGATATAAAAGAAGTAATGTGATTTTTGACAACCTACCTTGGAAGCATTCTCACCATTAGGCTAAAATTTTATTGGCATAAAAGAAAAAAAAAAAACCTGAGGGGGAAAAAAACCTGAGGGGGAAAAAACAGGTTTTGACCAAGTCTCAGAGTATGGGCTGAACAAGTAGCTTAAAATGTGTGCTGTGTGTGTGTGTACACACTATGATTTCAAATGGAAATTTACTGAGTATATGGTATAGACAAAGGAGTAAATAAGGGGTTACTTTCTTCTTTTCTCATTCACAGTGATAACTTATTTATTAGCTGTAAGTTATGAGTTTGAGTTTGTGTATTTTCCTGGACCCAGTTTATGTGCCATTCCAGATTGCTCAACTTCACCCATCAGTTCTTATCATGAGCCACTGCTATATGATTTGCTTTCCAAGTTCCTGGCAATAGTTCATGCTCTTGTTAGAGCTATAAAGCCCTCTTGAGTGCTGTTGCTACCTTAGACCAAGCAATCATCATATAAAGTATTTACGGACAAGGAGAGAATTCTGTGTTCGCATACTCACTGGATGCTCTGACTTCTCAGGTGCTGTTTGGAGATGCAGAATAGGTAACAGCCTATTGGCGGACTTTGACCAATGACAGGGTCCTATCCAGCCACTGATTGTGATACATAGTACTTCAGGTGGCCTCTCAGGAGACACCCCGGGGAGGCCGAGCAAACTCTGTGCTTTCTCTAAACTTGTGGCCAGCTCAATGATATGCCAGCATCATTGATTTCTCTTCTCCCCTGCTCACTTTCTTTGTTCCCTCACTGGTGCTTTCCTAGGCTTGCACCCCCCAAGAGGCATTACCTTGAAAGCATACCTCAGACTCTGTTTTCTAGGAACCTAGCCTGACATGAATTAAGGGTTCCAATAGTTAAAATAAACACATGATTTTTCATTTTATAAAATAAAACACATATTCTCTAAATACTGCACAGAAACTGGGTGCAGTTTTCATAAAGAAGCTTGACTTACTATGAGTTCCACCAATATTGCTACAAAAGTGAATTTACTTTCATGTTTATGGAAAGTAGAATAATCCACTTATTTCCCAAACTACCCTTCTCCACATTTTCCAACCCCATCCTCACTGCTGGAGATTAGGGGAAGGAGGGATTGAAGTGACTTAAACTTGGAACTATTTGATTAGATGGCTTTTTAAGGTTATTAGTTAAAATGTTAAAAGTTATTTGACAAGAGGAGCTGTTGTTGAATCAGCAATGCTGAGAAACTAATATGGATAAACAAATCTGATCCATTTATTAAGACGATGATCCAGAAGCAAAATAGGTACTGAAAGCATTATAGAGAATATTGAGTTAAAAATATAAAGGTTATTTTTGTTCGGACCCATAACGTCACCTGTCAGGAAACAAACAAAAAAAATGTTCCCTTGAAGTGAGAGTATATTTTATTCCTAAAGCATTTAATTCATCAAAACCTTGCAACACTACACCGTGTGAACACTGACCTGTGAAGAGGTACCAGAGGTTGTTGGGCTCCAATGTTTCCATCTCACCCCTGCGGGTCGTCTTTCTGTGTCGAATTTTATAGCCGGTAATAAATCCATTTTGTGTGCCTGACGGAGGAGGCAGCCAGCTTACTTTGATACTCTGCAAAATAATCGATGTAAATTAAAACACTGGAGAAAATAAGGACAACAGAATGGGGTCAAAAAATGACCCAAAACTAAGTGTGAATAAAGCAGAGAGGCAGGAAGTGCTAGGGATTACCCCATAGAACCAGATTAAACCCATTCTTACTACCTGACAGTATTCCTCTTTGTATGATTTTGACAAAAATGCACAATTCATTTCATTGATTACATGCATTATCCCCTCTCCTTTGTAAATACCACCAAAATGACAGTAAAATATTCTAAAGGGTATAAACTTATAAGGAAATAGAGAATAGGAGTCTAATGGATGAGAGATTTTAAAACATATTTAAGAGGTGCAAACTGAGGGAAAGCAGAAAGATGAAACCTAAATTACCCTTTAAGAGATATTAATGAAGCAGAGGAACAAGATGGCGGAGGATTGGAGACCTAAATTTTGTCTTGTCCCAGGAATTCAGCTGGATAGGAATCAAACCATTCTGAACACCTACAAACTCAATAGGAGAGCAAAGAAAAGAATAGCAACAGCTCTCTGGACAGAAAAGCGACTACTTTCTGGAAGGTAGGACGTGCGGAGAAGAGAATCCGAGGCGATATTTGGGAGGATAGACGGCGGGGGAGGGGGCCTCCGTCGGCCGCTTCTGGCAAGTGATAGAGCCGCGGAGCACAAAATCGGACCTTTTAGAAGTCGGCTCCGCTGAGGGATGTCGCTGCAGTGGCTAAGCGGGGGGTGGAACCCTCGCGGGACAGTGGGGTCTCAGGACCCTCGGGGTCACAGAAAGACCAGGGGTGCCTGAGTGCGGCAGAGCTCCCAGGTATCGGAGCGGGGAAGCCGGCTGCAGAGACGGAGCCGAGGCGCGGGCTCTCAGCTCGGGGTTGCCATAGACTGTGATCCGCGGCCCAGTCGGGCTACTGCTCCTCCAGCAGGGACCCCACAAGCGGCAGAGCCGGGGAGACTCCCCTTCCTCCCCCGGGAGGAGCGGCGCGGGAGCGCACCGCAGGGATCTGCTGGGTTTGGAGACCACACGGGGTCAGGTGCCAGAGATAGAAACGCTCGGTCACAGGCCGGGGGAGCATGGAGTGCGGCCGTAGACCGGGGAGACGGGAGTGACTGACTGCTTTTCTCTGGGGGCACACTGAGGAGTGGGGTCCCAAGTTCTCGGCTCCTCCAGGGTGGAGATTGGGAGTCTGCCATTTTCACTCTCGTCCTCCAAAGCTGTGCTGAGAGCTTGCAGGGAACAAAAGCTCCTGAGAGCAAACCCGAGCAGCTTGCTTAGCCCGGACCGACATGGGCGGGGCAATTCCGCCTCCGGCAAAGACATTTGGGAACCACGGCAACAGGCCCCTCCCCCAGAAGATCAGCATGAACAGCCAGCCAAGACCAAGTTTACCGATCAAGGAGAACGGGAGAACTCCAGCGCTAGGGGAATACTGCACATAGAATGCATGGCTTTTTTACCATGATTCTTTAGTCTTTCAAAGTTAATTTTTTTAATTTTCTTTTTTTTTTGAATTTTTCCTTTTCCCTTTTCGAACCAACATCTTATTAATCCCTTTTTTAAAAGTCTTTTTTATTTTTCATTTTTACACTCATATTCTATCCCTTCATAGTAGTTAACCTTATTTTTGGTATATATATATATATATATAAGTTCTCCCTTTAAACTTTTGGGATGCAGTTTCTTCTAATAGACCAAAATATACCCTAAATCTCTAGTGTATGGCTTTGTTCTAGTCTCCTGCCTGATCACATTCTCTCCCTTTTTTTTAATTCCTCTTTTTTCTTTTTTCAACCAACTTCTTATCAATTCCTTTTATAAAATCTTTTATAACTTTCATCTTTACAGTCATATTCTATCCCTTCATCCTATTTATCCTTATTTTTGTACATATATAAGTTTTTCTTTCTTTAAAATTTTGGGAGGCACTTTCTTCTAACAGACCAAATTACGCCCAAAATCTAGTGTGTGGCACTGATCTATGCACCAGGATGATCATATTTGATCATATTCTTCTTTTTTTTTTCTTTCTTTCCCTTTCTTCCCCCGGTTTCAGGTCTCTTCTGATTTGTTCAGTGTGTATTTTTCTGGGGTCATTGTTACCCTGTTAGCATTTTGTTCTCTCATTCATCTATTCTCTGGACAAAATGACAAGATAGAAAAATCAGGTCAAAGAAAAAGAACAAGAGACGGTACCGACTGCCAAGGACCTATCAGTATGGACATTAGTAAGATGTTGGAACTAGAGTTCAGAATGATGATTTTAAAGATACTAGCTGGGCTTGAAAAAAGCATGGAAGATATTAGAGAAACCCTTTCTGGAGAAATGAAAGAACTAAAATCTAACCAAGTCGAAATCACAAAGGCTATTAATGAGGTACAATAAAAAATGGAGGCTCTAACTGCTAGGATAAATGAAGCAGAAGAGAGAATTAGTGATACAGAAAACCAAATGATGGAAAATAAAGAAGCTGAGAAAAAAGAGATAAACAACTACTGGATCACAAGGGCAGAATTCGAGAGATAAGTGATACCATAAGATGAAAAATTATTAGAATAATTGGGATCCCAGAAGAAGAAGAAAGAGAGAGAGGGGCAGAAGGTACATTGGAGCAAATTATAGCAGAGAACTTCCCCAATTTGGGGAAGGAAACAGGCATCAAAAATCAGGAGGCACAGAGGACTCCCCCCAGAATCAATAAAAATAGGTCAACACCCCGACATCTAATAGTAAACCTTACGAGTCTGAGAGACAAAGAGAAAATCCTGAAAGCAGCTCGGGACAAGAGGTCTGTAACCTACAACGGTAGAAACATAAGATTGGCAACAGACCTATCCACAGAGACCTGGCAGGCCAGGAAGGACTGGTATGATATATTCAGAGCACTAAATGAGAAAAATATGCAGCCAAGAATACTATATCCAGCCAGGCTGTCATTGAAAATAGAAGGAGAGATAAAAAGCTTCCAGGACAAACAAAAACTAAAGGAATTTGCAAAGACGAAACCAGCCCTCCAAGAAATATTGAAAGGGGTCCTCCAAGCAAAGAGAGAACCTAAAAGCAACATAGACCAGAAAGGAACACAGACAATATACAGTCACAGTCACCTTACAGGCAATACAGTGGCACTAAATTCATATCTTTCAAGAGTCACCCTGAATGTAAATGGGCTCAATGCCCCAATAAAAAGACACAAGGTATCAGATTGGATAAAAAAATAAGGCCCATCAATATACTGTCTGCAAGAGACTCATTTTAGACCCAAAGACACCTCCAGATTGAAAGTGAGGGGGTGGAAAACCATTTACATGCTAATGGACACCAAAAGAAAGCTGGGGTGGCAATCCTTATATCAGACAAATTAGATTTTAAACCAAAGACTATAATAAGAGGTGAGGAAGGACACTATATCCTACTTAAAGGGTCTATCCAACAAGAAGATCTAACAGTTTTAAATATCTATGCCCCTAACATGGGACAGTCAATTATATAAGGCAATTAATAACAAAAACAAAGAAACACATCGACAACGATATAATTATAGTAGGGGACTTTGTCACCCCCCTCACTGAAATGGACAGATCATCTAATTGAAAGATCAACAAGAAAATAAAGGCTTTAAATGGCACAATGGACCAAATGGACATCAGATATATTCAGAACATTCCATCCCAAAGCAACAGAATACACATTCTTCTCTAGTGCCCATGGAACATTATCTAGAATAGATCACATCCTAGGTCACAAATCAGGTCTCAACCGGTACCAAAAGATTGGGATCATTACCTGCATATTTTCAGACCACAATGCTTTGAAACTAGAACTCAATCACAAGAGGAAAGTTGGAAATAACTCAAATACATGGAGGCTAAAGAGCATCATACTACAGAATGAATGGGTCAAACAGGAAATTAAAGAAGAATTTAAAAAATTCATGGAAAGAAATGAAAATGAAAACACAACTGTTCAAAATCTTTGGGATGCAGCAAAGGCATCCCTTTGAGGAGTCCTAAGAGGAGTATATAGCAATACAAGCCTTTCTCAAGAAACAAGAGAGGTCTCAAATACACAGCCTAACCCTACACCTAAAGGAGCTGCAGAAAGAACAGCAATTAAAGCCTAAACCCAGCAGGAGAAGAGAAATAATAAAGATCAGAGCAGAAATCAATGAAATAGAAATCAAAAGAAATAGAACAGATCAATGAAACTAGGAGCTGGTTCTTTGAAAGAATTAATAACATTGATAACCCCCTGGCCAGACTTATCAAAAAGAAAAGAGGAAGGACCCAAATAAATAAAATCATGAATGAAAGAGGAGAGATCAGAACAACACCAAAGAAATACAAAGAGTTATAGACCATATTATCAGCAACTATATGCCAGCAAATTAGATAATTTGGAAGAAATGGATGCATTCCTAGAGATGTATAAGCTACCAAAACTGAACCAGGAAGAAATAGAAAACCTGAACAGATCTATAACCACTAAGGAAATTGAAGCAGTCATAAAAAATCTCCCAAAAAACAAGAGCCCGAGACCAGATGGCTTCCCAGGGGAATTCTACCAAACATTTAAATAAGAATTAATACCCATTCTTCTGAAACTGTTGCAAAAAATAGAAATGGAAGAAAAACTTCCTAACTCATTTTATGAAGCCACCATTACCCTGATCCCAAACCAGACAAAGACCCCATCAAAAGGGAGAATTACAGACCAATATCCCTGATGAATATGGATGCAAAAACTCTCACCACAATACTAGCCAATAGGATCCAACAGTACATTAAAAGGATTATTCACCATGACCAAGTGGGATTTATCCCTGGGCTGCAAGGTTGGTTCAACATCTGCAAATCAATCAGTGTGATACAATACATTAATAAAAGAAAGAACACAAACCATATGATCCTCTCCATAGATGCAGAAAAAGCATTTGACAAAGTACAGCATCCTTTCTTGATCAAAACTCTTCAGAGTATAGGGATAGAGGGTACATACCTCAATATCATAAAAGCCATCTATGAAAAACCCACGGCGAATATCATTCTCAATGGGTAAAAACTGAGAGCTTTCCCCCTAAGGTCAGGAACGCAGCAGGGATGTCCACTATCACCACTGCTATTCAACATAGTACTAGAAGTCTTAGCCACAGCAATCAGACAACAAAAAGAAATCAAAGACATCTGAATCAGCAATGAGAAGTCAAACTCTCACTCTTTGCAGATGATATGATACTTTATGTGGAAAACCCAAAAGACTCCACCCCAAAAATGCTAGAACACATACAGGAATTCAGCAAAGTGGCAGGATATAAAATCAATGCACAGAAATCAGTGGCATTCCTATACACCAACAACAAGACAGAAGAAAGAGAAATTAAGGAGTTGATCCCATTTACAATTGTACCCAAAACAATAAGATACCTAGGAATAAATCTAATCAAAGAGGTAAAGGATCTGTACTCAGAAAACTATAAAATACTCAAGAAAGAAATTGAGTAAGACAAAAAGAAATGGAAAACGTTCCACGCTCATGGATTGGAAGAACAAACATTGTGAAGATGTCAATGCTTCCTAGAGCAATCTACACATTCAATGCAATCCTTATCCAAATACCATCCACTTTTTTCAAAGAAATGGAACAAATAATCCTAAAATTTGTGTGGAGCCAGAAAAGACCCCGAATAGCCAGAGGAATGTTGAAAAAGCAAAGCAAAGCTGGTGGCATCACAATTTCAGACTTCTAGCTCTATTACAAAGCTGTCATCATCAAGACAGTATGGTACTGGCACAAAACTGACACACAGATCAATGGAACAGAATAGAGAGCCCAGAATGGACCCTCAACTCTATGGTCAACTAATCTTTGACAAAGTAGGGAAGAATACCAATGGAAAAAAGACAGTCTCTTCAACAAATGGTGTTGGGAAAATTGGACAGCCACATGCAGAGGAATTAAACTGGACCATTTCCTTACACCACACACAAAAATAGACTCCAAATGGTTGAAAGAACTAAATGTGAGACAGGAGTCCATCAAAATCCTAAAGGAGAACAGAGGCAGCAACCTCTTTGACCTCAGACGCAGCAACTTCTTCCTAGACACATCACCAAACACAAGGGAAGCAAGGGCAAAAATGAAATATTGGGACTTCATTAAGATAAAAAGGTTTTGCACAGCAAAGGAAACAGTCAACAAAACCAAAAGATAACCGCCAGAATGGGAGAAGATATTTGCAAATGACATATCAGATAAAGGGCTAGTATCCAAAATCTATAAAGAACTTATCAAACTCAACATCCAAAGAACAAATGATCCAATCAAGAAATGGGCAGAAGACATGAACAGACATTTTTCCAAAGAAGACATCCAGATGGCCAACAGACATATGAAAAAGTGCTCAATATCGCTCGGCATTGGGGAAATCCAAATCAAAACCTCAATGAGATACCACCTCACACCAGTCAGAATGGCTAAAATTAACAAGTCAGGAAATGACAGATGTTGGCTGGGACGTGGAGAAAGGGGAACCCTCCTACACTGTTGGTGAGAATGCAAGCTGGTGCAGCCACTCTGGAAAACAGTATGGAGGTTTCTCAAAAAGTTGAAAATAGAGCTACCGTATGATCCAGCAATTGCACTACTGGGTATTTACCCCAAAGATACAAATGTAGGGATCCAAAGGGGTACGTGCACCCCAATGTTTATAGCAGCAATGTCCACAATAGCCAAACTGTGGAAAGAGCCAAGATGTCCATCGACAGATGAATGGATAAAG
>NW_027397073.1:20966346-20985097 GCF_003265705.2 Callorhinus ursinus
TAGAGGGTATTATGCTGAGTGAAATAAGTCAATCAGAGAAAGACAAGTATCATATGATCTCACTGATATGAGGAATACTTAATCTCAGGAAACAAACTGAGGGTTGCTGGAGTGGTGGGGGGTGGGAGGGATGGGGTGCCTGGGTGATAGACATTGGGGAGGGTATGTAATATGGTGAGCACTGTGAATTGTGTAAGACTGTTGAATCACAGACCTGTACCTCTGAAACAAATAATACATTATATGTTAACAATAAGAAGAAGATAGTAGGAAGGGAAAAATGAAGGGGTGGAAATCGGAAGGGGAGACAAACCATGAGAGACTATGGACTCTGAGAAACAAACTGAGGGTTCTAGAGGGGAGGGGGGTGAGGGGATGGGTTAGCCTGGTGATGGATATTAAGGAGGGCACATATTGAATGGATCACTGGGTGTTATACACAAACAATGAATCATGGAACACTACATCAAAAACTAATGATGTATGGTGATTAACATAACATAATAAAATAAACAAAATTAAAAAGAGGTATTAATGAATAACAAGGTGCTTTGCACGACAAAGTTCAGGGATGATTAGAAATTGTTGCTTCTTAAATACCTTGAAAGAACAAGACTAAAGCATGGTTCTGAAATAAAAGATGGATTGAGGTCCTACCCACATCCAGCAAAATCAATCTACCAACACTCAGTGACCTAGGAGTAGCTTGGAGTTTCATCCTCTAGGATTATTGAAACAGAATCCACAGATTTAGAGATATCAGGCACAGAAAAGAGTAGAGATGAGGGCAAGGGACTTATTTTTGACTTATTAAGTCAAAGACACCCAAGTCTTCTTTCCTCTGCATTCTATCTGCATTCAGAGCAATAAGACGCACATGTATAGGGTGCCTGGGTGGCTCAGTCGGTTAAGTGTCTGCCTTTGGCTCAGGTCATGATCCTGGGGTCCTGGGATCGAGTCCTGCATCGGGCTCCCTGCTCAGCGGGGAGTCTGCTCCCTCTCCCTCTGCCTGCTGCTCTGCCTGCTTGTGCTTTCTCTATCTCTGTCAAATAAAATTAAAAAAAAAAAGCAGGTGTATATTCCCCAGGCAGACTATCACGTAATAATTCTCTAGAGAAAATTATAAGTTTGGTCCTCGAGAAAACAACAGCCAGGTTTCTGATCAATCCCCCAACAATGAGGCTCCCACTTAATAACCGCACTCATGCACTAGAATTTGCACTTTGCAATCAGCTTTTTAGTACATATTTCATTTTAATGTAAACCAACAATTTAAGACACTCAGACATTAAAAAAAGAAAAAAGCCTTTAGTCTAAAAGACAGAGGAAAAAATACATAAGAACATAATGGCCCTTGAAGGAAATAGCACTGATGCTTAGAGCAGAGAAAGGATCCAAAAAGCTGTCACTAATACCTAGACAATCTAAGAGAAAATATTACATCTGTGAAAGAAATAAAAATACAGAAAAAATGAAAGATTCTTTTAAATTATTATGACATTTATAATTTGGCTGTACTGGTTAAATATTCGATAAATAAGTTGGAAGATAAATTAAAGAAAATTCCTTAAATTCAGTGGGAAAAAAAAGGATCATAGAATTTGAAGAGAAAAAAATAAAAAAATTAGAGGTTTAGTCCATAATTTCCAACATCCAAGTAATAAGATGAAATAATGAAAAAATAGGAAAAATAGAAGCAAAAAATTAGCAAAGAACAAAAAAACAAGAACCCTTCCCTGCAATAAAAACCTTGTAGACCTGGAAGATTTGAGACTTCAGTCTAAAAGCAATTATGGAGCATCTGACATCATGTATGAAAAAAAAAACTACATTAAGGCACATTACTGTGAAATACTGTAGCATCATGGGGGAGAGAGGATCCCAAAGTTTCCAGAATGGAAGAAAAAAAGCAGATCACATAAAAAATGATCACTGGGTGTTATACACAAACAGTGAATCATGGAACACTACATCAAAAACGAATGATGTAATATATGGTGATTAACATAACAATAAAAAATTTAAAGAAAATTAAAAAAGACAGGATGAGGCACAGCTATACATATTCTTGGGCAGTGGCTAAGGTTGTACAATGATTAGTGAAAAGGAAGATGGGGAAGAGATTCATAGAAGCACACTTTGGAATAGCCCAGAATCTGAGATCAACTATTTCTGTGCAAATTCTCAAAGAGGTATCAGCGATGATGTATCTTTTAAATAAAATGGTCAGAACCCCCTCCCCCCAAATGATCAGGAGTACAAATAGTAAGGAGTAAGATTTCTCAACAACATTCAAAGTTAGAAAACAATAGAAGAGTATTTACAAAATTCTAATCCTAAAGGATTTTAAACCTGGGCTTCCAAGACTATAGAAACAAATGATCAAGTGTAAGGAAAACAGAACACAAGTATAAGAATATATGCTTATATAAGTACAAGTATAGGAACTTTTCAGAAATACATGGTTTCAAAGATATCCATCTGCATTCCCTTCATCAGGAGACTAATGAGGGTATGCTTTGGAAAAATGGGAGGGCAAACAGAAAAAGATATGAAATCCAAGAAAGAGAGAATCCAAAACCGAAAAAGAAAATGGAATTCTCAGCAATAAAGTAAAGAAAATTTTAATATGAGGTAAGACTGGATATAATGAGACATAAGCTCAAAAGAGTACATACCATATAATTCCAGTTATATGAAGTTCAAGAATAGGCAAAACTATTTTATAGTAATACAAAACAGACCAGCAGTTGCTCATGGCAGTTGCACTGGGGGACGGACTGGATATGGGAAAAAGGAGACTTTTCAGTGTGATGGAAACATTCTGCATCTTTATTTCACATTTGTTACATGGGTGGATACAATTGTCAAAATATATCATTATGGGGTAAATCGTGCCCCTGCTCTAAATTCACATGTTGAAGTTTTAATCCCCAATACCTCAGAATTTGAGTGTATGTGGAGGTAGGGACTTTGAAGAAATTATTAGGTTAGATGAGGTCAATTAGCATAGGACCAAATCCAATATGACTGGCGTCATTATAAGAAATGGAGATCTGGAGACACACAGAAGAAGATCATGTAAAGACAGTGGAAGAAGAGGGAGAGAGGGCGAGGAAGAAATAACTCTGCTGGTCCTTTGAACTTTGACTTCCAGCCTCCAGAGGTCTAAGAAAACAACCATCTGGGTTTGTTTAGGTTTCCTCGCCGGTGGTGTTTGCTATGGCAGCTCTAGTGAAATAATACAATCGTAGAAATAAACACCGAAGTTTTGTGCGTTTCACTTTAATTAACTGTACCTCTGAGAAGAAGAAGGACTGGAATGAGAATGAAGAGGAAGAGAAGGAACAGAAGGGGGGGGAAAGGAAGAAGATTGGTGAAGGGGAATAGGGATGGAAGTGTACAAGAGTGCTAAATCCTGACATAAAAATAAATCAGCAGGTGATATATAAAACTGGTGAGTTAAAGCTGAGGAATTAAGGGACAGATACCTGAGCACATTATTGAAAAACATGAAGATAAATTCCAGAAAAGAAAGAGTGATGAACATGGGACTCTGGAGGGAACGGAAACAGGGTTTGGGGAGGAAGAGTCTATTGGTTTTAGTTATAAGCCTATTTGAAAAAACAATGTGCATGTAATACTTTGATGAACATTTAAACTAATTATTTTTTAAGATTTTATATATTTATTTATTTATTTATTTAGAGAGTGAGTGGGGGGCGGGGCCGAGGAAGAAGGAGAGAGAATCTCAAGTAGAGCCCATAGAGGGGCTCAATCTCACGACCCCGAGATCATGATCTGAGCCGAAATCAAGAGTCAGACACTCAACCGACTGAACTACCCAGGCCCCCTAAATTAATTTTTAAAATAAAATATAAAGTTGTTCTTTTGAGGTGGGTAGAAATAAATGACTGTCAGAAAGAGGCCAGACACAGAGTCAGGGAGTGGATTTCTGAGTCCCTGGCCCACAGCGGCAGGAACACTTTGATATTGTTTCAGTCATGTGGAAGTGTAGCAGAGTCAGGAAAGTATTCTCCCGGGAAACTGAAGTCTAAGCCTCCTCTTTTAGATTACTACAAATTAGCTATTGCTCTACAAATGACGAAGTGCCTTTGTAAAAGGATTTAAAAAGTTACATAAAGTCAGTTACTGGCTAAGCATTTTAAAAATGTCAATGACATGCCAGTCAATTCTCATGATTTGCAGTAGCCATGTTCTATAACGTTGCCACAGACACTGTGTTTGTAAATATAGTAATATTGCTCCCAGGGAAAATACAGGTTTAGGTTCTTATGAGCCTTTGTTTACAACATTTTTGTCAACTCATCAATACATGACCTTGTTTTATGTGTGTTTCTGTTTAAAGACATCTAATATTATTGTTGATACATTAACATTGAACTCATGGCCAAGAGCACTATAACTCATGCCAGAATGAAATTTATCTAACACGTGGATTTTCTCCCTAAGGCACATCACAGTCTCCTGCAAAAAGTGATACTAAATAGCACTTCAGCATTATGCCTTGGGAGCTTTTAAATAGCAAAATCACCAACAGAAAGTAAAAGTAAATAAATAAGTACAAAAAAAAGCGGCATTTATTTGACCACAAAAAGGACACTTGGTTACAGTACAAGAAGTGTCTTCTTGTTCAACCTGAGCTGGGAACGTGTGCTTCTCGAGGTTCCAATTGTTCCATGGTTCTGTATGTGTACAAGTCCACAAATGACTGAAAAGGGTGGGTATTGATTTGGGATTACAAATACATTTTAGCAGGTAGGTGAATCTGCAAATGCAGACTCTGAAAATAATTAGAAAAAAGTGTAATTATATAACAAAGGCATTTTAATAATTTTAGAGGAACTTAGATAAATAGAATTAATCTGATGATTTAAGTCAGAATATATCTGAAAGAGTATGACACTACTGAGACGATTTATCTCACCCTTATTACCCTTTAAATGTGACAAACTAAATGCCACTCTTAAAAAATATTTTTTAACAATACTTTGTTTCCTACTATAGACCCGGGAATGGTCTAAGCACCCTATATATCCATGTCAGGTTTTTTATCCTCAGAATGATTTTATGAGTTAAGGTCTATTGTCACATTCTTTGTCCAATCATATAAATCAGGACACAGATGGGTAAGTACCTTGAACCTATGTGGCCACCAAGTGATAGAGGCAGGATTTGAACTGGTTATATGACTCTGAAGCTGGCATTCTTTACTGTTTAATATTGCCTCCCATGGGAGTTCAAGAGGCTAAGAGTGTAATTCATTCAGTTATTACTCATTCAAAATATATTAACTGCATCGCTGCTGTGTAGCAAACACTATCTTTGGGACTATAGAAACACCCAGATAAGTCATGGTATGTCCATTCTGGCTGAGGAAATATACACAGAAACTCAATGAAAACACAAAGTGTTAAACACTAAAACAGAGAGTCCCAGAAAAATACAATGGAAATACAATAGAGGGAGAAATTAATTCTGTCTCATCTGCTCAAGAAAGACTTCAAATATGAATCAAGAAGGACTTCAAATATGAGTAGAACTTTCTGGAGGGGGTAGATAAAATACTTAAGACAAAGGGGTATCAAGAGCAAGCTCATGATGTCATGACAATGTATAGCACCTTCAGGTGAAGGTCAAGTAGTCCCTTAATGGCTAGAGCCAATGGGACATATAGGACAATGTAATGGAAAGGTAGATTGGAAAAATGTCAAAAGTCTTTTGGGACATGCCAAGGAGACAGATATTAGATCAGTGTGCTCATTTAAGGCAATGGCTAAAGAGACAAACTAGTGAATAAAATAATAATATAATGTCCCTGGACCCCAAAGAATACATAGTCTTAAATACACATACACTCATCTACCCCTTTTCTCCAAGTCCCTCCTCCCACACATACATGCACATGCATGGATGTGCTCTTTCTTCTCAAATGTTTTAGAAACTAGTAAAGAAAATCAGATTGATGGAGAGTCATGCCTTATGTTTATATTCCACTACTTATCTTATGTGTATTTTATTTTTCAATGCTTCAAGGTGGCTATGACAGATATTATTACCATTTTACAATTTTGCAAAAGAAGAAATTGAGGCACAGATTTAAATGATGGACAAAAGTCATCTTGTACTATCACAGAAAGATTATCCAATGTTTGAGCCTAATATTTTTATTATTTTACGCTAAAATAATCGTAGAACTTCTACTTGGCAATTCTAGTCACCTAAATTCTCCCACAAAATATTCTTGAAAGGAATAAAATCTGAAATTCAATAATTAGTTTTTAATACTATTAGTGTTAGTCTTCCTGTAAGTAGCCCTTGGCAAATCAAGAAGGGTTATTTTCTATGGAGTACAAATTTATTTTTTAAAGTCTAAAGTAAATTCAAATAGAAAATAAAAATACAAATGAAGACATTAAACTTTGACTAAGAGGTAGAACCTTATAATTTCCAGTTACTACTTTTCTGTGTCTTTGTTGAGTGACCTTTTATAAGTCTTATAAATGACCCTAATCTCAATGCACATATTGAAACAAGGAGAATAATTGTGCTTTAGTATGTCTACTAAATGGTTGTAAATCACTTGCTAAGCCTGGAGAACTTAATTGTACTAATGATTACATGAGCAATCCTGAGTTTTTGACAGATAATAATTTTTCTTGATCATATTTGAGGATTTTCAGTGATTGTATAAATTATTCCCACATAGCCAATACCTTAATATTGATGCCTAGCAGCAATTAATTAATAGAATCAGTTATACACTCTACACGCCAGGAGGCAAAGCCCCTCAATGGTTGTCATTAATCTTTGGAAGTAATTTCATTGCTTGTATTCATTCTCATAGATGGACAGCAGCTAAGTTTATTAGCATCTTTCATGCTTTCTCATTGGTTTCAAGGAAGAACCAGGAGGTGGCAAAGGCTCAAATGGTAAAATTTTTTCCTTGTAGGTTCTCCTTCTGCAAATATGGCTAGATGTCCCAAATTATATTGTTTTGAGAAATTAATTGAAAGTATTCAGTAAATTTTTCATATTGAATGGCATAATGTGTCTTATTATCTGTATGGGACCTGTTCTGTCAGTGCTCAGTAGCTCAGACTTCATTGCCCCTTCCCCCACAAAGCCACCTAAAGCTGTCACTGTTATGGGAACATTCTTGTACCTAGTCTTCATGGGTAAGCCTGGTAATTATTTTTATTAAAAATACTTAACACATGACCTTTGACATTTGAAAAATCAATTCTGATAGCTGTGACTTGACTTTTGGTTCTTTCCTTACTTGAGAGGGTGAAATTAATCCTTTTCAAGCTGTTGCCAGTATTCTATCTTGAATCAAGGATTAATTTCACTTTTTTTTTTCAGATTTGAAATAAAAGAACCATAAAATTTAGCTTCCCCAAATCCTTCCACTTCATTTTTGATTATCATAAAAATGAATGAGTTTCCAAGTTAGCATGGTACGAGCAGTTAGGTTTACTGATTGAAAAGAAAAGTTCTCTGTGGCCATTATTTTCTAACTTTTTGAGATAAGCCTATTCCATTTGGTGATGTAGTATTATCCTTTTCATGGGCTCCATTAATTCTTTTCTTTACTTTTCCTTTAGCATATGAGTAGTAAGTAATAAAACAGAAAAGAATTGATAAGTCTGCCGCCCCCAATTTTTCTCAGAAGCCACATTTTGTAAGCTTCTATTTTTAATTCCACATATCTCACTGCACACTGATATTTTGCTTTACTCTCTCTAGAATGGACTGCAGAGGAAGACAAGCCCCATTCCAAACATATTCAGGGACTATAGTAAAGACCCCCCCTTTTTTTAAGTGGTTTCATCTGGGGAGCATTCCCATGGAAGGGAATTGAAGGGCACCATTTGAAAGAAGGTCCTTGCAGCAAATAAGAATGCCTTGGGTGAAACAGCAGGAATCTAAGGATCTTGAAACTTAATTGAAAATAAGTTTTGAACTCTGCCCCTTATTTCTGTTCTGTATTTCTGGTGACTTGTTGAATCTCATGTTGCTTGACGAATGAAATATGCTTTCTGTACTCATGACGCCCTATAGCTTTTTATTAAAGAGTGCCCTTGGCACTTTTAAAGAACCTCTTTTTATTGTATCCCTCATCTGTCTCCTTATTTACATTCCCTCTGCCACTGCCCTCAGACCTTAATTACCATTGCCCAGATTATTGCCACAGCTCACTAACTGATCCCCCTGCCTCCAGGTGTCACCCTGCCCACACCCATATCCGTTATCTTCCCGATCAGGTGATGGGCCGCTTAAGTTCTCTGAGTCAGTATTCTCATGTGCAATATGAGAAATACCTACCTCAAAGGACTGTGCTGTGGATTAAAGCAGATGATGGGAACACGCTTTGAACTTCAAGGGAAGGAAGGAGGAAAGAGAAAGAGTGAGGCAGGAGGTTAAGGGTTTAAAAGATGGAGGGGAAAATAAAGGCAAAAGTAAACAAGGGTCCGAAGAAGTCAAGCAAGCAAGACCCTGTCTACCAACAGTGCTCTCGGAATGCGGACCTACTTACTTGTATGCTGACTCAACAAATTTTCTTCTGCACATCAGGAGCACTGAGAGAGGTAAGTTACCTAATAACACTTTTTAAACACCTTTTCTTCCATGAATATTCACAGAGCAATTTGCTCTGTAGGGTGCAATTCACACGTCTTGGGGTAGCCCATAGAACCTTCTGGCACGGGTGGTAAAGGAGAGACCTTGGAGATCAGAGAAATGTGAAAAAGTGAAGAAATGCTATGTATATTTTTGGAGGTAAACTTGACAGGACACCATGATTCATTGAATGTCAGGTGCAAAGAAGGAAAAGTCGTCAATATTGACTCAGGTTTCTGGCATAAGCAACTCAGTAGATGGTAATGCATTTACTGGGAGAAGGCTATCTGAAAAACAATCCACTTTCAGAAAAAAAAAAGTTTCGGGGCACCTGGGTGGCTCAGCTGGTTAAGCAACTGCCTTCGGCTCAGGTCATGATCCTGGGGTCCTGGGATCGAGCCCCACATCGGGCTCCCTGCTTGGCCGGAAGCCTGCTTCTCCCTCTCCCACTCTCCCTACGTGTGTTCCCCCTCATGCTGTCTCTCTCTCTCTCTCTCTCTCTCTCTCTGTCAATTAAATAAATAAATAAAATCTTTAAAAAGAAAAAAAAAGAAAAAAAGTTTCCTGGACCTTCTAGTAGTATCAATAAATGACACTTCACAGAAGATGTAGAAACAAAGGCTACCCATATTAATAATATTTTAGTTAATGCTAGGAAGGGCATTTTCTAATTTTATCATTTAGAATAAATGATATCTTAATAATATCAAAATTATACAATAACAACATTTAATATTTAACCTTTGATATTTATCTAAACACTTGGTAAATATTTCACTGGTGCTGAAATAAACTAAATTGAATTTCAAACTGGAATAGAACTTAATTCACTCATTAAACAGTATTTTAAATTTTATTATGTGTATAATTGTGTGAACATTTTCCAAGAGGTGTTTTGGCTTTTTATAAACCTCTATACTTTATGGGACTAACCAGATACCGATTTGATGAAATGTCAATAAAATATTATAAAGGTCCATATGTACTTTTCCTGCAGTTATATACTATTCTTGCAGATTTGACATGTTTTTACTTCACTATCATAAATATGCAATCTCTTGTGATAAGTGAAGTTAAAAAACTGGGTAGCATGCTAAAATTGGCATTCTTGAGTTGATGTAGGCAACTGTTATCCAAAATGACATAAAGCCATGTTAGCAAATACTTCGTGTGACACATTTCCAGAGTGAAGTCTGTTAGTATTACTCAAGTCTAAGTTAAATATTTGTGCAATAATAAAAGTATGTTTATATACAAACTGAAAAGTACTTGACTTAAATAAAATTTCATGTCCTAAATTCAGACAAGAAACATTGCTTTGTTTTATTTTTAAAAATGAGGAAAGCTAGCCTGTTGTGATTTTGTTTAATGGCTTTGAAATGATAGGAACATTTCTTCATCAATAGGTTAGTTTAGTTGTAAGTCTTCCTTTTATCTCTGCCCTGGTGGTCCCTGGCTCCCCATAGATAGTGCCAGTGGGACTCTTCCCTGAGGATTAAACCCTACTTGACCTACTCTGGAAAAATCCTGTTCTTGGTTATGTTGTACTAAGCCACATTGGGATTTTTTTCTCAGGCTGCTCAACTTCAAATCATATATTGCAAATCCACTTTGACTTGGGTCTTAGTTTTAGTGACTGGGTTTCTCTGGTAGGGATGTTGCCATGCATCTTTGTCAATGTTCTTTTTACCTTGGTAATCTGCCTGGTTCTTCCAAAACGCCCAAGAGTGGGTCCTTCAGCAGCTCCTCCTTTGTGCATCTCTGAGGCTAACAGACTTCCCTGACAATTGTTACTCACCTCTCTGAATCTAGGCACTCCCTCCTTTCACACTCTGAACCACCCAAACCTCCTGGTCTTCTGATTTAGGGCCTAAAAATCCTTGTCAGCCCTTTCTGACTCCACCCACCAGGCACAGCTGCTATTTACTGCTCTGTTTGTCTGGATACTGTGACCAGTCTTCCTGAAGGAGCATCCCTAATCATCTTCTTTACTCTTGATTTAATGGCACAGCCCTCCTAACACTGGATCTGAATTCCATACCCATTCATCCCACACAACTGTCTTTTTCAGATGTAGACAATGGGCACATAGAAGATTTTTTAAAAAATTGCACACAGTGAGAAATGGTGTCTGGAATATGCTCTATTTCTTATGTGTTCCATTTTTATATTTCTTAAAGTAAACTGGGCTAAATTTAATTTGATGCTGGGAAATTGACATGCCACCACTTTTCTCTGCTCCTTTAATCAAATTCTGAGAGCTCAACCTTCACAATTCCAGGGAAAAGAAGGGGAAACTAATCACTTATCTAACCTACTTCATTTTGGTAGCATAGGGGAATTGAACCAGTAAATTAAGGTCAAATAAATTTCCAAACCAACACTGTGAGAGCATCAATCCATCATTGTGCATGGAGACACAGGGCATCCCATGTTATACTGGTAATTTGGCAGTCTGGTAAGTTAGCATTTGGGATACTTTCAGAGCAATATTAAAAAAAATATTTCCCGTGTAATGTAAAGATGAGGCACAAAAGTCTATCAGAAGAAAAGGAGACAGCAGCCCAGTGTGGTCCACAGACTCTTTTCCAGTGGTGTCACTAATTCAGCTCTGGTCCCAAATTTGCATACCTATTCTACACAATAAGTACTAGTCATCTATTTAAGAATTAACTCTAAATATTAAATAAAGCTTAAATCCTAGGCACAGGTAGATGGAAATATACTTATAACTTGTGCTTAAAAAATCTTACTGGATGTTCTGTCTAGCATGCAGTCCTGAACTGTCATTTAGAGAAAGAGAGAATAGTATTTTGCAAATAAAAGATATTCATTAAGTATAATAAGATGGATGACAGAAAGCATACTGCTCCAACTCTCAGCTTTTCATTAATTTGCTAAGTGACGTTAGGAATCATTGACCTAACTGCATTGATTGTACATCACAAGACCACTCTTTCTCTCACCTAATTTTTGAGGGGTGATCAGTAAGAAAGAGTTCAGAAACATAAAAACACTGCAAAACACAAAGTTCTACTCTTACTTTAATTATTTTTTTCATCTTACAATTCTTGAGTTATCGGGTCACTTTGGCTTCATATGATTGTGTATCAAAGCCACAAAAATACATAAATGAATGAATGATTCTTAACTAGGCAGAATTATCTTCATAAACACTTCATCTGATCACAACAACTAGATTACATTTCTCTGGAAAACAACTTTCTTTGCCACTCAAAAACTATTCAGTGTAATGTATAAAGAGGTGGTTTCATTATGGTAGATTTTACCATATTCTGTTGAGTGGCCCATAGAAACAGTGCTTTCTCCATTGATTACAAAAACCCTGTTGGAGGTGATTCTCAGGTATGTAACTATGTATGGTCTCTATTACTGGAAGAAAAATGAAGAAAAATCAATTATTTTTTTTTCCTGCTAGCCAGGCTTTCTTGGCCAACTAAATGAAATTAACTGAATATTCCTAAGCCAACCAAGAAAATCACCCCCAAATACAGACTATAATCCACACTAACGGGAATAAAAAAAGAAAGGTAGAATTTGTATCTATCTAGCATTTTTTTTTTTTGTAAAGTCTCGGATTTAAAACAGCATTTTTTTTCCACATGATAATTTGTTATGCATAGCCTAGTAGCCAGGCCTGTTTTATTCTAGGTCCTAGAAACTGGGAATGTAATTTCTAGGAGGTATTCACATTTTGACAAAATTCCATTACGATAAAGCAATTTGGTTGTTCCCCGGAGTTCATGATAAAGTGATCTTACTAGTAATACATTTCAGAATTTGTCAGTATCAATAGACTTTATTCTCCAGTACCCAAGTCATTCCCTGGAAGTAAGCTGGATGTTTAGGGAGGCTCATTAACTCTTTCAGATCACTAGGTCCTTTCTCAGACTATTCATTTCTACTAAATAAAACTACTAAAAGCAATGTAATAGCCTTGATGCAGGAACCAGAGTTAGGAAAGCCAGAACACAAAATACATCAGCAGAGTTATATGTAAAATTATACCCTTCAAAGGCACAAGAAAATAGACCAATATACAATTTAAGGCAGAAAATAACAGTGCGCACTTATTTCTCACTTCTTTTGTTGGTTTGTTTTAGAACATGGAAACCAAGATACTATTCGCGCAGTAAGGTGAATGGTATAACTTCAGAACAATTGACTTCACCAAATATTTAAGCAACTGAGGCAAGAGATAAGAGTTTAAATACTGATTTATACCAAATGAAAATTTTTTCACATATGGGATAAAATGCATATATCAAGAATAACCAGTAGGAACTCAGAGTATTGCAATAATGCACTCGTGTTAAAATGATCATGATATACCAACTGGTCTCTTAAAAAATGAAATATTAGCTTAAAGGTTGTACAGTGCTCAGTAAGAGAATAAAAACCAAAGTTTTTACAACACTATGTACTAAAAATTGTTTTAGTGACAAAACCAGAGCCTTTGTCACAAAAATAATTTCTATTTGATGTTTGATAGGATAAATATGATTGCAAATGAATTTCATCCTATACAGAACAATACCCTCTATGCTTTAATGTACATTAAAATTTAGGCATGTCCAATATTTAGGGATAAACACATACAGCTGGGTCTATACTGAATAAGGGAAAATGTTACTGAGAAACAATTTTCTCAAAAAAAAAAAGCAGAACTGGCTATTTAACAGAGGCATATCTTCAAGCAAACTGTCAAATTAGGCCATAAGTAATTAATCTCTGAAACCAGCAGGCTTTCAATCTCAGAGCAACCATCTCAAAGACATGACTTACCATGTAATTACATGGGACATTACAATGTATTTATGAGGTCATTTGTTACAATGTACAGTAATTACAGAGTACTTACATAGCTATTTATGTCTCATAAAATGAAGTGAGACTAAATATTTTAATTGTGTTGCAGAAATAAGGGAAAATATTTGAGTTCCAAATGTCAGGTGAGATTACAGGTCAGATTCACATAACTCATATTAACAGCTGTCTGCTTCCAGAATCACAAGTGTTTTGCGGTGCTCTCTTATTAGAAATGAAGGTTTGAGAAATATTCCTTCTAAGAATGAGTGAGTGGAATTGTTCTCAATTTCAATGTTCAGGTAATGCCAGAAGACAGACCAATAATATAATTTATTATTCATATTTTACATACAAACCATGAATGTCCAGGCATCAACAGAGTTGCTGGATTAGAAACAAGGTCATGCACCATGTGTTAACAAATGACACACCATACAACTAGACAGAAGAAAAAAATAGCAGTTTTTCTGTTTTCCATTTCTATTATTTTGGATAAAAATGGTATTTGTTCAAATTTTCACACGTTCTTAAATATGTAGTAAAATTTCAAAATTGTGTGTTTTACAAGTTTCTTCCCTTCATCCCAGATTATACTTGGAAATTCTTATTTAGCCTAACAAGTGAATTATGGCAGCAGAGAGAAGAGGATTCTGAAACATCACTGATACATGAATAATGGAGAGCTCAGTGCTCTTATTATTGCATTGCTGATTTTAAAAATTAAAATTAAAAAGGTTTTTGGATTTCTGATCATCTGTTCTCTTTGGATTAATGCCTAAAGCAAATCTTGCCATTATCTACATGCATTGCTTTATTAGTTTATTCAACAAACATCCCAAATGCCTGCTATGTTCCAGGCATGGTGTTACAACAGAGTCATATTCACCTAAAACACTTTTCCTGAAGAGCATGGCCCTTTCCAGTGACAGATTCTATGATACTGTTGGTAGATTGGCCTTACTAAGTCTATGAAGCTTAATAGATACACCATACTATGCTCTCCTTTGGTTAAATAAATTCTGGCTTTACATTCAGAGTTTATGCCTTTAGATTAGATTCGTCATTATTTGATGAATCATGAAATGCAAACAGTATTGCTCAGCCTTTGCTTATTCTTGCTAAGATGCCTCTGTTCATGTGATTCAATGATTAGAAAGTACAAAATAATGTTCAGTTATGATGGTGTAGACAAAATATTCTTTTCTTAGCTTTAACCTGTCTTGTGAACTTCAACATTTTTCAAAAAGAATAAATGTCAAATTTTTTTTGTCATGCAGATATTGTAACTACCAAATTGCTATAAATATGTGAGCTAATTAATTCCTGTAAAGACTGATGAGCAGGTTGATAGTGATCCCAACTGCAGCCTCCTGGCAAAACAGGGATTCCATCAGTGTTTAATGACTGTTACATTCCTATATAATGGTCTCCAAGTCTGCCAAAGCCAGATACTCAGGGACCACAGAACCATCTGCAGAATGCTGCCTGTTAATATGCTAATAAACCAATTAATCCAGACTTCAACTCAGGTCAGTTCCGATCAACTGTACCAATTTTATTTATACACGCCAAAAGAATGGGTCCATTTCTTACTAAAGTTCCAAGAAGCTACATTATCTCAATAACTCATTTTAATTTAAGAACAGTAAGAGATAGTTTACTATTGAAAAAAATTATGGGTAACTATCAATACTTCAATCAGTATTTCAATTAGATATGCATTCATTATGTGTCTAATTGATTAACAATTAGCAGCGCCTGTAGTTGGCTATAATTTTAATTACTGATTACACTAGGGCTGATTACTTAAAATGATATCTGCCTGAACACCATTGGATTATAAAGAAAAGAATAAAACAATTCCAGAATAATTAGTTCTATTAAAAATGAGATTAAAACCATTTTGATAAAATGTTTTTAATGTTTTTATTTTAAGGAATGGTAATAGATTTTTCTTAAATTATACAATATGGAGAGAAGCTAACCAATGATTTTTTTTAATGTAACTAATCTGCCATTTTCCTGGAAGATGTGGAAGTACTTCAGAAGAAGCCATTGTCCATCAGAACAATAAGAAGGAGAAGGAGGATCCTAAGTAACAATAGATAACAATAGAGACCCATTTCTAATCTGCTTTTTAAATATTCATGTTTTAGAAATGGAAAGGCATGTTGATCCTTTGTCATGAATATGACAGACCCATCAACAATCATCTTTAAAAGAGATCTTGGACTGCATTTTTTAGGCACAAAAAGAACCTACATAATTGTTTTAAACACAGGTTTTTAAAAAGAGAAAGTCAATTGTGAACTAAAATATCTTAAAACTAGGTAATAGTTGCAAAAATTCTGGTGTGCAAAGTACCATGTGTTTTCATTTTGGTATTCTAAGAGAGGATCTGTAGCAACTCCTGGAAAAAACAACTCTTCCAAACTTAAAAAAATATTCTCCACAGTTTCATATTATCACATCATATTTTTTTTAGGATTTAGGACTTCAAAAAATGGATTGATGCATGAGCTATAGTAAGTTTTTTACAACCATTTTTAGTATAAATGAAATATTTGTGCGAATGTTTTAAACAGAGAGTTTGATATTGATTTCCTTTTTGTAACTCTATTACAAAATGTTTCATGCAAATACAAAATTAGAATAGTATATCATTTCACAATCACCAGGATGGCTATGATCAAAAAGACAGATAATAACAATATTGGTGAGGATGTGGAGAAATTAGAATCTTCATACACTACTGGTAGGGATGTAAATTGGTGCAGCTGCTTTGAAAAATAATCTGGCAGTTCCTCAAAAGGTTAACTGTAGAGTTAACTATGATTCAGCAATTTCTTCCTAGGTATTCTCCAGAAAAATGAAAACACGCCTTCACACAAAAATTTATACACAAATGTTCATAGCAGCATTATTCATAATAGCAAAAAAAAAATAGAAACAACCCAAATGCCCACCATCTGATGAATAGACAAAATTTGATGGATAGATTAACAAAATAGATAAACAATATTCCATACAATGGAATATTATTTGACGATAGGAAGCAATGAAATACTGATAGATGCTACAACATGGATCACCCAAAAAACATTACACTAATTGAAAGAAGCCACCCACAAGAGACCACATCGTGTATTCCATTTATATGAAATGTGCATCTTAGAGACAAAATTAGATTAGAGATTGCCTACAACTGATGGAGGAAGGGCATGGGAGGGAAATGAGGGGTGACTAATAAAGGGTAGAGGATTTTTTAGGGATGGTCAAATGTTATACAATGAATTGTGGTGATGCATGCATAACTTTAAATGGGTGAATTCTATGGCATGTGGATTATATCTCAATAAAGATGTTACAAAAATAATTGCATCACAAAAATTAGATTAGTATAATGGACCCCAATAGGCCTATCACTTGACTTCAAATTCTCCGTTTATTTCCACTCTTATTATATGTATCTACCAAGCCCTCTGGACTGAGATTGTATTTAAAGAAATCCTGTAAAGTAGAGAAATGCACCTATGTGTGTGGGTCTCCCCATAAGTGAGAAGTACATTCCAGAGGGACCTGAACACAATCTATTTTTAATCCTCATCCCTGATACGATGCCCTGTATATATGGTACTCACAAATGTTTACAGATGGCGGTGGTGACAGACTGAACAAGTATGGCCTCTAGAAGGAGGCAGTGTGGAGAGTGGTAGAGTCACACTCCATTGCTTTTTAAGTGTTTCTTTTGAGGGCATTTAGGAAGTAAGTTATGGTTAGGGGCTAAAGCATCTGCAAAGAGCTCAATTGGTTAAGAGCTCTAATAAAGCCCATGGGAAATTTGTGGAGGCTCCAATCCAACTCCTGTTAAAAATGATTCTTGTGTAACAAAACTAGATGGCAAAACATGGTTCCAGCCTACACAGGGTGTTCTTTAGGGGGATGGGAGTTGGGGAACTATTGCAAGTGAATGGTTGAATTAGGTTGAAGTTGATGAAAGGTCTCATAAAAAAATCTTTATATGCTTATTTATTTACTTAAGCCCAAGAAAATTCAATGAGAATATATCTAATGTTTTCATGGGCTAAGTGCTTTTTCTGATAGTGCTCATCACAGTTCTGTATTTGTTTGATTATTTGATTAATGTCTTTTTAGGTCCTTAGAACTTAAGCTCAAAAGCTTTTCTGCTATTTCTTACAATAGGATCCCTAGTGCCAACAGTAATTCTAAAACTTAGAATATATTCAATAAATAGTTGTTGAATTAATTAATAAAGAAGCATTTTAATGGAATTAGTTCTTCATTTAATCAAATTTCACTTCAAATCAGAATACTTTCTTTTTCCTTGTTACCAGGATATCCACAGTATTTCCATTACCCTTAAAAGACATTGTGTGCGCCTGATTTGGGCTCACAGGTGCAATGAAGGAAGAAATAAAGGAATGCCAGATAGAAGGGGTGATAGCTCATGAGGCCCTGACAAAAGTTTGAAGAAAAAAAAGAAGGGAGCTGAGAAGTGAGAGGGCTCTTGTGAGAAAGAGAATGACTACCTAGACACAATGAAATAAATTGTAGTAAAAAAAAAATTGAATTAGGTTCTTCATAACTTCCACAACGTGATCTCCTCAGACATCTGGGTTAAGAAGGGGGGTATGTTGGGAGGGTGAGTGTTGGAGAGAAAAGCATGGAGTCCGTAGGACCCAGGAGGAGGGCAGGGCATGATGGGGGTCATGTGGCTGTAAAGTTATCAAGCTGGGTACTCATGAAGCAGGGTGTGCCCATAATTAGCATTAATGAAAAATTAATTTAAGTAAATGCCAAACAAGTAACAATCATGGTATATACATATATATATATATACACACACACACAGATTAGATAGATAGATAGATAGATAGATAGATAGATCATACACAATTATAATACTGGTCCATGGTTTAATTTTCCTTCTCAATTTCTGTGTTGTGGTATGAAGGAAGAAGTCTAGAAGAACAACAGAAGAAGTGTAACTAAAAGGTTATATTTTGACCTTCTACTTTAGATTTTTTATCTTCACTTATCTATTGTCTTTGCTTTCAAAATTATATTGAAATATGATGAAAACATCTTTAAAATAATATGGATCAAATCAGTAATCCCTTCCTAAATCAAAGTCTTAAATGAAGACACTGAGTCTGCAATGAAATGAAATGAAATGAAATGAAAGAAAGAGAAGAAAGAAAGAAAGAAACGAAGAAAGAAAGAAAGAAAGAAAGAAAAAGAAAGAAAGAAAGAAAGA